>NC_141878.1:370950506-371256756 GCF_056163025.1 Triticum urartu
CTATGTGTTGATGAGACCCGACTAGATGGTGAGTTGTTCGTTGGCCCAATCTTTCACGGTACAAGAAAATGAGCAACGAACCACGACGGACAATTCTCGTAATAGCAGAAATAGACGACGAACTAGCGGATCGGTTCTTTGGATCAAGGAATATGCTAGAAGACCAAAGAATAAAACTTACGAACGGAATCGATCGGATCGAACTGGCTGCGCAGCAGCAACTTAATCTCTCCAGATTTAGCAAAACAACTTAGATATTTGGCGCATCCTGACGTGATGCTTTTCTCTGTCTTTTTTTTAACTCACAAACTTCTCTCCTATACCACAACAAGAGTATAGAAAAGCCCATCCCATCGACCTTCCTCCTCTAACTGAAATCCATAGCTTAGCTTCAATGATAATTCAGTCATCTTCTGCACAGTGCCTTGAACAACCTTGTTATGAATACCACCTGATAAAGACCGAACCTCGATAGCGAGATTCGATATGTTGTTGCGGCCCGACCTTTCACGACACTCCACCACCAATAGTAGCAACCTCTCACCCACGCACGTGATGTACACGAAGTAGAGGATCTGAACCTTGCGGCCCAGCACGAGAAAACCAATCTCGACGAAGGTACTCACGCGCAAAATAATTTTCACGAAGAGAAATCGCAACACAGAGGTTTTCTAAACATCCCTCCAAAACGTGATACGGGTGTCTACCCTAAAAACACATCGTGTCTATTTCATCAAAATATAACCTCCCCTTTACATTGATCGTACTCAACTATTTATACTCTTACATGACTTGGATCGCACACAACTAACATATTTGAAAAGGAAACAAATAATAAAATAAAGGAGTCCAATCCTTCTACATCTCTCAGATTGGAGTTTCTAGCTAACTTTGTATAACCTTTTTATTATGGTGCGCCATCTCCGATTGATCTGTTTAGGTGGGCCCCATCCTACTTCATGTAGAGATAAAAAGCTGCATGCGTTGAGTCTCCTGGTTGTACTTGTCTTCCACGGTAAAAACAAATATACTATACGTGGCCTTGTCACATAGTATTTGTGATTAGCAAACACACGTGAACTCCTCCACGTTTTACATCTCCAAGAAAGCACTTTCCATATAAAAACATTTATTATTTCCTGATCATTGTTTGTTGCAATAAAAAAGATCCATCTTTCCCATATACGCATGCCTCAGCTTGCCTGACATTAGTCCATGGTGTCAACTCCATGATTGCTTCCGTAGTTTCATGATCAATAGCTAATGCATTCCTGTGGTATGTATCTGTACAGCTAGAACTAGAATTGGCCGTATCATGTGTGGTACGTGAGGTGAGGACAAGAGTAGTCACTGTGTAGCTGAATAAACAAATAGCATCTCATAGTGCCAAGCATGCTACTCTAAAAAAACAAATCTGTACATTTCGTAGTCCATCCGAACACATTCTCTTGAGAGTTTCCTCCGGTTCGTTGTTCCATAGATTTATACGTACATTCCTTTCCAATTCCTCTATTTTCATCAAGACCTACGTTTTCTACCCCTTTATTCCGAACGGAGCCTAAATATTTGGTATAAGGGCATGGGACAGTGGGTGCACCAGCAGTCCAGCACCATGTACGTAAACAGGGGCATAAAGTGGTGATTCATAGTTTGTTTCCCCGAGAAACAAACATCCAGAAACATATCTGGGTTGGTCCCATTTTTGTTCACTCTAGCCACCTACTCCTATGTGTGGATAGCAAATCTAGTCCTGGTCATACCACTGTGTACAGCGTTACCCCTATATTTCCCTTTTCGACCAAGAGACCGGTTGGATGACCAGTCTGTACTACTTTCACCCCCTTTCCTTCATTTTTGTACCAAGTCCGATGTACATACTAAATTCCCCCACCCCACTTTATTTCTTGTTTGAACCAAGTACTCCCTCCGTCCGGAATTACTAGTCATCAAAATGGATGTGTCTTGAACTAAAATACATCTAGATACATCCATTTCAATGACAAGTATTTTCGGACGGAGGGAGTACAAGATTGGACTCCATGAAGTAGCTTTACCTCTAACAATAGAAGATAAAAAATCTGTGACATTGGACCATCCGATCGAGAGGGGCTGAGAGGTAGAAAATGATGCACATGCAGCGACGTAGCGAGCTGGGGAAGTAGAGCTAAGGCGGTTTCGAACGAAGATATACCTGAAGGTCGTCGGGATGTGGATAGGTGGGCGGCGGGAGGTCGGATCCGCCCATAGGCAACAACGAAGGGATCAGAGGACCTCCCACGCCGGCGCTCGGCCAGAGATAACGGTGCGGCCGGCAGTGGGTCTCCTCCCTCACTGTCGACGACAGCCTAAACGCTGCCCTTCACCGGCGGAGGGGGATACGTCCGAATCTGTAACCAGTGGTGAGGATAGAAAGCCAGTGTTTTTTGAAGGGAGAAAGACAGTGTTACTACCCCTATCTTGTTTAAATCTGGAGAGGATGAGAGTTTGTGAATAGAGCAACCCTAGCAAGCAAGCGCAGAGGCTCCGGCCTATATATAAGTAGTGAGCAACCCTAGCAAGCAAGCAACCCCTATCTTCGTCAACTCGTACAAGACCGAGAAATTTGATTACTACAATGCCCTCTCCCTCGCGGACTGAGCTTCGGTGCCTTAACTGCACCTGCCTTTGGCTGCATGACAGGAGGGCCAACCACCTGTTGGGCCCACCTGTCATAGACGCAAAGGCAGGAGCAGTAAGTTGAAGCTTTCGCTATCCCTCCCGCACGAGGTGGACAGACATGCAGCAGTGGATTCGATACTGTAGAAGTAGGAGTAACATCATTATTGTCCGTCTTCTCGAAGAGGCGAAGAGCCAAGCGCAACCCGAATGTGGCAGTTGCGAATGCTCGCGTGGTGCGGTTCCTTGGAGTACTAGCCAGGCTCTTGCATGAGACAAAATTGCTATTGTTTAACAATTAAACTCCATTATCCATTGGTTGATACTCATTCTGCATAGGTCCATGCGCTTAGCACCGTTTCCTCCTGGGGTCACCAATGTTTATTTGCTAATTAATAGCATTGCATGTAATGAACTAGCATGCACACCTCTCGTCTCTTATTCGTTGATAGGTCAAGAAACAAGAAACAAGGTAGAAGTTAATGCACCGCGCCTAAGTGTTTTGGGACTATTTGGTTTTTGTAAGATGACTTACACACCTAGACGGAGGGAGTAGTATAGCCCTGTAAACCGGAAAGGAGTATTTTCCTTTCTAGAGATTTCAACAAGTGACTAGACTACACTGTGTGCAGTACTCCCTCCCTTCCGGTTTATAGGGCTCAAATCTCAAATCTCATGAACCAAGGCATTTTGCGATTGGAGGAATGTATCTCGTACTTTACAAAACTACCCTAATTAAACTCATGCATTAATTACGTAGTTCTCTTGTTTTCCTCTCTGCCTTGATCGTGGCGCACAATATTGAGCACTCCTATATGACTAGCCGCTCTATCTACATGCGGGACATTTCAAAGCATCCGGGCCCGTGTGCCATCCACCAAATCACAGTGAGGTGCTACAGTCAAGACTCACTTGTCACCCCTGTGTGGCCGTCATGACCCGTCATATCACAAAACCCACACCTTTACCAGCAGTGGTAAGGTGGCCTCCAAGTTGGACTAGACGAAGCAAGCATCATTTCACTGGAACGCTCGTTCAAGCCCTTTCTTCCCTTTCTTGAAGAAAACCTCACTCCAGGCTAATCACTTCTGCCATTTTTCTTCTGTACCGACGAAGGAAAGGTGGGCGAATCAGTTATGCTGCTATATTTTCATTCCAAGAATCTTCTTTTTGCGAAGCACCGACCAATTCTCACATCCTATTCTTTTCCCGTTTTCATTGTGATTGTGGTTTCCTTTCGATTGCTTTTTGTTTGTCAGTTCATTGATGGATCCTGGAGCACTAGTCAAAGAGTTGCCGGTGGACAACCCACTAGAGACAGCGATCTCCAGGAAGCGAGCACCGACCAACGAGTTGACCATGTTGGCGGGCCAACCCATGGAGACGAAGAACTCCAAGAAACAAGCACTGGCCCAAGAGTTGAGGACGTTGGCGGACGAACTCCTCAAAGAAAGTTGGAAGAACAGCAATGGCCCCACCGTGCCTACTCCAGGAACTCTGATTGCCACCTATGTGAGGCTCAAGACTGAGTTTCAGGAGATAGTCGCCATTGAGAAGCAGTATTCCCTTGGCAAGGTGATGGCACCCATCGAGGATGAGGAGATTGCCCCCGGAGGGATGAGATCCCCCGGTGAGCTGCACAAGGTAAAAATAATGGCTTATTACCATAGTTATGGTTTTTGATTATTTGTAATGTGCTTACTAATATGTTAGGGTTGTGCAGGTGCCGGTGGATGTCCTTGATGATTCCGATGTCGTGGCCCGTCCTGTTGGCATCACCCCGGAGATCAATTCCGATGCCGCTGTCCATCCTATGGACATCGCCCCAGAGATCGATTCCGATGTCGCGGTCAGTCCTGCAGACATCGCCTCAGAAAATGATTCCCATGCCACTGTCCGTGCTGTGGTCATTACCCGAGAGATCGATGACAAGATATAGTTGGTCGCGCTAATCCTTCAGGGTAGTTTGCATTTCCCTGTGTTTAATTACTAGAACGATGCGTGTTATCAAACCATCTTAGGGCTAGTGCACTGTCTTGTGTGGGCGGATCTTGCTACATTTGTTTGATAGTGAATCATGCGATGAATCATGCGAACCCTCTCCAAGTTATGGAAATAGATGTATCCTCACCAGCTTTTGATGTAATATATGGCATGATTAGATGTAAGTTTGTACTGTTTATCATATCAGCGATGCTTGTTTGATGATTCTTGGTGTTAGTAGGCTAGCTACTGTGCGAGCTATAGTACTTGCAAAACACTCACCGAAGAGAAACGTTGGGGCTGATGAGCTTGTGGTACGCTTATACTTATCCCTCGTCGATCGACCAATAGCCCTAGCTCCTAAAATTGTAGGATTAGCGATCGATGACCTAGGCGGGCTAGTTTGGCCTAGTGGGTTTCAGTTATATGATGGGCAACACAAAATCATAGCAATGCAGAGACGTACTCCCTCCGTTCCAAAATAGATGACCTAGGCAGGCTAGTTTGGCCTAGTGGGTTTCTGTGATATGACGTGGTACAGTGCCATCCAGTCTTCGCGTGTGGTAGCAGTATTGCGGGTACAGTAAGTTTTCTTGAAGAAGCGGAATTCAACGAAGTCATGATGGTTCCTTCGTCCGAAGAACTTACCGTGGGAAAGGTTGGGCCTGGGATACGACCGGGGTAGACGAGGATAATTTTGTGCATGGCAGGTGGACCAGGATGGTCGACGTCCCACATGTCGGCCAATGAAAGTATTCTTTCCGATATAGAGGATGAGCAACGAGTATTCATTGTTTATTTTTGATCAAAGCTATTGTCTCCACTGTTACGACGAAGGAGTGTGAAACACAGCAGCCCGGTGAACTTGGCATGTGCACCACTCCCTCCTTCCTCATGTAATGCCCAGGTTACAGCTTTTTCTCACTTTCTCTCTATATATTTCCTCTCAAATGTTTTTTACCTTTCTTTTTTTAAGACACAATGGTTTTTATGCCTTTTTTTAGAATTATTTTTTATACCTAGGAGCATGTGTAGAGACGGGCTCTTGCAGAGCCCACTCCATGACTTTGTCAATGCCTCTCTCTCCTCCACATAAGGAGTACTACTTGCTATGCATGCATGCGGCGGGCAGCTGGCGTCTTGAGGGACCAGGGCGGTGAGAGCGGGCTCCGGAAGCGGTCCATACTTTAGAATAATTTTGGTTTTTATAGTATTTCTTTCTCCATTGACAGGTAGACCCGCGTAGATAGATAAAGAACAAAAGCTGATGAGGCGCATGCGGACTGTTTGACTTGTCAACCAGAGAAATACGGAGCTATACGCTGAGCCAGTGACCGTATAATCACCATATCTTGTATACAATGATCAAAGTGAGCTATCAAGACAAGTTCGAAGACCGCCAATGCATTTTACTCGGTAATAAATGACCAGGATTGAAGGGGAATCCAAATTTTCTTCGTCTTCTGTTCTTGAGCTCTTGACAAACCAATGCACTATACGGTTGTCCGGCCACTCCACCCCAGAGCTCTCACCAAGCATCGTTCATGCCACCGCGCCGCATACTAACCGGTAAGGCAGCGATGGCATCCCGCCGCGCCGAGTTCCTCACCGCCCACGACCGCACACAAAATGGTAGGGAAGTGATGGCATCCCGCCATGCCGAGTTCATCGCCGCTCGCAACCTCACAACTATGTGGGAGGAATTTGAAGATGCAAAGGCCGAATGGGCGGTAGAGCAAGAGGCGTCCAAAGCCGCACAGAGGGAGCGGAAAAGTCAGAAAGCAATCAAGAAAAGAGAGGCCCGCCGCCGCAAGAAAGAAAAGGACGCACGCGCTGCTGCGGAGAGGTCGGCGGAGATCCAAGCACGGTGGGGTGTCGCCGACAAAGCCAGGAAGGAGAACGACGGTGTCTGGCCAGCATGTGAGAAGTAGTAGTACTAGTAGTTAGTGTGTGTGTGTGTGTCTCTGAGTACGAGCATGTACCAGTACTACTAGTTACTACTGTAGTTTTTAGAGTAAATTACCAGTACATTAGCCTAGACTAAATGGAAAAATTCCTATCCTAAGCATCAAATGGCATCTCTTTCTCTATAGGAATTGAGATGCATGTCATCTCACTTCCTGTTATTTTCATATTCCTATCCTATGAACGAAAGGAGGCCTCTGTTGGAGTAACTACTGTATCTAGCAGTACTACTGGTACGGTAGTTTTCTTCAAGAAGCGGAATTCAACGAAGTCATGATGGTTCCTTCGTCCAAGCAACTTCAAAGTGGGAAGTGGGCCTGTGATTTGACGGCTCATTGTTCATTGTTACTACGGTGCGACGACCTGGGTGACTCCCTTGGAGTTCTGCGTGCATGGCAAGTGGACCAGGATGGTCGACGTCCCACATGTTGGCGAACGGAAGTATTCTTTCTGATATCGAGGAGCAAGGAAACCGCGTGGTATAGTATCACTGCTGATTGGTTCGCAAAAAAAATAGTATCACTGCCGGCTTATAATTAATTTTTATTTCTGATGGATGCTAGCGTTTCAACTCTTACGACGAAGGGTGCCAAACACGGCACGTGCTGGATGTCCCACATGTCAGCGAAAGGAGTGGGACATTAACAGCGTGGTAGAGCCCAGCGTAAAAAAACAGCGTGGTAGAGTGTCTCCACTTCTTCCACTTCTGGGTCGGAGACCACACGTAGTAGTACTTAGTGGTATGAACGATACAAAGTGTGACCTGGAGACAAAGACACGTCTAGTTGGAAGGTCTCGGGGCATACACGTAAACAAATATAAAAGTTAATATGTGCCTCCAACTAATATAGTAGTTGTAGAGTACTTAGGCACGTACTCCATAACATCACCGTGCATTGCACGTACAACATTTAGTGGTAGTACGTAGTAAGAGACAAATGTCGCCCAAGAGTTCCCTTCTCGACCTACTTTTGGGTGTTTGGTAGAGTGTATGGAGGGTGCATGAGTCCACACTAGTTTAGCACAAATACACTAGAAGCATGCATGAAGAGAGCATGCATGAAGAGGGGTGTGGAGTTGAGCATGCATGAAGAGGGAACAACTATGCTGAGACGAGAACACAACCAAACACACCCTATATGCCACGCATGTTCATACCATTTGTGCCTTTCTACTTCACTTACTACACTACATTACTCAGGTTCGTACGTCCACTCCTGGGTACATGTTCGTCTCGTAGTTACAGTCCCACGTGTTCTTCATATAGATGGAACGATCCTTGCATAACACGTGCACCTTGATGCTAGATGTCTCGCGTGTTGGCAAAAGGAAGAACAAAGCTCATGTAAAAAAATAGAGTGGAAGAATATAGATTCCGGACGACCGAGAAGGAGCAAGGAACCTCGTGGTGGAGCGTCTGCACTCATAATATTTAATATTAGTCAGCGATATAAAATTAACCAATCATCTCCACAGTGGACTGGAAGAGTATGAAACACGGCAGCCCAGTGTAGTATCATACTAGTACATGGCTAACCCACGCTATCACCATATTTCTTGGCTTCCATGTGACACCTATCTCTAGTAATCTAGCAACCTGCATCGCTTCTCCCTCCTCGTCTCTATCAAAGTGCGGCGGGCTGGCGTTTCTGCCGTCTATTGAGGTTGGTTAACTATCACATGTTAGCGACATGCCAAGAGCATTCTAAAAAAATTCCTTTCACATTTTGTTTTCAAAAAGAAAAAAAACCTTTCACGTACGAATTTGCCTATATGCTTTGAGCAACTTGCATGTCCTATACTGCTCCTGTTTGATACTCTAACTTAGCTAGAGGTTAGACTAACTCATGACTAACCCTGAACTAACTGTAGCCAAAGAGGTGTTTGGGTGATAGGGTTAGATTGACAATAAATGCACTTCATGGAGAGAGAAAAGTGATTTTTCAGTGTTCCAATGAGAACTATCTCCAGTTAGCACCTCTTGGGTGGGATAGTTTTTTTTGGTGGGTTCGGTGCAACTTGCTCCAATTCAAACCCTCATGCTTGGATAGTTTAGGGCTATTTGATCCCCAACTAGCTCAAACTAACTCTAACCCATGGATCCAAACAGGGCCTATGGCCAGTCTCGACGCGGAGCAGTCGCGTGCACTGGGAAGTGGCGCTCTCTCGGCTGTCGCGCCACTTCAAAGCTGGCGCCAGTGAGAGGTCATCTCCGCTCTGGCCGGGCATTAACGCGGCACTGACGCTCCAGGGCGACGCTGACCGTTTCACGCGGGAAGCGCGCGCTGGCAAGGGAGTATAGGTTTTGAACCGTTTCAGGTGTAGTACTGGTAGTTTGCAAAACTACTCAATTATTGCACTCAGTTTCCTAAGAAATTGTGGTAAAAAACGTTACTCCACAGCCTGCTTCCCTTCTCCTTCCTCTTCCACCGCCCGCGCACGTCCACGGGAAGCGACTGGACAACCCTTATATAGGAGTGCTAGCACAAAAAGATGCATGCATGACCACTAAAATTTCCATATTAAAGTGCCGCTCCAGTGAGAGTATGGCGTATGTTGTTACCTTCGTCCGGCCCATGGCTAGTGGGCGACGACGACCAGAGAAGAGGCGGCGGGAGGGGAATGAATGCAGCTACTATTTGGGTTCGCCTTCCAGCTTAAATAAATGCGCAGCATCACGTGTACCCGCGGGAGCACAAATTGTAACATACGTGTCTGCTTAAGTGGGCGTCACGTAACTGGTGTGTGTGTGAGAGAGATTCTGAGAGACAGAGTGCGTGTGTGCGACTCTACTCTTCGGACATGTACTCAACCTTTTGCATCGGTATATAAGTATAATGGTATTTACTTTAGCTAGTGATTTACGTGGCCATGTTAACGTGGTTGTGTCAAAAAAATGTCACTTCCTGCTCGTGATTTGCGTTATATAATTACAAGCAAGATTCTCGTGCATTCCACGGAACATCAATATGCATTTTTTACAGAACACCTGTTGTGATTGGCCCATGCAGGAGTAATCCCATGTGTAAAAACTAATGATATCTCGAGAATTTTATTGGAAAACTGGTATCTCGAGAATGTCATCGAAAAAATGAAAGATTAGAGATAAGGCGAGGAGGAGTGGAGCATGGTGGTCACTGGTGGTCAGAATGGGCGGAGGCATGGCGATGGATGGCGCCGGCAGGCGGCAACGACCACCATGCATGCTAGATTGTTCCATAGACTTATTCCTTTTTTAATTGCTGAGCAATGAGGTTGCGGGAGATAATGATGTGGAGAGAGGTGAGGGTATCTTTTGTAAAATTATCATAGTTTGCTTTCTATCCTCAGATATAGATCATACGGTTTGTATTACAAGATGGCAGGCACACCATCACCACCAACTCGTTTTTTTATGAGGGTACATATGATAAGTTTGCTGACTACTAAACTAGAATTTGTCCATGTTATGCAAGTAAATAAAGGTGATTGTTTATCATACGGGTAAGGTTAGATGAAGGGTGGTAGGAACAAATGCTCCGCCTAGAGCATGTGTGTGTGAGATGGAGTCTTAGTGTGTGTGTGAGGTGTGTGTGTGAGAGAGAGAGAGAGGAGAGAGATGGAGTCTTAGTTTGTGTGTGTGTGAGAGAGAGGGAGAGAGATGGAGTCTTAGTGTGTGTGTGGGGGCATGCGTGCTTGCGTGTGTGTGTGTGTTTGTGTGTGTGTGTGAGAGAGAGAGAGATGGAGTCTTAGTGTGTGTGTTGGGGGGGTGCATGCGTGTGTGTGTGTGTCGCGGTTTCCTCTGCGGCAGATGCAATTTAAGTGTGCATGGATTTCATCATAGAGAGGTGATGTGTATGGCAGAGTCCACCAACGATGGGGTGCGAGAGAGAAAATGCCCGTAGAGAGGGAAGAGAAGGTGTGTGCGCATGAGAGGAGTCGACTTCGAGAGAACGTGTTTGTTCGAGAGACACCAAGGGAGACTACTATATATCGATGGTGCATGTAGGCGGGAATTAAACTAACGGATGGTCTTATTGGTTTCGGGGATATAGGGGAAGAGTGAGAGGCGGGGGGGGGTAGCTAGAAGGAGATTGTTAAGTGTGAGTGTGTGTTTTACCCATCTAGGCGGAAGTTATGTGCACAAAAGAGGAGAACAATTCGATGTGGCGTTAGGATTGAGGGTAATTAACTACGTATGGAGACATAGAGACCTTGAACATGCATGGGTGAGAGGTATACATGTATATGTGGGATGTGTGTGTGCGCGCGCACGCATGATCGATATAAAAGAAAGAAGACATAAGTCATAAGATCAACGACATGGGAGAGACGGATCAGTATGACAATATGCATGCATGTCAGAATGCATGGAAGAAGTCCCGACAATTGAGCATGTGTTTTTGTCTTTAAGAGATAGTGGAGTGGGCTGGAGCATGCATCTATGGCGAGCAGAGGGAGTGAGGCACAACAATTGTGCAAAAGAGACCAACCTATAAATGCATATGTATGGAGAGACATATATAGTGTGGGTGATAGGAAGCAAGACTCCGTGCGAGAAAGAAATGTTGACGGAGAAACTACAAATAGATACAGAAATGGAGATGCTAGCTAGAGGGACATCCGCTAGTTTGGGTGTTGGAGATGACCGTCGGGTGGTTCAAAGGGTGTGAGAGGGCACTTGACTGCATGTAGAGAGAAACATATGTAGTGTGCGTGATAGGACTCAAGAGTGAGGGCGAGAAAGAAGGTTGATGGAGAAATAGATAAATAGAAAGATAAAGATGCTAGCTAGTGTGCGTTAGAGATAGGAGTCAAGTGGATCAGAAGGCTGGGTTATGTGTGTGGGTGTGAGAGAGATAGAGAGAGGGTGCGTGTGAGTCACATACAAACAGATATCAGAGAGAAATGAGATCCAGAGAGACGGAGTTTTGTGTCTGCGAGAGAGAAATATATTTCACAACGAGAGTGATAGCTAGAGAGACATACGAGGGAACGCAAGATATCTCTAGCGAGAGAGGGTGTGTGTGAGCGACATACAAGAGAACAATGGAGAAATATGAGACCCTGGGAGACAGAGTTTGTGTTTGTGCGTGAAAGAGATATTGAAGAGGAAGAGTCGTAGGTTCTCATATCTAAGGAGCGAAAGACATCTGTGTATGACGGGTGTGTGAGTGGCACACATGGGAATAGTAGAGAGAAATGAGACCCCGTGAGACAAAGTTTTGTGTTTGTGTGAGAGAAAGAGATTCCACATGGAGAATCATAGTTAGAGACACATAGCAGGGAGCGAGATATACTTAGAGATAGATAGAGTGATGAAGGTCAAGGGAGAGAGTGCCATCAGTGTGTTATGAAGATAAAAGATCATTGTCGACATACAGGTAGCACGAGAGATACCTGAGAGACGATGAACGCGTATAGGTCCAGAGAGATAGTCCTATATAAGCATGAGTGATAGCTATATGAGATGAATATCTGGATTAAAGAGGATTCAAATATTTAAAATGGAGATCACGATATCGATAATATCATAACGCAAATTGGTGTATCAAACATGCATATTCATTTGAATTTGGGCACTTGTGTAATGTTATATAGTTTATCAATATTGGTGATCCATAGATTCTTCAATTACAAACAATGCATGGTTTATATGCAATTAATGTCTAAACGGGATTACACTATATATTGCGTGTGTGAAACACATTATACATGTTTGAGAAGTAAAAACCCCCCGCATGAAACACAGATTAATTGGAGACAGTTAGCGAGGAATGCATAC
The DNA here is from genome assembly GCF_056163025.1 of Triticum urartu. Lineage (NCBI taxonomy): Eukaryota > Viridiplantae > Streptophyta > Magnoliopsida > Poales > Poaceae > Triticum > Triticum urartu. The sequence goes on from NC_141878.1 coordinate 370,962,874, forward strand.
ATTGGATTTCAACATAAAGTGGTTTCAAATATTTAAAAATCCAAATTGATGGATACAACCTTACGAATCTGAGATCATGCCATTTGTAAACCATATTTATGTATAAATGGTGTTGTGCTTTTGAAAGTATATATATAAAAAATGATGTATATAGAATGTAATTCCAATTGAAAATGGATCCCGCCGGAAAAAAATAGAATACAAACGGGATTCGAATTGAGTTGGCACGGTAAACGTGCACTCTGCAAAATTTGAACGAAGCGGAGAAAGTCGCAGTAACCGCCCGAAACCAAAATCTGGGAGATGGAAATCACTACTGCCTATCCCTGCCACGCAAAGCCTATATGCTGGATTTCTATAGGTTTCGATAGGGGTAGGTTTGCAATTTCACCCAAACGTGATGTAACCGCCTCTCACCCGGATTCATACACGGTATGCGCCAAAACACAATGTGTCCTCGGCCGAAATCGACTCCCTCCCCGATTCATATTCATACACGGTGGGCGCCAAAAACAAACTCTCGTCGGCAAATATTCGGTGTATGCAAGATTACCGTCCTATCCCCAACCGACTAGTGTTGCTGTGTAGTAGTAGAAATTTGAAACGGGGGCTAAGTTTATAAATTTCCTCGCATTTGAGACAAGCGTGCCCTGAATACATGGTTCACCCCTTCCTCTCTACCTCCCTTTCCCCATTCGTACTCCGTGGGCGCCAAAACACCTTCTCCACCCCACCCTCCTCCGTCCGCCGCCGTCCGCCACCCCATCCACCGCCGTCCTCCTCCACCATGCCGGAGCTGATACCCCCACACTGCCGTCCATTACAAGAGATCGACCTCTCTCATCCACGGCTTCGGACCGGGATCCTTGCATCCCGTCCTCTCGCTTCATCCCCGCCGTCGTCCACCTTGCCGGCGCCGCTCCTACGACCGTCTCATCCACTGCGCCCCGCCGCCACCGTCTACCCTCCTAGATCTTCTTCCACCCTGCCGACAGCCATCGCTACCGCAGCACCATCAAATTCTCAGCAGATGCGTACACGGCGCCGCACCAGAGGCGGTACTCTTTCGTATCTGCTCAACTTATTTGTCGTAGCAAGAAAATAGATCGCCACTGCTTTACTCTGATTTCTTGTCTTGGTTGCGAAGTTGCCTTTGTCCGGTTTGCACCTTCAGATCCGCCATGGCACGCTCAACACCATACTCGCAATGCTTATGGTTTTCCCCTTTTATATTCCACACTAGTTAAATCACAGTAGACTAAATTTCAAAATTGGGTCAGTCGATTTTTCGGGGCTCGCCGGAGTTCGCTGGTGCGATCGAAGGGGCTCGGGTGGAGACGGAGGTTGTGGGGGCGGTGGTGGGGCCTCGTCGAACAAAGAAAACTCGACGTGGGTGGGGGCGTGGGTGGGGGTTGCGGAGGAACACAGGCGGTGGGGCCAGTGGTTCGGCCGGCGGCCCGTGCGGTGTTCTGTATGGGAAGCACAGTATGTTCTTTGTCAGGAAGGGGAGCAGGGACATCTGCAGTCAACAGCTGATAGAGCTGGCCTGTATGTGATCGATAGGTTTTCAATTACTAGCGGCAATACAACACCGTAATTTCCAGCCGGTTCCACTTACCCGATTTATATATCCTGGTTATGGTGTTCCCCTGTTATGTACACTATGATCTGCCTAGTTGCTATGTGCTCTTGTTATCATGGTTTGGCAATAAACTCTCTATACTGTATATTATGAACCTATCATCTGCCAGCTATCCTTACTTCTGGAGCCTTTTTTTGTGTACTTGTGCCAAATTACATAAATGCACGCACCATATTACAGCACACATGAGTTCTCTCATCAGAATCCAGTGATAGCACACAAGTGTTTATAGGGGCGCCCCTATATTAGAATATCATCTTCATTACAAAGATAATCTCACAACTATTTATGTTTTCATGGTTGTCAGATATTATACGCAATTACAGTGAATATCAGAATCCGCGCATCAGAAGAATATTGTGGAACACTGCAATGACTTACAAAATTGGCAGCAAGGCATTGAGTGCCATTCTGGAAGCAATGAAACTCGTACGCTCCCCACCTGTTGATTCTTGTTCAGAATATCATCCTAATGACTATTCTAACCTCGAGGAGTCAAAGGCAGATGGCCTGTCCTGTTCACCCATCAAGGTGCCTGTTCTAATTTGGCAATGTTTTATTGATTGCGGGTATCTTGCATATGTTGTCTTGCATTTCTTCTACTTTGTTGCACCGCCATCTGCTTAGTTTACTCATCATATATGTCGAGATGCCATGCCCATCCATTATCAATACATATTCCATCTGTCATCATACCATGTTTTTCCACTCAAATGTTGTTCTTGTGCATCAGACATCAAAAAGGAAGAGGGTGATTGCCGAACCTGAAGGAGCACCAGCAAAGTCCTTGAAAAACATGGTGGTGCCGGAGAAATCAGACATCACCCCACTTATATTGGCTGTACAACCAGTGACACAAAACGTAGGACTGATTCCAGCAGACTGTACCCATACTTCACTGGCCACACCACTAGCCCCACCATACAGGACCTGCACTCCAGCAAAACGTATACCGATTTCATTTGCCATAGCACCAGCTGTACCACAGAAAAATCCCACTCCAGCAAAAAGTACAGCAAGTCCACTGGTCGAAGACCTGTCCCAACTGCAGAGTGAGCCAATTCCTGCAGACTGGAACCCCATTCCATTTATTCCCAGTTTAAAAGACAATGCTTTCAATGTTGTTAGGGATTACGTCCATATATTCCCATCATGGGAAGATTATTGTGAAGACAAACACCATTTTCACATCTTCCTGTCCAACTTACGTGTAAGTGCTATTATTCATGGTTATTCTTTTCCTGTTTTCTGCTGATTGAACACATCAATGGTTTACATTACATTGTTGTAACTAGGCGAGGGTCAATCTGGATAGTCATGACGAGCAAAGCTTGCTTGTGCTTTTCAAGGAAGCATTGCAGCAGTATCGGTGTTACCTGAGGAAATCACACTTTGATGGCAGGAAATGACATTGTGAAGGGAGTTGGCAGCTTCACGACACCATCAAAGTGTGATTTCCTCAGGTTATTCGTTTATAGACTTACCATCAAAGTGTGATTTCCTCGGGTAACACCGATACTGCTGCAATGCTTCCTTGAAAAGCACAAGCAATCTTTGCTCGTCATGACTATCCAAATTGACCCTCGCCTAGTTACAACAATGTAATGTAAATCATTGATGTGTTCAATCAGCAGAAAACAGGAAAATAATAACCATGAATAATAGCACTTACACGTAAGCTGGACAGGAAGATGTGAAAATGGTGTTTGTCTTCACAATAATCTTCCCATGATGGGAATATATGGACGTAGTCCCTAACAACATTGAAAGCATTGTCTTTTAAACTGGGAATAAATGGAATGGGGTTCCAATCTGCAGGAATTGGCCGACTCTGCAGTTGGGACAGGTCTTCGACCAGTGGACTTGTTGTACTTTTTGCTGGAGTGGGATTTTTCTGTGGTACAACTGGTGCTATGGCAAATGAAATCGGTATACCTTTTGCTAGAGTGCAGGTCCTGTGTGGTGGGGCTAGTGGTGTGGCCAGTGAAGTATGGGTACAGTCTGCTGGAGTCGGTCCTATGTTTTGTGTCACTGGCTGTACAGCCAATATAAGTGGGGTGATGTCTGATTTCTCCGGTACCACCATGTTTTTCAAGGACTTTGCTGGTGCTCCTTGAGGTTCGGCAATCACCCTCTTCCTTTTTGATGTCTGATGCACAAGAACAACGTTTGAGTGGAAAAACATGGTATGATGACAGATGGAATATGTATTGATAATGGATGGGCATGGCATCTCGACATATATGATGAGTAAACTAAGCAGATGGCGGTGCAACAAATTAGAAGAAATGCAAGACAACATATGCAAGATACCGCAATCAATAAAACATTGCCAAATTAGAACAGGCACCTTGATGGGTGAACAGGACAGGCCATCTGCCTTTGACTCCTCGATGTTAGAATAGTCATTAGGATGATATTCTGAACAAGAATCAACAGGTGGGGAGCGTATGAGTTTCATTGCATCCAGAACGGCACTCAATGCCTTGGTGCCAATTTTGTAATTCATTGCAGTGTTTAGTTTCAAGAGTGGACTGCTGCTAGTGCGACACAAAGCAGCTACACAGATCATAGTGTAGATATAATGGGAAAACCTTAAGCATCAGAGTAAAATTAGCAAAGTGGAACTTGCTGGAATATATGTGCTAGTATTGCCGGTACGGCTAGAAAGGCTTCAGATACCAGCTCTATTCAAGTGAAGGTGTGGTAATGTTAATATCAGTGTAACTCTCAAAGGCGACACAGCTCCCCGCATTTCCTTGCTATTCTTATAGGATTCAAGTGGGAGGCCACTACAAATCATATTCCTATGTTTACAAGATCCTGCGAATCAAAGAGGCTCAAAGTGTCCATCACAACCAACCGTATAGACCTCTACACTGCAAATGTCCTTGCTCATCTTCAGTACAAGGGACATACTGTACTACTATCATACTCCCTCCGTTCGAAAATAAAAGTCTTGGTAGAGATTTCCACTATGGATCACATACAGATGTATCCAGATACATTTTAGAGTGTAGATTCACTCATTTTGCTCCATATGTAGTCCATGGTGGAATCTATACAAAGACTTGTATTTAGCAACGGAGAGAGTACATATTAAAGAAGAACGAAAGAGGAACATGGTAAAGAAGAGCAAGCAGATTTGATAATAAAATGTTGGTTGCGCAGTGCCCACACATGATGAAACAGAGCGCATTAAGAATGCAACTCCCAGCTGTCTCTCTACCATTTCAGGCGGTTGGATGAAGATCCTACGTCTCCTAACCCTTCTTCTTCTTCGTCTTTGATCCTTCCCATACAGAACACCGCACGGGCCACCGGCCAGACCACCAGCCCCCACCGCCTGTGTTCGTCCGCCACCCGCACGCCCACCCCACCCCAACCCCCACCCGCGTCGAGTTTTCTTTGTTCGGCGAGGCCCCACAACCACCCGAGCCCCTTCGATCGCACCGGCGAACTCCGACGAGCTCTGAAAATTGACTGACCCAATTTGGAAATTTAGTCTACTGTGATTTAACTAGTGTGGAATATAAAAGGGGAAAACCATAAGCATTGGGAGTATAGTGTTGAGCGTGCCATGGCGGATCTGAAGGTGCAAACCGGACAAAGGAAACTTCGCAATCAAGACAAGAAATTAGAGTAAAGCAGTGGAGATCTATTTTCTTGCTGCGATAAATAAGTTGAGCAGATACGAAAGAGTACCGCCTCTGGTGCGGCGCCGTGTACGCATCTGCTGAGAATTTGACGGTGTTGCGGTAGCGATGGCTGTCGGCGGCGTGGAAGCAGATCTAGGAGGGTAGACGGTGGTGGCGGGGCGCGGTGGACGAGACGGTCGTAGGAGCGGCGCCGGCAAGGTGGACGGCGGCTGGGATGAAGTGAGAGGACGGGATGCAAGGATCCCGGTCCGAAGCCGTGGATGAGAGAGGTCGATCTCTTGTAATGGACAGCGGTGTCGGGGTATCATCTCCGGCATGGTGGAGGAGGACGGCGGTGGATGGGGTGGCGGACGGCGGCGGACGGAGGAGGGTGGGGTGGAGAGGGTGTTTTGGCGCCCACGGAGTATGAATGGGGAAAAGGGAGGTCGAGAGGAAGGGGGAACCATGTATTCCGGGCGCGCTTGTCTCAAATGCGAGGAAATTTACAAAATGAGCCCACGTTTCAAATTTCTACTACATCACAGCAACATTAGTCGGTTGGGGATAGGATGGTAATCTCGCATACACCGAATATTTGCCGATGAGAGTTTGTTATTGGCGCCCATTGTGTATGAATAATAATCGGGGAGGGAGTCGATTTCGGCCGAGGACACACTGTGTTTTGGCGCCCACTGTGTATGAATCCGAGTGAGAGGCGGTTACGTCACGTTTGGGTGAAATTACAAACCTACCCCTATAGAAACCTATAGAAATCCAGCATATAGGCTTTGCATGGCAGGGATAGGCAGTAGTGATTTCCATCTCGCAGATTTTGGTTTCGGGCGGTTACTGCGACTTTCCCCGCTTCGTTCAAATTTTGCAGAGTGCACATTTACCATGCCAACTCAATTCGAATCCCGTTTGTATTCTATTTTTTTCGGGTGGGATCCATTTTCAATTGGAATTACATTCTATATACATCATTTTTTATATATATACTTTCAAAAGCACAACAAAGAATTCTGCTCCTTTATATGTATAATATGATTTACAAATACAACGATCTCGAAATCTTAAGGTTGAATTCGATCTTTTTAACCAAATTATGTTCTACTAAAATGTATGGATCAGTAATATCTGCATATTAAATAACATAGATGTGCGTGTATTCATATGAGTATGTTGTTTGATAGATCAATTTTGGTTCGAGTATGGATTACATGTATCATCATCTCGAATTCAAATATTTGAATCCCTTTTTTGTTCACTCCTTTCACGCCCATCTCTCTCGCATGCATGCTCCTTCAGGTAGCTCTCACTCTCTTTTCTCCAGCTCACCCGCACGCTCACTTCATGTTTCTCCTATCCTCGCAAACATGGTCTCTCGACGTCTCCCTTGAGAAGTGTCACACTTACCCTATCATTATACATTACACGGTTTTCATTATCTCTCACGTCTCTACTGTTCTCTGGTATCACTCGGTACCTAAGCTTTCTTTTTCACCGCCACACACAGTCTCCACTCGTCTTTCACTTTTTCTTTCTCTCTATGGGATTCTGTCACACACCTTATATGTCTCTACATATGACTCATACCACTAAAATTACTCTCTCTCTCTCTCCTGTAGACACAACATTTGTTGCGGTCTCCTTTTCGTCTCCATCCCAGACTGACATTATTCATTTGTTTACCGATCAGACAACCCCGACTACTGTCTCCTCTCTCTCTCTCTCTCACAGACACACACACACACACAACTCCTACTTCCACTCCCCTTCCCGACTACCGTCTCTCTCTCACACACACACACACACAAAACTCTCGCTTTCGCACCTCGACTCGTAATGCTCTCACAAACATTTATCGACTAGCTAGCCTCAAGATAGGTTTATACTCCGAACACTCGTGGTTCCACCATCGCATACATGTCTCTCTCCCGCTCCTTGTATCTATGTAGATTTTTCTTCCCTTCTTGAGACACGCCCTCTCGATCGTGCACACACACACTATCGCCTCATTTTAAGCTGATACCTATCGCACAAACACTCCTTGTGTGTTTGTCACACATGCACTCCGTCCTCCTCCTCTCTCCCTCTCTCTCACACACACATGGGCTTTTTGCAACAACTAGCAAGATGCCCATGCGTTGCACGGAACATCAAGATGCATTTGTATGAGTAGTTTATCTTGTGGGGGGAAAGGATGAACGAGGGAAGGCCTTATTTGCAAATGTGGAGAGGGGTGTGGGTATCTTTTTGCAAAATTGCCATAGTTTCCTTCCTATCCATCAGATATATATCGGACGGCCTATATTGCAGGATGACAGGCAAACGATCATCACCGAGAATCCTTTTTATAAGAGTAGGGATAAAAAATAGATTTGGTGATGATGGTGGGCCTGCCATCCTGCAATGTAGGTTGTGTGATTTATATCTGATGGATAGGAAGGAAAATATGGCAATTTACCCGCACTCTTCACCACATTTGCAGATAAGGCCTTCCCTCATTCATCCTTTTCTCCTACAAGATCTTGATGTTTCGTGCAACGCACGGGCATCTTGCTAGTAAGTGTAGAAATTAGACATATACCACTTCTCGAATCTTGAAACCAATAATATTCATCCCTTATCTCATCAAACCCGCCGAAGGAATATATTTTGAGTGAAACATAACATATTTTTAGTGATATACGTATTTCAAAACTAGACTTTTTTTCTATCAAATCGGTGAATATGTATTAATCTACTTTGATCATGTGGCAACGCATTGGTACATTGCTAGTAGTTATTATAATTTCTTGGACACGAGACAAACGGTGGAGTACATATACGAAGAGAAGAGGCGCACGCACGCAGCCGGCCTCTCACTGTCTCGCACACGTGAGTGTTATGTAAAGGCGACATTAACAAATAAACCCTAATACCCTAGGTGCATGATTGCTGCATTCGCGGGTACCGGGTACGTGGTGGAGCACCTTTGTAGGAATAGTCAGCTCGCATGATAATTGGATCCGTAGGAGTTGATGGTCGGGACCACAGGTGAATGACTTGGAGTGCGGTGGCTCGCCAGTTGCCACAGATCGAGTAGCCACGTTTAAAATATTGTTTTTCAGCGGGGTTAAGAGTTTTGATTTTCAATGGCGCGTTATAAGTAGTAAGTAGTTTTTAGAATGATTGGTATGGAGCGAAAATGGAATTCATAGTACTACGTACCTCCTTGGCGTATGGTTGTATGGTTTTTCTTTGCGATGGAGGTTGTATGGGTTTATGTTGCGAGATGTTGAACCTGGTAGTTCTAGGGCAAATACTATGGTTTAGATTTAGATGCTGTTTTTTAGTAATGAAAATCGGAAGGGGAAACCCTTCTTTGATTAAAAAAACTACTACCTCCATTTTGGATTACTAGTCCCCATCGTACTTTGGGTCAAAGTTTGTCCATGAATTTTACTTGTAAAATGTGAATGGAAAACGAGATTTTGTTATACCCAAACAAAAAAGGACTGTAGGGAGTGATTTCTCTAACACGGATGCGACCTCTCATAGCGCAGGCATTGAACCGGCACGCCGGCCAAGAGGGCCGCACTCGCTGCAGGCCCGGCAGAGCACGCCTCCTCGCTGCGTGCAACCAGCTTAAGACTGCCCCACATGCCTTCATTGAATCCGAGCGTGTGCCGGCAACACGTCCTTCCGCGAGCCGGCAGGCATTTTAGAACACAAAAAATGACTAAAATATAATTAATTTACGCATGGTCTTGACTTGTTGTGCTCGCACTGGTAGCAGGAACTAGTAGAGGATTTTCTTTATTTATAACTCTCCTCACATTGTTTTGGCTTTGAAGTGAGTCATGGTTGTGGACATTATGTATGAATGTGCAGATATCTGTGAACATGACTTTGATGTGGAAGTTGAACTTGGAATGTCGGGCTTGCGCGTGAACTATACCATGTCCAATGCTTCATCTGTTATTTTTTGGAAAGTAATTGCTGTTATTACATACCCGAAAAAAACATTTTGTGCCACATCAGTAGATGCACGGACATCACAACAGGCATGCTGACTGGATAAACATTTGAACCTAGCTATTATGAAGGAAATTTTGTATTGACAACAGTTTTAGATAGCAGGAGACGCCTAGCCTGCTCTGCCTCTGCTAGCTTATTTGTGGCTTCTTCCATCTCTTCTTTGGCTTGGGTGAAGAGAGCATCTGATTGCTCTTTTCGCTTCTTCAGGAACTTAGCTACATTCTCAAGGGCTGCTGCACGCTTTCTTTCAGCCTTTACTAATGCCACGAGGACACGAACAGCTGATGACTCCACCTGGCTTGTGTGTAATCCAGCATCATCTGGAAATTTGCACCTTGTGTCTAATCCAGCATCATTAGGGAACTGGCACCTTGTGTGTAATCCAGCCTCATTTTGGAAACATGATCTCGAGGTTAACCATACTTCCCTTCTCGCAGGAACTGCATCCTGACATGAAGTTACTTACTTTTTAGATCAATACTCAGAGCAACCTAGATCCATTTAGTAGAATCCAGATAAACAGAACTCGGAGAAGTGAAATCAAAAGGAAAAAAAATAAAAACAGACTACAAGGTGAGAACACCCACTTCCTACATCAAGCTAAAAATGAAAGCATTAGGACAATTAGGACTCTTCTTATTACACATCGAAGAACACCACACTTAAGAGAAATAGAAACTACAACATATACACATCGAAGAACACGAGGCTACACGAAAGTAATTGAAAGGGTGTTACTTACCAAAGCTCATTTTACAGGTTCGGTGCATCTCCTCTTTAACTTTCCACGCTCCTTGAAGATGTCCCGAATATCCCGTGTTTGGTCTTCATTGCTCCTCTGCATGTTCGCACTCGTGGTTTTAAAATCTCAACATGGCAAGAAAAATATACTACTAGTAATACTCGCGCATCTTGTGGGCAACATTAAAGCACTCGTGTGTCATGTTAGAGCATCTCCAACAGAATCGCAACGCGCGGTGCTTTAAAAATCTCAACATGCCATCTCTACTCTCTTCTCTACTGTTATATTTATTTAATATTTAATATTTATCTCTACTTCCTTTACTGTCTACTTTTTTCTCTATAGTTTTTTCTTGCAATATAGGTCGTCTGATTTATATCTGACAGATAGGAAGGAAACAAATGGGAATTTTGCAAAAAGATACCCATACCCCTCTCCAGATTTGCAAATAAGGCCTTCCCTCGTTCATCCTTTTCTCCCACAAGATAAACTACTCATACAAATGCATCTTAATGCATGCAACGCATGGGCATCTTGCTAGTTCTAAAAACCTTTCCATCATTTGCCACACTACTGGTTGCAGATGAAAAACCTACCCAAGCACAACATGATACAGGAGCGACGCTCAATTACAAGCTGATATTATGCTGGATAATGGAGGCTATAACCAATTACTTTTACGGGAACAATAGCACCCAGGAAATTTGAAGGGTAGGTATGAACAAAATTGGAACTGCACATGTACTGCTAAGTGATTTAATACACACATTACCAATCGAGGAGGAGAACGATGGTCGTGGCGGCCTCTGTGAGTCATGGTCGGCAACGGGAGTCAGTTCATTGTCCACGCCAGTGGTACTTCTGCGCTTGGCGTCGGCTTCCGGGAAGAAGATCCGAGACCGTGGAAGACGATGCCGGGGAAGAGGCTCCTTGTACGACGATGACGGTGGACTGGCTCCAGTGTGGCGTACGAGGTCGTCGATGAGGCAGACGCGCTGCGGTGGACGAGTGCACCGATGTAAAGGGGAGGAGCACGAAGGCTGCGGTGTCGTGGAGAAGTCTATTTTGTGGTGGGGATAGAAAATGGGGAGTATTCAGGTGTACTACTCTGGGTGACGGGGTGGGGTTGGCTGGGTAGGGTGAACCTGATGTTACGAAAATAGCCCCCTACCTGATGTTACGAAAACAACCATAACTCTACATCAGCCATTATAGAAGCAACATTTTGACATATCCCAATGTGTGAATGAAACATGCAGAGAGAGCTTTTGAAGATGGAGCAGATAGGGCGGGAAATATTGTATGTATGTGGATGAGAGAGTAGGAGACAAACCTAACGAGACAGAGAGATACAGAGAGAGAGAGGAAGAAGTTAGGTCTGTGAGAAATATGGATACATGTAATATACATGAGATGCGTGTGCATCTGGATTCTGTATACGTGGAAGGAGAAGAGACAACATGTTTGATGAGAGAGCTGGAAAAACATGGACGAGAGGGGAAGGATCTCGTGGGTTGAGGGATCGACAATTTTGTGCGGGGGAGAGAGGGATTGGTAATTTTGTGCAAGAGAGAGAGAGGGTGGGGAGAGGAGTCAGTCAGCCGTCGTCACATCACCCTGCTTCCAAATGACCCCGCATTCTCTAGCGCGGTGTGGTCGCCATCTTCGATCTGCTCGATGCCCTCTTTGAAGATTGAGGTGTTGCGCATGTTGGGGTGCAAAAAGCACAAGCGAGAGTGGTCGCCGTATAACCTTGGATGGGGATGAATTGTGTGCTCGGGGGAGCGTGTGTGTTGTGCTGCATGTGTGTGTGTGTATGTGTGTGTGTGTGTCATATATTGAGAGAAAACAGACCTAAGGAGAGAAATGAGTATTCACGAAGAGATTGTGCGGGCCTTGAGGTGGGTAGGGGCCGGGTGAGGGTGTCAAAATGTGCGCGTTGATGCATGTGTTGCATTCGACCGTGCGAGGGATGGACGAATGGAGAGAGATGGTTGTTGTGTTACGGATGCTCCTCTCTCTCTCTCTCTCACACACACACACAAGTAAACTAGAAGACCGTTCTCTCATGTATGCACAACGTATCGGCATCTGTCTATGTCTCACTCATGCATGATCATTTGCGCATTCACACCACTCTATGTCTGTATCACACGCACACCGTCTCCACACTGCCCTTCCGCCACAACACACATATGGACACATACACACGTTCTCTGTTAGTCACACACACAAAATCAGTATTAAAAAACTAGGGCGAACCTAAAACGTCCAAACCCAAATAAACACGAACTGGAGCTAAATTCAAATATATGGAAATATTGCAGCGTCAAGAACTTTCACAGGAAAAAAAGTTGAGTAATATTCAAGGATTGTTTTCACACACACAAAAAGGTTCGGTGGATGTCCTTCGAGCGCGACACGGTGACGCACCGTTCGATCGACCGCGCGGCCGCGGTTCACGCGCTTGCACAGGATTCCGTATCATGGTTGTGGTACTAACTAATAAAAGAGCTGCCTAAGTCTAATGTTTACGTGTACTAGTACGGTTTTCTTTTAAGTTTGACCAACCTTATATATAAAACTAAAGTAAGCACCCACACGCGCACTCATCAATATGTCGCTGCCGCCGTTGCGCATGCCGGCGCCCGCCTGCTCCGGCCAACAATTTCTCGCCCATCACCGTCGTGTCGCCGCCATCCCTGTGCCATGAAGCCGAAGGCTCGCCCGCTCACGTCGTTTGCAGTCCCTCCTTGTGATGCCGCCGCGCTGCCAAGCACGTGAGCAGCTGGTGGAGCCGCGTCTATGCACGCAGCGTACGAAGAGGAGGACGAGCGCGTGCTCCAGCACGCCGGCGAGGAGGAACTAGCGTGTCATTGTCGTCTCCGCCCGCGCGGAGGAGGCGCGCATGGTGGCTGTCACAGCATAATCTGGTCGCGCGCGCGTCGAGCCCGCCAACCGGGTGCGGACGCAGAATCTACCTTCGAGACCTTGAATGCCACGTGGATCCTGCAATCTGAAGGAGCAATTTGGGTCAGTCGACTCATGTGAGCCATTTGATGCAACATGGATGGCTAGAAGGGCTTCTTCCACTTCTTCTGCCGTATTCTTCCATCGCTCCGTCGAACTTCTTTCACAAATCGGCTGACCCAAATTATACTACTAGTACGAACGTATTAAGTACAGTAGGAACACAAAGATATGAGTAGTAGTACCAATTGCAAGAAGAGTAGTAGTAAGACATAGTACTACTACTACTGTACGTACTAAAGAGTTCAAATAACGAGAAATAACATAAACATAGTTCTGCTGGGGCCTCAGCACAACACACCCTTGAAAATAACCTAAGAAACTAGTCCGCTTGACACTGAAGTAGAACCAGCATGAGCGACGGCACTGCCACCTACTTGGAGTCCGAGTCCACGTCCTCGACTTCGTCCTCGTCCCTCTTCGTCTTCCTCTTCGCTAACGCTTCTTTGCTTGAACCGGACACCGGGCTCTGCTTCTTCATCCAACCCTTGTACATATTTAAACAAAGGTAGGCATCCATTGCTGCGTACAGGATGTGATCTTCATCTAATGTCTTCGACTCCCATGCATGATGAAACTCGTGATGAGGTTTCTTCAGTTTAGCGTACGAAGGATCAATCATGGCTGTTGCCAGGGTCAACATTGAAGGTTGAGAGGAGGACACCGGGCTTGCCTTCTGGAGATCGAAGGGCTGGCCTACAACGAGACATATCCGACACAGGACATCCCTGTCATTCTTAAAGCCTACAGTAACGAATTTCACTCTTTTGTCATTGAGGAAGTTCTTAAAATCCCGGCACTCAACGTCGGCATGTCATATGTGGTAGACCAAGCAAACGTTATGTACGCAAACCTGGATCACGGCGGGCTTCTTCCTCTCTTCGTCCTTTAGATCCTTCTCTCGTCCCAGGACTGTGGTGTACTCAACATCTAGCCCAATGACCCACTCATCCGTTGAACTGTTGAACATGCATAGGAAGCAAGCAAGCCATGATTTCACCGTCTCGGATCCACGTGTATGGATGACGATGAACTGATCACCGGTGATGGCTCTAACCTGGTACTCAGCGGTGACCATGGAGATTTGGGAGGCCATGGATTTTGGAGGAGGGTTAGGAGAAGTTGAACTGTTGTACCCCACAAAAAAAACTAGAGCGAACTAATGTGAAAGGACGGGACGACTGGGAGCGAACTGTTGTAAGGTAGAATATGGGGACGTGTAGAGCGTGCGAACGGCGTGGGGTTGCTGGCTTGCCCGTTGGATAAACGGCTGCAAGCCCCCAAAGAGTCCTCGAGAACTATGCGGGACCCACCAAATGTCATGTCTACTAGACCCATATCATAGGCCTGACGGTATAGCTTCTGCTTGTTCGCACGCCACGCCGGCGCATGGATGTAACTTCACTTAATTCTGTCAAACGTCGCGCCTCCCACGACCTTCACCTCCCTCGCACGGTCGCGCCCTTTGAGACTTCGACCAGCTATAAATGAGCAATTTTTTTGCCTTTTTTTAGAAAAGCAATTTTTTTGCCTACTCCGCATGCATGATACTCCCTCTGGTCCTTTTTACTCCCGTCAACCATTTTCAAAGTGTTTGACAAAATTTATACTTTTTTTGAACACCACCTTATATTAATGAACTAGCCACACCAGTACACTCATTCGATACAATATTCACCATACAGGGCGGTATGTTATTTACAAGAATACCATCTAATCTATTGTCAAAGCTATACTTAGCGATTAAGTGTGCCACCTTATTGGCCAAACGGCTAATATTTGACAATTAAAGATTGTTGATCAACTTCGAGATGCTCAACGCTTTCCTCTCCAGGTCACGCATAGCAGACCTGTTATAGTCCCCGATGCAAGAGACGCTACCACAAAAGCGCAATCAGTCTCTAAAATTACAGGATTATGAAGAGAAATACCTATATAGAGACCGACAATGCAAGCCCTAAGCTCCGCTTCCTCCATGCTTTGACAGGCATCAATGAAATCCCACGACCAAATTTATACTAAAAATATCAATATCTACAATACTGATTATAATGAGTATAAGAACTACGTTTTATAATGAGTGTAAAAATATTGATTTGACATTGTGAATGTTGACACATTTTTCTATAAGTCTGGTGAAAGTAGAGGTACATTGACTTTAGACAAAACTTAAATGCACAATGCAGACTAGTTCCTCCGCCCAGGTGCGTGCCATGTCCTATCTTGTCATCACAACAAGGTTAGCTATTAGAGTACCACTACCTCCCTTCTAGTTTAAAGGGCTCGATTCAAAAATTTCACCTACTCTTAGCAAGATAATAGAGGTGGTGGAATAGTTTTTGAAGTCTGCAAAAGTACTCAACTAGTGTTGTCATTCTTCACAAAAAATGTGTTTACCAATGCATGCATGAACACTAGTTACTCTTCTTTAATTCTTTTCCACATCAGCATGTTTGCTATTCCCGTGCACATGATACCAGCTAAGATACCACCATTATGGCCAGCCTTAATCATCGCATGCAATAATTTAGTGCACCTTGAAATATGAACATGTGTGGGGCGTGTATGTTTTTAATGACTTGACACTATACCTAGCCCGGCATGCAAGATGACTTATTATGCACCGTTCCCCATACCTGCAGGAAGCCCGTTCGTCTCCAAATCTTTTCTTCGCCATGTGTGGAAACAATATGCCTGCCAGACTCTCCTTCTCCCTCCGGCGGTCCCACCACTCCACCCCGTGTGAAAAAATCTACATGCATGACTCTCCTCCCCCCACGCTCGTCCAATCCGTTGTGACCAGCAATATTTCCACCCCTTCGCTCCCCCGTAATTTACTCCAACAAATATGCCCACGTAGTTGTTACTTAACTGCAGGTGCATTGGGTCACTGACATATGGGCCCAACAGGGGTCTGGCCCACATGTCAGTGACGCAACTGGACCTGTAGTTAAGTCAGTGCAGCTCAGTCCATATCTTACGTAGGTGTGCCATTGCTCACTATAAATACTGCACCTCCCACGACATCGCTATCTCCTCCCCCTCATGTTCACGTTCATCGCTATCTCCTCCCCCTCCCTCTCACATCGACCACCATGGCATCGCCCCTCCCAAGCCCTAGGAGCCCCTCACTGCACCGCGCGGATGGTCATGCATCGTCGTTCCGTTCCTCGCTGCCACTAGTCGAGGAGGACGCGTCGGTGTTCCGCTCCTCGCCGCTACGCGATGCCTCGCCGTTCCGTTCCTTGCCGCCACTAGTAGAGGAGGACGCGTTGGCGTTCCGCTCCTCGCTGCGACGCGACGCGTCGCCGTTCTGTTCCTCGCCACCACTAGTCGAGGAGGACGCGTCAGCATTCCACTCCTCGCTGCGACGCGTCGATGTGGACGCGTCGGCGTTCCCAATCTCGCTAGCACGCGCGCCGGAGGACGCGTCGGCTCCCCGCTACGAGGAGAATGCCTCGCCGCCCGCCGAGCCCCCCAGCCTTGAGGAGCTTTGGGAAGAAATGGATGTCGCCTTGTGGGAGGCTTTGCCTCAAGCAGAGCGCGCAAAAATAGAGGCAGAGAAGAAGGTCGAGGAAGAGAAGCGCACCAGGTAACAAGCTGCCTGGGAGGCCTATGTCGCGTCCGAGAGAGTCAGGCGATTGGCTCTTTGGCAGAAGGCTCGTGCGAGGGCCGTGAGGGTGGCGGAGGACGCCCGTGGCGACGCCCTGAGTGCAGTCGGGCCCAAGCGCCTCATCTACGCTTGGCGGTACGTGGACCGGGTGCACGCTTCCAGCGAGGAGGAGTACCTGTTGGCGCCGGATCACCACACCGGTGAGATCACGCTCGCCTGCCGGCAAGCCGCCAATCAGCACCTCGCGAGTTGCAAGGCTGAGGAAGAGGTGTTGTGTCGGCACGCTGGGAAACGGCCGCGCACCAGGGCACTCGCGTCGCGCCGCAACCGCTCATGCGAGTGCCGTGGCTTTTAGGAGGAGTATAATTTTTGTTTCGTAAGGCGATCTCATTAGTTTTGGGACGCAAATGATAAATCCCAAACGTTCAGGAATTTTTAGCGTCCTTAATTAAGTATGTAAAAGGGAAAGTTTGGAAACCTTGTGTATTCATATGCATTTTGCAAGTACGTGCATATAGCACAAACTTTACTATATACTATCGCACTACACGTCTCTCTCGATATATGCTTGCAGACTGTGCTACTCCCTCCGTCCAGGTCAATAAGTCATCTTTGGTTGTGCACCGTGACCAAGAAGGAGGGAAGACTTATACACCTAGACGGAGGGAGTACTACTATTACTTATGTATGTGCAAATGCACGTTTTAACATTACGATGCGGTTTTTGTAAAAGTAGAAAAAACAGCACTAGTCAAGCTTGTGAAATGATTCAATGCAAAACAAATGCAAACATGCTCGTTTGATTGTTTACTTTTAGCTTCCTTCTCTGTGGTTATTTCTCTATGTTACTTTGTACGGAGTATCTCACTGGTTGGAAAAGCATGCAAATTCCCAAACCACTTCCTACACCCTGTATCAAATTTTTTGCCTAACAAGTTGTGCCGTGCAATTGGAATTCCAACTTGAGTACTACTACTAGTAGGAGTATCAGGGGCCAGTTGTTTTAGGCTTCTAGATTAGTAATCCCATAACTACTACCTCTGTCCTGGTTTATTGGTCCCCATTGTAATCTGTGTCAAATTTTGATCATAAATTTAACTAATGAAATGTTAGTGCATGTCACATGCATTACTCCATCCGTCTAGGTGAGTAAGTCATCTTAGGCTGTGCACCGTGACCAAGGAGGAGGAGAAAATGAGAAACGTTAATGTTTATTTGCTAATTAATAGTATTGCATGCAATGAACTAACCACTGCATGTCGTGTTTGATATATCAAGTCATTAAAAGCATGCACACTTTTATCTCTTATTGGTTGATATGTCAAGAAACAAGAAACGAGGTAGAAGTTAATGCACCGCGGCTAAGTGTTTTGGGATTATTTGGTTTTCGTAAGATGACTTACACACCTAGATAGAGGGATTACAATGGTGAGAAATAAACCAGTTAAATCTTGATCAAAATTTAGCACAAATTACAATGGTGAGGAATAAACCAGGGTGCAGTAGTAGTTTAGAAGCCCAAATAAATGAGTAGTACTCTCCACTGTGACTAGTCTTGTGGGAAAAGCTAGGGAAGCCGCCAAAAGAACTGGCCCTAGGATTAGTAGCTAGGGATCAACTGTGCGAGATGAACCGCAGAAAGTAAATGCAGAGAGATGAAATGCAAAAAAGATGGAGGGATGTGATGGTTGCTTGTCCGTTTATTTTACCAGGCCACTTATTACTGGGAGTGGTTGGGTTTTGTGATATGACGGCTTTACTACCGCACCACAAGTGGGGTGAGAGGTGAGACTCTTGTGCAACGCCGCCCTCTACACTTGTACTACATCAGTCGTGGTTTATTAGTCCCCCATTGAATTTGACTGAAGATTTAACTGACAAAATGTTAGTGCATGTCAACAAAAACTATATCGTTGGATTCATATTTGAACATAGTTTTGAATGATATAATTTCAGGTGACATGCATCAGCATTTATCGTACTATATATAATGTTAGTTCAATGTTTGGTCGTACTAATCTATAGTAGTAAGGTGCCCGTGCGTTGCACCGAAGAGTGAAATGCATTGATCGGGGAGTTGTTTATTTTGACAAAGGATGTGGGGGTCATCTCATGTGTAAATGGTATCGATAGGTTTCTTCAGATATTATTTCATCTCTAGAGCTCACAAACATCCGGGTGAAATAGATAAAAAGGTATCTTTTGCAAACAAAAGCGTTCAACTATTCAACCTGCATCCAAAACTTGTGAAGAAATAACACTTATTTTGCTTTGCAAGAAATGATCTTTAAGAACTAGTTTTTGTGTATCGATTGTTATACATGTTGGCTACAGATGACATGGAACTTTCTTATAGTCAATAGTTGGCTATACTATTAAGTAATATTAACCATGCCCTTATACACCTAGACGGAGGGATTAAATCAGGATGACTTGCAAGCGGGTAGAGGAGATGTAAGAAATGGTTCGTCGTAAGTCTTTCACCAGTACTGTAGTAAAAATTCATACATGGAAGATTCTAGACTAAACCATAAACGGATACACTTTTATTCATGTGCGATAATCCAATAGAGCAAGATCTTGCATGGAAGTCTCCACATGCTTAGACGGCGGATTACATTGAGCGATTTCAAACAGGAAGGACAGAAACACATACGGTGCAACGGGAGCAGCACCATTGGCGTTGAGGTTATCGCCCATGTCCAAACACCACGTAGACACGGTCTTTGAGCACGGTTCGTAGTCGTTCCACGCTCGGGCATTGAAGTTTGTAACTAGTTTAGATTAGAATATACTACTCCTCCGGTGCTAGTAGTAGAGCAGAGTCCTACTCTACTACTCTACTCAAGCAAGTTAGGGCATAGCACTGTAGGGAGTACCAGTACTGTGATCACTCAAGCAAGTTATCTGGCATCGACATGACCCTACGCTGCTAGTATGTGTCTCGTAAGTCAAGCGGCGTGCTGTAGTCATCATCACCTGTCCACTTCCCGCAGCACATATTCGCTTCTCCATCTTTGTCCGCACATAATCTCGTGCAAATCTTCCATCTCTGCTAAGGCGCCTCCCCCCTCATCCGAAACCCAAGCACTAAAAATGGCAGAACCGAGCAACGTCCGCCAAAAGAGTGGCTAGAATTCGCTCAGCACAGAGGTAATCAAGCTCATTGTTTCGCGTGTGGACAATCTCAGTACCATGCCGCTCGCCGCGTGCTCGTCGGGGCTGTACCGTTTACTCAAAGCCCTCAGGCCAGAGCTTTTTAAGCCAGCTCCTTGCTTGCTGATGCCGCCTGATTTTCAGAAACGGCGTGTCATCCAGCATAACGAGTATCAACCCCCTTGACTGTGATCCGATCCCCGTCGGCCTCAACTACATTAACGGTATGTACTAGGTCGGCATGAACATGTCTTGGATGGTGCTCATCGACGGTCGCGGTAGCTGGATGCTCGTGGAGGTCTACACCCGGCGATTGATCCCCCTTCCTTCGATTAACACTGCACTGCTTTGGCACCGCGGCCCAGAATACTCGGATTCTTATAGTAGCCAACATGATACCAAGTTTGATTTGCTCAAGGTTGTAATCTGCCAAGTGCCCACAAGATCTGTGAATTATAAAGACTTTAGGCTAATTGCGTTCTTCAACCGTGGTCTCGTCTATCTGACAGGTCACTGCGGTAAGTGGATAAATCTGCATGTCCATTGCAGGATCATACATCCTCCATGGTTCTCTGATGCCATTGAACACAAGGGCTTCATTTACGTTGTTGACTCCTTCTATGGCTGGATGTACTGCTGGCCTACTCCAGTCATCGCTACAAACGGCTGTTACAGCAGTATGTTACTTTCTTATGATATCATGATGGCTTGCTTATATTACTGTCAACATTTGCTGAAAAAATATTCATGCTCATAACATGCTGTTCTTAAGATTGACAAAATCAAGAGCCCTTTTTTATTTGACTCCAACTTGATATGATGTTGTAGGCCGCCTGGTGTCCCTACCCTTCCTAATCACAGAACCTTTCAAAGAAAAGCGGCATGGCAGTTGCAGGTGGTTCCTGGCTCGATCAGACGATGGTGAAAGATTGATGATCATTTGCACATACCAGATGTGTTGTTTCGCGGAATACAATCACAGTCACTGCAAGGTCTTTGAGCAGGATCCCAGCTTCTCTAGGCCTTTAGGAATTTTTGACTGGAGGCTGGTAAGTAGCCTTGGTACACGCTCTCTGTTTGTCGGACTGAATTATCCGATTAACCAGGAGATAACCGACGGCAAGGATCATGATGGCAGCGCGGTTTCATTCATCGGGAAAAACTGTGTGTACATAGTGTACCATGCGTCTATGCATGCACCATACCCTGGTATGTGCCGCCATGCTCTGCAGCCCAAAGTAGGCGAGAGGGTCGCAAGTATCAGACTTCGACCTGCTGGCTGGAGTTTCCCCTGTCAGGCACCCATCTGGTTCAAGCCGTCAGCCAATCTCCACAGCTTAATAAATAGTAACGTCTAACTGAGCCAGTTAGTTAGATGCATAGACTTGGTGTAGTAGGATCTTTATTTAGTTTGATGAATACACTTGTTCTTTTTTCGTAGCCATTTTGTAATGATGGCTGATATTTGGTTTGGAAGAGAGAGCTTCGCCTTCACTCTTTTGGCTTGCTTACTGCTTCTGTTGTACCCCCAACCCTGGTTGCTACTGCTATTTTCAATGTACAATCAGTAGTATATTTCATCTGTTGGTTGAATAAATGTGTTGTTAGAATGACAAACACAATGTTTTGGAAGTCGTTGCATGGTTCGATCGTTTAGTGCCCCGTACCGTACGTAGCGCATACTATTTTTCGTACGGAACACATTTTCCACTTGTTGATAACATGCAGCCCACTAATGAAGGCCCAATGTAGAAGCCCATAATTAACTGGAAGGGAGGCTCTCACATGAATCCGGCCCAGGTACATGCTCCTGGTCCCCTAAACATAAATAAGTAAATAAATAAAGCTAAATGCTCATGCACCAGTTCTTTGGGAAAATAGGTAGCCCAATATTTGTTTTTGAAGAATACCCAAGCTAGGCCTATTTGTTTTCTCCGAATTACTGGGCTGCAAATCTTTCAAGACAAGGAGGGATGCATTCTGGCCTGGCTTAAGAGTATGGTCAATATCTGTTAAAAGTAATATCAAAAGGGGTTGAAAATTCCAAACAATTTATAGCAAATGGGATATAAGTTTCTTTTTTTGTTTTTGTTCTTCACTGACATCTTATACGTATTTCATTGGATTTAACATGACATAATACTAATTTATTTTTAATTTTGTTTTAGTATGCCTATTAATTTTTGGATTAAGAATATTTCGTTCCCTAGCAAAAATTTGCGAATTTTCAAAATTTCCCACATATTTAGTTAATTTTTTGACCCTGGTACTTACCAGAAAATGGCCAGCAATTAAAAATGGAAAACGGGCTGCAATAAATTCCATATGAATTAGAAAATGAGTAAAAATTATAAAAATAATAGCAAATGGGCTGTACACACCACAGATTTCGAGGCTGACTTGTTTACGCAAGGCTTTGTCAGTGAACATACGATTCTAGCAGCAGTGACTGTTGGATGTCCATCCAACGGCCGACGTGCTTCTTGAGTCTCTGATCTTCCTGCTCCAGCTGCCTAAACTAGCGCCGGCGGGACTGCCTGCTCCCTCCTCTTGTGGCCCACTGTGATGCCGCGCAGGCTTCCTCGGCCTACCCTACTCCCTCCGCTGGCCTGGCCACACGCAATCAACTGCCTCCTTATTACGTGAAAAAAATGATTCCTCCCACTGACATCTGGAGCGCACCGGTCGGGAGGCTGACCTGTGGGCCTACTAAGTTGACGCGTACGCAGGGCTTGTCAACTTAGTCAACAAACGATTCTAGCAGCAGTAACCGTTGGATTTGAATTGAACGGTCCTGCTGCTTCTTCAATCGCTGCTCTTCTTGCACCAGCCGTCCAAACCAGCACCTGGGAAACCGCCTGCTCATGCCTCCAGTGGCCGGCTGTGCTTCCGTTGAGGCCTCATCGCCCCCTAGTACTCCCACCGCTAGCCAGGCCCTGCGGCGACGGCAGCCTCACACCGCAGCCCAACCAGTGAACCCTCATACTCCTCTCCGCATGGGCATCCACTGCCGCGTCTTCCCCGGCTCCGCGTTGTCCCCTTCCAAGGCCTCCCCGTCGTCCACCGCCTTGGTGCTCTCGGTGCGGCGTGGTCAACGTGGTCAATGAAATTCCATCGGAAGAGTACTGTACGTGGAGAGGCTGACAGCTAGGTCCATGGCCACAGCCCAGTTTTTTTGATTTGCCAAGTAAGTCGCTTTGTCAGGCCTGTTGGCTGCAAATCTTTCAAGACGAGTAGAGATTTCATTCAGCTGGCCGAGAAAATGGCCCATCAGTAATGAGAAATGGGCTGTACATTTCTAAAACACATCAAACCGGTAATTAGTTTCAAATATCTTTTTTTCATTTTGAGATTTTAAATTACATTAATTTTTATGCGTGGAGAATTTGTTGGATTTTATATTGATATACATTTATTTTTAAAATCAGTTTGAATGTGAGTCGAAATTTCGGGATTAAAACAGTTCAGACCGCACCGAAATATGCAAAATTTCGTATAATTTTTTAACCGTGGCCACAATATGGGCTGTAATGCTAACAAAAAGAATATGAGCTCCAGAAAAACCTTAATAATTAGCAAATGGGCAGTAACTTATTAGAAATAATGGCAGATGGGCTGTATGCTGTTTTCCACAGATTTGAGGCTTTCCTAAAAAAAGGTCGACACACAAGCAGTGACTGTTGGATGGCCATCCAACGGCCGTCGTGCTTCTTCAATCTCTGCTCTTCCTGCTCCAGCCGCTCAAACAAGCGCCGACAGGACTGCCTGCTCCCTCCTCCCCACGGCCGGCTCTGCTGCCGCGCAGGCCTCACCGCCCCACCGTACTCCCATCGCTGGCCTAGCCATCCCTCTACTCACCCACACCTGCTGTTATTCTCCGGCGACGGCAAACGAACCAGTAAACCCTCGTACAGTCGTACTCCCCTCCGTGTGGGAAACAACTGCCGAGTCTTCCCTGCCTCTGTGTCATTCCCTTCCTAGGCCTCGCCATCGTCCACTGCCCTGGTGCTCTCGGCGCGGCCTGGTCAATGTGGTCAACGACCGACATGCATCTGAAGTGGACTGTACGTGGAGAGGCCGACAGCTGGGTCCACGGTCGCACGCAAGGAAATTCCTCCTTATTACGCGCAAAATAATGATTCCTCCACCTGACATCAGGGACCCACTGAAAGGGCCTCTGTATTTTGCGAAAAAAACGTTACCACCGCTGACAGCTCGGACCCAGCAGCTATATCTTCACATGCAAGGAAGTGCCTCCTTATTACGCACAAAAAAATGAATACTCCCCTTGTTAGCTGGGACCCAGTATAGTGGCAGGCTAACTTGTGGGCCTACTAAGTTGACGGGGACGGAGGGCTTTGCCAACTTAGTCAATATGCACGATTCTAGCTCCAGTGACCGTACGATCTCCATCCAACGGCCGTAGTGCTTCTTCAACCTCTGGTCTCTTGCTCCAGCCGCCCAAACTAGCGCCGGTCGTGCCTTGTGCTCCTGCCTCCCGTGGCCGGCTGCGATGCGGCGGAGCCTCACCGCCCCCTACTACTCCCACCGCTGGCCAGGCCATCCCTCTACTCACCCACACCCCTGTTATTCTGCAGCGACGGCAGCCTCACACCGCAGCGAACCAGTGAACCCTCGTACTCCTCCATGCATGGGCATCCACTGCCGCGTCTTCCCCGGCTCCGTGTCGTCCCCTTCCTAGGCCTCGCCGTCGTCCACAGCCCTGGTGCTCTCGGCGCGGCGTGGTCAACGTGGTCAAGGAACGGCTTCCATCGGACGTGGACTATATGTGGAGAGGCTGACAGCTGGGTCCACGGCCACAGCAAGGAAGTGCCTCCTTATTACCTGCAAAATAATTATTCCTCCACCTGACAGCGGGGACCCACCAGATGGGCCATCGTATTTCACGAAAAAATGTTTCCCCCCTGACTACTGGGATCCACCAGCTACATCTTCGCACGCAAGGAAGTGCCTGACAGTCGGGACCCACCTGGTCGAAGCGTACGTAGCGTTGTCATTCTGGTCGCGAACGTGTACGTACATATATACTGGTGGATGTAGAGGCGTGCACATGTCATAGTAGAGGTGCGCACGTAGCATGTACACGTACGTACAGTGGCCAGGTTGCAAGAAAGAAAATACGGCCACGTATGTGTACATACGGGCGGGGTCTCGAATGCCTACTCGCGCATACGTACGACCAGGGCTCGTGTACATGGCTGGGTCAGAACGGAGAAACAACATCGTCGTCGTGTTCATGGGGAGGCAATGGAATGCGTCGTGTTCATGGGGAGGCAACGGAAGGCGTCGTGTTCATCGGGAGGCAACGGAACACGTCGTGTTCATCGGGAGGCAACGGAACGCGTGGGAGCCAACCGGCTGGGTCGGAACGGAATGCGTGGTCGTGTTCATCGGGAGGGCTTGGACGGAACAGGCGATGGAAACGAGGCCTAGCGTACCGCAAAACGGAGGAAACGGACCTCCTACGTTCGGAACGGGGTCCTGTTGATCGAGAGGGGTGTGGTGTACCACAAAACGGAGGAAACAGACCTCCTACGGTCGAAACGGGGGTCCTGTTGATCGGGAGGGGTGTGGCGTACCGCAAAACGGATGAAACGGACCTCCTATGGTCGAAACAGGGGTCCTGTTGACCGGGAGGGGTGTGGCGTACCGCAAAACGAACGAAACGGACCTCCTACGGTCGAAACGGGGGTCCTGTTCATCGGGAGGGGTGTGGCGTACCGCAAAACGGGACTCCATGGGATACTGTTCATCTCCACCGTCGACCTCCTCTAGCCTCCACGGGCTACCGTCGACCTCCTCCAGCCTCCACGGGCTCCTGTTCATCCAGCCTCCACTGCGCGCTACTCCACCGGCTACTGTTCAACCACCCCTCCACGAGCACCCCTTCACCGTCTACTGTTCATCCAGCCCTCCACACCACGGGGTCCTATTCAACCAACCCTCCACGGGCACCCCTCCACCTTCTACTATTCATACAACCCACCACCACACCACGGGGTCCTGTTCATCCAGAGGCAACGCAACCGCTCACTGTTCATCCACCCCCCTCGCAACGCTCACTGTTCATCCAATCGATCGGCTTCAGTTAGCAGCAGTAGCAAAGGAATCGCTCGATTGGGTTCAGTTAACAGCCATCGATCGATCACTCGGGTTCAGTAACACGTAGCCTGCAGTGCAATCGCTCGGGTTTAGTTAGAGCCCAACGCCTCGCTCGGGTTCAGTTAGAGCCAACGCCTCACACACACGCGCGTACGTGTATGAGAGAAACGCGCATCGCTCGGCCCCCGACCTCCCACCGTAACCGGGAACTCCCCGAAATTTTCCTCGCCCTCGCTTCTACCACGGTTTTTTCCGTCATGGACGGCCCAAAGAATGCCATGCAGCTACGTCTCCGGCCTGCCCAGGACAAAAAGCTCATTTTATGTCATGATTTTTTGTCATAGAAGTAGGAGCCCACCACATCTATGATGATACCGGGTTTTGTCACAATTATTGTCATAGAAGTGTCATATGTATGACAGCAAATTTTTTCGTTTGGCCCAAAATGTCACGGATGTGTCTTTTTTTGTCGTGACATCAACTCCATGGCCCCTTCGATGATGTGTGAGTAGTTTACTTCAGACCTTCAGGTCCATAGCTAGTAGCTAGATGGCTTCTTCTTTCTCTTTGGATCTCAATACAAAGTTCTCCTCGATTCTCTTGGAGATCTATTCGATGTAATCTTCTTTTGCGGTGTGTTTGTCAAGATCCGATGAATTGTGGGTTTATGATCAAGTTTATCTATGAACAATATTTGAATCTCCTCTGAATTCTTTTATGTATGATTGGTTTATCTTTGCATGTCTCTTCGATTTATCAGTTTGGTTTGGCCTACTCGATTGATCTTTCTTGCAATGGAAGAAGTGCTTAGCTTTGGGTTCAATCTTGCGGTGCTCGATACCAGTGACAGAAAGGGCAACGACACGTATTGTATTGTTTCCATCGAGGATAAATAGATAGGGTTTACATCATACTGCATGAGTTTATCCCTCTACATCATGTCATCTTGCTTAAGGCGTTACTCTGTTCTTATGAACTTAATACTCTAGATGCATGCTGGATAGCGGTCGATGTGTGGAGTAATAGTAGTAGATGCAGAATCGTTTTGGTCTACTTGTCATGGACATGACGCCTATATACATCATCATGCCTAGATATGCTCATAATTATTCACTTTTCTATCAATTGCTTGACAATAATTTGTTCACCCACCGTAATACTTATGCTATCTTGAGAGAAGCCACTAGTGAAACCTATGGCCCCGGGGTCTATTCTCCATCATATAAGTTTCCATCTACTTTATTTTGCAATCTTTACTTTCAATCTATATCATAAAAATACCAAAAATATTTATCTTATTATTATTATCTCTATCAGATCTCACTCTTGCAAGTGGCCGTGAATGGATTGACAACCCCTTTATCGTGTCTATTCTCCTAATGATAATATTGCCAAATTGATGTATCTTTCTAAAAATAAGGGTGAAACCTCTAGTAAGGGAAGTGCGGATCTCAAATCCATAAGTTTTCACCACAATTTTCTCACTATCCTTAAGGAACCTTTTGCTACAAATGATTTTCTTGATTTCATGCCTAGGAGTTTGATAATTAATAAAAATAAAGCAACTCCTAAGAGTTATAGGTGTCTTATTGAAGAATTGCCTACCAAACATGACAATACCTAGATCTATCTTCGCTTTTATGCCTAGCTGGGGGCGTTAAACGATAGCGCTTGTTGGGAGGCAACCCAATTTTATTTTCATGTCTTGCTTTTTGCTCCTGTTTAGTAATAAATAATTTATCGTTTTGGTTGTGGTTTTTTGTGTTTAGTTAGTGTTTGTGCCAAGTAGAACCGTTGGGAAGACTTGGGGTAAGTCTTTTTGATTTTGCTGTAAAAAAACAGAAACTTTAGCGCTCACGAGAATTGCTGCCATTTTTTATTGGAGAGTGTTATTTAGTTAATTCTTTTTTCAGATGACTAATAGATAAATTCCTCATGTCCAGCAATTTTTTTTAGAATTTTTGGGGTTCCAAAAGTTTGCGTTAGTGACAGATTACTACATACTATTCTGTTTTTGACAGATTCTGTTTTTCGTGTGTTGTTTGCTTATTTTGATGAATCTATGGCTAGTAAAAGAGTTTATAAACCATAGAGAAGTTGGAATAAAGTAGGTTTGACACCAATATAAATAAATAATGAGTTCATTACATTACCTTGAAGTGGTGTTTTGTTTTCGTTTGCTAACGAAGCTCACGAGATTTTTCTGTTAAGTTTTGTGTTGTGAAGTTTTCAAGTTTTGGGTAAAGATTTGATGGATTATGGAACAAGGATTGGCAAGAGCCTAAGCTTGGGGATTCACATGGCACCCCAAGGTGAAATAGAAGGACACCAAAAAGCCTAAGCTTGGGGATGCCCCGGAAGGCACCCCCTCTTTTGTCTTCGTTCATCGGTAACTTTACTTGGAGCTATATTTTTATTCGCCACATGGTATGTGTTTTGCTTGGAGTGTCTTGTATGATTTGAGTCTTTGCTTTTTAGTTTAACACAATCATCCTTGCTGTACACACATTTTTAGAGAGACACACATGAATCAGAATTTATTAGAATACTCTATGCGCTTCACTTATATCTTTTGAGCTATATAGTTTTTGCTCTAGTGCTTCACTTATATCTTTTAGAGCACGGTGGTGGTTTTATTTAATAGAAATAGTTGATCTATCATGCTTCACTTATATTATTTTGAGATTCCTTTAGAACAACATGGCAATTTTCTTTTATTCATAATAAAAACTTTCATATAAGTGCATTGAATACTAAGAGAAGTTTGATACTTGATGATTGTTTTGAGATATGGAGATGGTGACACTAGAGTCATGCTATTTGAGTAGTTGTTAATTTGAGAAATACTTGTGTAGAAGTTTGTGATTCCCATAGCATGCACATATGGTGAACCATTATGTGATGAAGTTGGAGCATGATTTATTTATTGATTGCCTTCCTTATGAGTGGCGGTCGGGGACGAGCGATGGTCTTTTCATACCAATCTATCCCCCTAGGAGCATGCGCGTAGTACTTTGTTTCGATAACTAATAGATTTCTGCAATAAGTATGTGAGTTCTTTATGACTAATGTTGAGTCCATGGATTATACACACCCTCACCCTTCCACATTTGCTAGCCTCTCTAGTACCGCGCAACTTTCGCCGGTACCATAAACCCACCATATACCTTCCTCAAAACAGCCACCATACCTACCTATTATGGCATTTCCATAGCCATTCCGAGATATATTGGCATGCAACTTTCCACCGTCCCGTTGTTATGACATGCTTCACCATTATCATATTGCTTTGCATGATTATGTAGTTGACATCGTATTTGTGGCAAATCCACCGTTCATAATTCTTTCATACATGTCACTCTTGCTTCATTGCATATCCCGGTACACCGCCGGAGGCATTCACATAGAGTCATATTTTATTCTAAGTATTGAGTTGTAATTCCTGAGTTGTAAGTAAAAAGAAGTGTGATGATCATCATTATTAGAGCATTTTCCTAGTGAGGAAAGGATGATGGGGACTATGATTCCCCCACAAGTCGGGATGAGACTCCGGACGAAAAATAAAAAAAGAGAGAAAAGAGGCCCAAAAAAAGAAAGAAGGCCCAAATAAACAAATGAGAGAAAAAGAGAGAAGGGACAATGTTACTATCCTTTTACCACACTTGTGCTTCAAAGTAGCACCATGATCTTCATGATAGAGAGTCTCCTATGTTGTCACTTTCATAAACTAGTGGGAATTTTACATTATAGAACTTGGCTTGTATATTCCAATGATGGGCTTCCTCAAATTTCCCTAGGTCTTCGTGAGCAAGCAAGTTGGATGCACACCCACTTAGTTTCTTTGTTGATCTTTCATACACTTATAGCTCTAGTGCATCCGTTGCATGGCAATCCCTACTCACTCACATTGATATCATTGATGGGCATCTCCATAGCCCGTTGATACGCCTAGTTGATGTGAGACTATCTTCTCCTTTTTGTCTTCTCCACAACCACCATTCTATTCCACCATAGTGCTATATCCATTGCTCACGCTCATATATTGCGTGAAGATTGAAAAAGTTTGAGAACATCAAAAGTATGAACCAAACGCTTGGCTTGTAATCGGGGTTGTGCATGATTTAATACTTTGTGTGATGAAGATAGAGCATAACCAGACTATATGATTTTGTAGGGATAACTTTCTTTGGCCATGTTATTTTGAGAAGACATGATTGCTTAGTTAGTATGCTTGAAGTATTATTATTTCTATGTCAATATTACACTTTCATCTTGAATCTTTTGGATCTGAACATTCATGCCACAATAAAGAAAAATTACATTGAGAAATATGTTAGGAAGCATTCCACATCAAAAATTCTGTTTTTATCATTTACCTACTCAAGTACGAGCAGGAATTAAGCTTGGGGATGCTTGATACGTCTACAACGTATCTATAATTTTTGATTGCTCCATGCTATTATATATTTTGGATGTTAATGGGCTTATTTTTACACTTTTATACTATTTTTGGGACTAACCTATTAACTGGAGGCCCAACCCAAATTGTTTTTGCCCATTTTAGAGTTTCGCCAAAAAGGAATATGAAACGGAGTCCAAATTGAATGAAACCTTTGGGAGCGTTATTTTTGGAACAAACGTGATCTAGGAGACTTGGAGTGGACGTCAAGCAATCAATGAGGCGGCCACGAGGCAGGGGGCGCGCCCTCCACCCTTGTGGGCCCCTCGTTGCTCCACCGACGTACTTCTTCCTCCTATATATATCCATATACCCCCTAAACATCCAGGGGCACCACGAAACCCTATTTCCACCGCCACAACCTTCTGTACCCAAGAGATCCCATCTTGGGGCCTTTTCCGGAGCTCCGCTGGAGGGGGCATTGATCACGGAGGGCCTCTACATCAACTCCACGGCCCCTCCGATGATGTGTGAGTAGTTTACTTCATACCTTCGGGTCCATAGCTAGTAGCTAGATGGCTTCTTCTCTCTCTTTGGATCTCAATACAAAGTTCTCCTCGATTCTCTTGGAGATCTAGTCGATGTAATCTTCTTTTGCGGTGTGTTTGTCGAGATCCAATGAATTGTGGGTTTATGATCAAGTTCATCTATGAACAATATTTTAATCTCCTCTAAACTCTTTTATGTATGATTGGTTTATCATTGCAAGTCTCTTCGAATTATTAGTTTGGTTTGGCCTACTAGATTGATCTTTCTTGCAATGGGAGAAGTGCTTAGCTTTGGATTCAATCTTGCGGAGCTCGATCCTAGTGACAGAAAGGGAAACGACACGTATTGTATTGTTGTCATCGAGGATAAAAAGATGGGGTTGAAATCATATTACATGAGTTTATCCCTCTACATCATGTCATCTTGCTTAAGGCGTTACTCTGTTCTTATGAACTTAATACTCTAGATGCATGCTGGATAGCGGTCGATGTGTGGAGTAATAGTAGTAGATGCAGAATCGTTTCGGTCTACTTGTCTCGGACATGATGCCTATATACATGATCATGCCTAGATATTCTCATAATTATTCTCTTTTCTATCAATTGCTCAACAGTAATTTGTTCACCCACCGTAATACTTATGCTATCTTGAGAGAAGCCACTAGTGAAACCTATGGCCCCCGGGTCTATTCTCCATCATATAAGTTTCCATCTACTTTATTTTGCAATCTTTACTTTCAATCTATATCATAAAAATACCAAAAATACTTATCTTATTATTATTATTATTATTATCTCTATCAGATCTCACTCTTGCAAGTGGCCGAGAAGGGATTGACAACCCCTTTATCGCATTGGTTGCGAGGTTCTTATTTGTGTGTGTAGGTACGAGGTGACTCGCGCGTGGTCTCCTACTGGATTGATACCTTGGTTCTAAAAAACTGAGGGAAATACTTACGCTGCTTTACTGCATCACCCTTTCCTCTTCAATGGAAAACCAACGCAGTGCTCAAGAGGTAGCAGGGGGAAACATCGATTGTGCTACTAAGTCAATTCTTCTCACCACCCAGAGGGAAAACTGATCAAGTATGTGTCTAGGCATGCGCCAAGGAGGACTCAAGTAAATTCACTCTCGGGAGTTGTTCAGGAGTAAGTGCCAGTTGTGAAGGATTATTCCGATGTATTCTCGGAGGAATTACCAGGCATGCCACCAAACCGAGACATTGAGTTTTTGATCGAACTGTTGCCAGGCACTAGACCAATATCCAAGAGACCGTATCGGATGCCCGCAAATGATCTGGAGGAAATTAAGAAGAATATTAAGGAGTTGTTGGATAAAGGTTATATTCGACCAAGTTCATCCCCATGGGGAGCCCCAGTGCTTCTAGTTGATAAGAAGGATGGATCTTTGAGAATGGTTGTTGATTATCGAGCATTGAATGAGTGACGATCAAGAACAAATATCCTCTACCGATGATCAATAATTTGTTCGACCAGCTACAGGGAGCTAAAGTTTTCTTCAAGATCGATCTTAGATCAGGATATCATCAACTGAAGATACGAGAACATGATATACCTAAGACAACGTTTACCACAAGGTGTGGGCTGTATGAGTACACAGTCATGTCTTTTGGTTTAACTAACACCCATGCCTATTTTATGAGTATGATGAATAAGGTGTTCATGGAGTTCGTGGATAAGTTTGTTGTGGTGTTCATTGATGATATATTGGTCTACTCGAAAAATGAAGAGGAACACAAGGAACATTTGTGCTTGGTTCTCGAGAAGCTCAGGGAACAACAGCTACATGCTCATCTCAAAATCCTACACCTACCAATCCATTCGAGTGAAGCCATTGGAAATCTCATACAGTTCAGTCAATTTCTTTAGTGATAGAGACGAAGTTCTTCTAGTCTCTGAGGTATTTGTTCTGACTAAGGAGTTAGGAATTTGCCAGTGCGGATTGCCTACAAGTGAGGAACATGATAGCCCTGAGGAATTTGAACCTCAAATTCCCGACCGTTGTTGTGCTATGCGCCAGCTGTCTCAAAATATCTTTTCCACCGAACGGTCATATCAATTGAAGGGCATATATGTCTTATCTTGTCGGGCTGCTCCCTAGGCTATAAATAGTCGCCCTCTACAGCCACTAGCTGGTTGGCTACTCCGCGAAAAACTGACACGTGTCATTGAGAGCATCCCATCCTCCAAGGACTTTGAGCGAAAATCATTAGGTGAGGAAAAACACAAAACCCCAAACCAAACACTTACAAACCCAAAGTGATTGAGCATCACTGAAAAGATTGTTCCGGTGTGGAACTGACGCTTGCTACCTTTGAGGACTATGCATCCTTCAGATGGTTTGTAACGCCCTCGATGCGGCAATATCTCTCACGTGTCGAAGCACGACTTAGAGGCATAATCGCATTGAAAGCAATGTCGCAAGTCAGGTAATCTTCACACAACCCATGTAATACATAAGGGAAAAAGATACATAGTTGGCTTACAATCGCCACTTCACACAATTACATGAATAAAGCATTACATCAACCAGATACAATCAAGGTCCGACTACGGAACCAAAATAAAAGAAGAACCCCAAAATGCGACAAGGTCCCCGATTGACCCCAACTGGGCTCCACTACTGATCAACTAGAACGAAAACAACATAATGACAAGATCTTCATCGAACTCCTCCTGAGCTGGGTTGCGTCATCTGCACGGACTCATTGGCACCTGCAAACTGCTTGTGGAAGTATCTATGAGCCACAGGGACTCAGCAATCTCGCACCCTCGCGATCAAGAATATTTAAGCTTATGGGTAAGGTAAAGGTATGAGGTGGAGCTGCAGCAAGCGACTAGCATGTATGGTGGCTAACATACGCAAATGAGAGCGAGAAGAGAAGGAAAAGCACGGTCGGTAAAAGTATGGTCAAGAAGTGATCCTAAAACAACCTACGTCAAGCATAACTCCAACACCGTGTTCACTTCCCGGACTCTGCCGGAAAGTGACAATCACGGTTACACACGTGGTTGATGCATTTTAATTAAGGTCAACTTCAGGTTCAGGGGTGTCCCAACTTAGCCCATGACAAGCTCTCACGGTCAACGAAGGAATAGACCTCCTCCCGAGACATTCCGATCAGACTCGGTATCCCGGTTCTTCAAGACATCCTCGACAATGGTAAAACAAGTCCAGCAAGACCGCCCGATGCGCCGACATCCTGATAGGAGCTGCACATATCTCGTTCTCAGGGCAACACCGGATGAACACTACATACAGCTAAAACCAGCCCTCAAGTTTCCCCGAGGTGGCGCCGCAAGTGGCTCTAGTTTGGACCAACACTTAGACAAGCACTGGCCCGGGGGGGTTAAAATAAAGATGACCCTTGGGATGCGCGACTCCCAAGGGAAAAAGGCTAGGTGGCAAATGGTAAAACCTAGGTTGGGCCTTGCTGGAGGAGTTTTATTCAAAGCGAACTGTTAAGGGGTTCCCATTATAACCCAACTGTGTAAGGAACGCAAAATCCGGGAACATAACACCGATATGACGGAAACTAGGGCGGCAAGAGTGGAACAAAACACCAGGCATAAGGCCGAGCCTTCCACCCTTTACCAAGTATATAGATGCATTAATTAAATAAGATATATTGTGATATCCCAACAAGTAACCAATGTTCCAACAAGGAACGAACTCCATGTTCCAACAAGGAACAAACTTCAATCTTCACCTGCAACTAACAACGCTATAAGAGGGCCTGAGCAAGGCGGTAACATAGCCAAACAACGGTTTGCTAGGACAAGGTGGGTTAGAGGCTTGGTTCAACAATATGGGCATGATAAGAAAGTGTGGGTATCGCAGCATAGGCATAGCAAAAGAGCGAGCAACTAAGCAAGCAAAGATACAAGTGATTTCGAGGGTATGATTATCTTGCCTGAGATCCCGCAAGGAAGAAGAACGAGTCCATGAAGAAGAAAAATGGATGTAGTCGAACGGATCCTCACAAACGCGACGTTACCGGAACCAACCCGAAGAAGCAAACACCGGAAAGAAGCACACAACATAGTAAACAACCAACACATGAACATGGTATGATATGCGGGATGCGGTATGCGATGCATATGCATGATTTGCAAGGGAATGAATGAACCTTGAGTCAACATGGAAATCCAAGTGTTCCACTGGAAAGATGAGATGAAATTGCTTGAAAACGATATAAAGATCACCGGAATCGGAGTTACGGTTTGGAAATGGCGAGCAATTCAAATATGGCACCGGTCTGCGATATACAGCAAGTAGTCATCTAAATGCAACAAGATGAACATGCTCCAGCACTCAAGCATGGCAACAAAATACATGGCAGGAATCCATTCATGATGCTTAACAAAAGTCTAGCACTGAGCTACGGCCAAATCATCCATTAACAGGTTCAAACAAGCATGGAAAAAGAGCAAACGGTAAACAGATCTCAGACTTTGTGAAATTAACACAAGTCTGGAATTTCAGACCAGATAGCACACTTCGGAGCATGAAAACTATATGCTACAGGACTGAACATGGCAAAGTAAAGCAAGGCATGGAACTACTCAAAGAGCTTAACATAAGTCCCTTAGTGACCCTGAGCCAAAAGGGATCAGAAAATACAATTGCAAGCATGTGAACATGGCAAAAACATAATCAGTTCTCAGACTTAGTGAAAACTGGAGCATGCTGAAAACAGATATCAAGTAGGCATGTTAACGAGCTCGATGCACTCACTACAGAGCAAGGCATGACAATCTAAGCATACACACATCAATAATACACATTACACAAGCTAGTCATGGCAAGAACAATAACATGGCATGCACGGATCAACTACAACATCCTCGGCAAAATTGCTAACGAGTAGACAATCTGCCCAGATTCACGAAATGACAAAAGTAGAGCTCGATTGACTCAATCTAGATGCTCCATAATTGCAAACAAATACATGGATGGATAGAGCACTACAAGAATAACAAAACATCCTTACTGATCATCCTCAAAAGAGGCACGGATCACTAGGAAACAACATGAACATAAGGCCATATGAGATAAACAGGTCAAGGACTTGGTGGAAATGCTATGTCCCTGAAATCAGCATTAACAAGTGCCTCACTTTGCAAGCTTGTGCTAGTCACCACACACATCACAGAAATACATGGGTTGCACCTCTGGAAAGATGGTGGGTTTTGGTGGAGCAGGTTTAGGTGGGTTTTGGGCCAACACTGAAGGGTGTTGGGCTGCAACACACACGAGGCCTTTTCGGTCCCTCGGTTAACCGTTGGAGCATCAAACGAAGTCCAAATGGTACGAAACTTGACAGGAGGTCTACCGGTAGTAAACCAAGGCCGCATGACAAGTCTCGGTCCAATCCAGAAATGTTTAATACCCACACACGAGAAGAAGGTAGAAATGACCACCGAAGGAGAACGGAGCGCTGGATTGCAAAACAGACAACGGAGAAAAAGCTCGAATGCATGAGACGAACAAGTATGCAAATGAAATGGACATGATGACATGATACGCAATGCATGACACGCAAGCAATGACAAGGCAACAACAGCGAATAACTGGAGGACACCTGTCACATCGGTCTCGGGGCATTACAACACTCCACCACTATGAGAGGATCTCGTCCAGAGATCTAGAATGGCAGCGGAGGAACAACGGAAGAGAAGAGAGGAGAGGTAAAACTAAGTTGCTTCATTGACAAACGAGTGAAACCACGAACCTTGAGGGTTAAACAATTTGAAAGAAGAATACAACGAGATGAACGAAGTTGGAAAACACTCCGTTAGAAAAGAAGAACGAGGAAGAACAACTTCGGGCAGCTCTCCGATTAAAAGAAAGGAATTGAATAAGAACTTGATAAGGTGATAGAACTTGAAAAGAGGGCACGACACTCCGGTTAAATGGACAATCATGAAAAGAACATAATCTTTGATGAAGCGAGATGATGGTTGAAGAAAGCAACATCACGATGGCTCCGGAACCAAAGAATAGAAGATAGATAATTGAAATAGGAGAAATGAGGAGAAAATGCCAACTTCTGCCAAAAGAGCTTGAGAAGGCATCCTTAGGAGAAGGGTCGAACGGAGTTGTTGGAACACCAACAACGAAAAGAACAAGGTTGTAGTGGGCTTATGGAGAACATCTCAAACTATGAGGTGAAATTCTGCCACTAACAGGAACGATATATCAGATTGATAACAACAAGGAGATGAGAAGCTTAATTCACCGGGAGGATAGATGAATAACTTGGGTCATTTATAAACACCATAGATAGCAACAATCCTTAGGGAAGGCTTTAGGTGAAATATAACCCAAGACAGCTCCAATGACGAGATTGATGGATTTAAAATATCTCAATCTTGACAGCATGTGAATCATGAAAACATGAACTCAAATTATCAAGAATGACATAATACCACCTCCAATGATACGATAGACAGAAAAGCACTCTGGATTACAATATGAAGAAAGCTTGAGTTTCTTAGAAAAGAATCTCGATGAACACTTCGAGAAGGAATATAAATCCTCGATGAACCATCATGAAGAACTTTCATGAGACTCCAGAAATAAAACAAATTATCAACCGAAATGGAGGATGAAAAGAATAAGGTTGAAGCCTTGCAATGATTTAAATGAATCTCCGTGGGGATGTAATTGAAAAAGGTTGGAGCTCCGAGAAAAAGAGAAGATGAAACAATTGAAATCAGGAATTTGATGAACCTCCAGAATAAGGAATTGACTTCACTCGATGAAACAAGAATAAGAATTACATTATGCTTATCCTTCACCAATTAAATTGATGACAATCAACGGATTTGGCATACTACTTATTCTCGTTGAAAAGATTAAGATAGATATAGCGCAAACTTGAGAAGGTCTTCAACAAACCACCGGAAGGATTGAAAACAACGAATAATTGATAAGAAAATGAATGACGAGAGCTCTTGAACGAACCACCATAAGAATTGAAAACGATTGAAGAAAAGATAAAGAAAACACCGGGAAGAATTTGAGAACGAATGACGATACTTGAGAGTATTTAGATACAAGTGAACAAAAAGATCCCAAACTGATTAGAGGATATTTGCACGAAACACCGGTAAGATTTTAGAGAAAAAGAGCTGAAAGCTGAGAATGAATAATTCTGAGAAGATGGCCTCCGAAGAATCAAACTGAAAAGAATCTTGAATTGCTCCAGACAGGTGAAAAGAATTCTCACGAACAAAACAATTACGGGAGGATGGCAACAAGCTAGAATCACGAATCTTGAAGAGAATGGAGCAAGATTAAAGAGAAACTCTTCTTCGGTCTTCAAAATCCGAGAATGACGACGAGAAACACCACCATGAATTATTTAGACACTCCGGAAGAATCAAAACGAAGAGGTTGAGCCAACGATGAAAAGAATTTGACAGATCTTGGAGAAAACATTTGACTGATGGTTATTCATTCTTACGTCAAACTTTGAAAAGAAATTTGAGGATATCTCCGGGAAATAAGAAGAGTCAGGTAAGATCCTGGGAAAAGACCTGTGGGTTAGGGCCCACTCAAAAGATACACCACTGAACGATTACTTGAAAAGAGAGATTGCACCGGTTGAATTAAAAGGCTTAAATGATATAACATCCTCAAAAGAGTTTGAGCGAAAGGAGAGTGGTAACATGAATCTTCGAAATATCTTGAGCACCCCGGCACAATAGGATAGCGAGAGGTGAATGATTAAGAATTGCACCGGCATGAGAAAGCATTGAAACGAGGAAAGGATATGATCAACAAAGCTTGACTTGAAACCATCGGAGAAGAAAAGAAATGACGAACTTGAAGCTCCGTTAGAATCTTCATGAGAAACACCGGGTAAGAACACTGAAAGGAAAGAAGGAAGAGACTTCACATGAATAAAATTGATACTTGATTAAGAAATCCGAATCCTTGAACAAAAAGGGGGGGTGGGTGGGAAAACAAAGGCAACTTGGGGACGGATGAAACAAACACCGTTGAGAAGAACTGATACTTGATCTTGTGGATGTTGCAATGATCGGATCCACTTGAAGAGAAGCACACCGGTTAAAAGGATTGAAATGACAAACTCGATGATCGAGAAGGATTAGTGTTCACATCGGGGTATGAGAACACCGCTTAGGAAAAGGTATGGAATCAACATTTGACTTCGAAGTAACTCGAATACCACAACTCGAAACAAAAACAAAAGGATTGGCTTGCAGAATAAGCCAGAACAAACATATGATAGAGATTTCGTCCGAAGTTTTCGTGGTGGGGCCTACACGGGCTCGATCGTACAACACCATCATGTACAAGGCAGTGCACATGACATGCGAAGCGTCCCTGAGTCGGCATAGCCAAGGACTCTTTAAGACACAATGAGACCACTGTAAAACCAGCCGTGAATAGGCGGACCACTAGACGTCGAACCCCAATTTCAAATCATACATCTGTCGGAAAGATATCTTAAGAGCTACTTGAATTCCCACTTATAAACTCCTGAAATTTTCCCGGTTATGCAATAAGGTGTTGGGGATACAGGGGAAGCATAATATCTCACCCAAAACTAATAGATCCTACATCCAGCCGTATCCATCCTTCAACACATAACCAAGAAAACCTTCGGAAATCGTCTACCTCAACCTTCGAAAAGCATCCGTTATACGAGTTATGGCAATACTCCCGAACTCCCGCCCCAGTACTGGGTGGCGTCGAGGTTATCTCACCAACAAACTGCATAAAAGAGATTTTTGATGTCGGCGAAACTAAACTCAGATATTCCAGAACTGCTACGATAAAATTATGACGACAACACCTCAGAGCTCAACTCCCCGGGACACTTCCAACCCCTGACAGGAGGCACCAAGACAATGTTCTCGTCATAAAACCATCGGAACGATTCCAAGATACCCGCGTGATCCTAAATTTTTTTTAGTGAAATTTGAGAAGAGAAGAGTCAAAACTCTACGTCAGGATGCCTTACCAGAGCGATGAGGAGACTTGGGAGTAAAAAGAACTCCTAAACTCTCCGATATATAATTCCTAAATGACTCAAAACATTTTTCTAGACTCAACTCGTCCGCTAATAACGATCAATCAGTGGGGGCCCCTAAGGTCGGGGAGGGCTCTGATTACCAACTTATAACGCCCTCGATGCGGATATATCTCCCATGTGTCGAAGCACGACTTAGAGGCATAACCGCATTGAAAGCAATGTCGCAAGTGAGGTAATCTTCACACAACCCATGTAATACATAAGGGAAAAAGATACATAGTTGGCTTACAATCGCCACTTCACACAATTACATGAATAAAACATTACATCAACCAGATACAATCAAGGTCCGACTACGGAACCAAAATAAAAGAAGAACCCCAAAATGCGACAAGGTCCCCGATCGACCCCAACTGGGCTCCACTACTGATCAACTAGAATGAAAACAACATAAGGACAAGATCTTCATCGAACTCCTCCTGAGTTGGGTTGCGTCATCTGCACGGACTCATCGGCACCTACAAACTGGTTTTGGAAGTATCTGTGAGCCACAGGGACTCAGCAATATCGCACCCTCGCGATCAAGACTATTTAAGCTTATGGGTAAGGTAAAGGTATGAGGTGGAGCTGCGACAAGCGACTAGCATGTATGGTGGCTAACATACGCAAATGAGACCGAGAAGAGAAGGCAAAGCACGGTCGGTAAAAGTATGATCAAGAAGTGATCCTAAAACAACCTACGTCAAGCATAACTCCAACACCGTGTTCACTTCCCGGACTCCGTCGGAAAGTGACCATCACGGTTACACACGCGGTTGATGCATTTTAATTAAGGTCAACTTCAGGTTTTCTACAACCGGATGTTAAAAAATTCCCATCTGCCCATAACCGCGGGCACGACTTTCGAAAGTTCAAATCCCTGCAGGGGTGTCCCAACTTAGCCCATGACAAGCTCTCACGGTCAACGAAGGAATAGACCTCCTCCCGAGACATTCCGATCAGACTCGGTATCCCGGTTCTTCAAGACATCCTCGACAATGGTAAAACAAGTCCAGCAAGACCGCCCGATGCGCCGACATCCTGATAGGAGCTGCACATATCTCGTTCTCAGGGCAACACCGGATGAACACTACGTACAGCTAAAACCAGCCCTCAAGTTTCCCCGAGGTGGCGCCGCAAGTGGCTCTAGTTTGGACCAACACTTAGACAAGCACTGGCCCGGGGGGGGTTAAAATAAAGATGACCCTCGGGATGCGCGACTCCCAAGGGAAAAAGGCTAGGTGGCAAATGGTAAAACCAAGGTTGGGCCTTGCTAGAGGAGTTTTATTCAAAGCGAACTGTCAAGGGGTTCCCTTTATAACCCAACCGCGTAAGGAACGCAAAATCCGGGAACATAACACCGATATGACGGAAACTAGGGCGGCAAGAGTGGAAGAAAACACCAGGCATAAGGCCGAGCCTTCCACCATTTACCAAGTATATAGATGCATTAATTAAATAAGATATATTGTGATATCCCAACAAGTAACCAATGTTCCAACAAGGAACGAACTCCATGTTCCAACAAGGAACAAACTTCAATCTTCACCTGCAACTAACAACGCTCTAAGAGGGGCTGAGCAAAGCGGTAACATAGCCAAACAATGGTTTGCTAGGACAAGGTGGGTTAGAGGCTTGGTTCAACAATATGGGAGGCATGATAAGCAAGTGGTAGGTATCGCAGCATAGGCATAGCAAAAGAGCGAGCAACTAAGCAAGCAAAGATAGAAGTGATTTCGAGGGTATGATCATCTTGCCTGAGATCCCGCAAGGAAGAAGAACGAGTCCATGAAGAAGACAAACGGATATAGTCGAACGGATCCTCACAAACGCGATGTTACCGGAACCAACCCGAAGAAGCAAACACCGGAAAGAAGCACACAACATAGTAAACAACCAACACATGAACATGGTATGATATGCGGGATGCGGTATGCGATGCATATGCATGATTTGCAATGGAATGAATGAACCTGGACTCAACTTGGAAATCCAAGGGTGCCACTAGAAAGATGAGATGAAATCGCTTGAAAACGATATAAAGGTCACCGGAATCGGAGTTACGGTTTGGAAATGGCGAGCAATTCAAATATGGCACCGGTCTACGATATACAACAAGTAGCCATCTAAATGCAACAAGATGAACATGCTCCAGCACTCAAGCATTGCAACAAAATACATGGCAGGGATCCATTCATGATGCTTAACAAAAGTCTAGCACTGAGCTATGGCCAAATCATCCATTAACAGGTTCAAACAAGCATGGCAAAAGAGCAAATGGTAAACAGATCTCAGACTTTGTGAAATTAACACAAGCCTGGAATTTCAGATCAGATAGCACACTTCGGAGCATGAAAACTATATGCTACGGGACCTGAACTTGGCAAAGTAAAGCAAGGCATGGAACTAATCAAAGAGCTTAACAAAAGTCCCTTAGTGACCTTGAGCCAAAAGGGATCAGAAAATACAATTGCAAGCATGTGAACATGGCAAAAACATAATCAGTTCTCAGACTTAGTGAAAACTGGAGCATGCTGAAAACACATATCAAGTAGGCATGTTAACGAGCTCGATGCACTCACTATAGAGCAAGGCATGACATTATAAGCATACACCCATCAAGAATACACATTACACAAGCTAGTCATGGCAAGAACAATAACATGGCATGCACGGAT
The DNA here is from genome assembly GCF_056163025.1 of Triticum urartu. Classification (NCBI taxonomy): domain Eukaryota; kingdom Viridiplantae; phylum Streptophyta; class Magnoliopsida; order Poales; family Poaceae; genus Triticum; species Triticum urartu. The sequence continues at coordinate 371,005,537 of NC_141878.1, forward strand.
CAACTACAACATCCTCGGCAAAATTGCTAACGAGTAGACAATCTGCCCAGATTCACGAAATGACAAAAGTAGAGCTCGATTGACTCAAGTTAGGATGCTACATAATTGCAAACAAAGACATGGATGGATAGAGCACTACAAGAATAACAAAACATCCTTACTGATCATCCTCAAAAGAGGCACGGATCACTAGGAAACAACATGAACATAAGGCCATATGAGATAAACAGGTCAAGGACTTGGTGGAAATGCTAAGTCCCTGAAATCAGCATTAACAAGTGCCTCACTTTGCAAGCTTGTGCTAGTCACCACACACATCACAAAAATACATGGGTTGCACCTCTCGAAAGATGGCAAAACCCTTAACAAAACATATGTAGAGCTCAGGGGCATATCATGCACACAATAATCATGGCAAAAATGACAAATATCTAAATGGAGCAGCAGATCTGACAATTATCTCAACTAGCACTCTTCCAACAGCATTTCGGGCATGAAGATGAACTCAAATGAAAATGATGCACTGAGATGAAATGATGTACTCTCTGAGGCGAACATTTCGATATGCTATATGCCCAAAACGGATCTACGGATGCAAAGTTACGGCACGATGAACATGGGCATATGGATCTAGGAATTTCGGGGACTTAGTGAAATTATACCTCCGCGAAAGTCAACGCGGGATGGAGATATCCGGGACGAGGAGATCCGGATCTGGACGGGGCGTTTGGATCGGGGAGTGGTGGATCTTGTCCATCCTCTCCGGATCCGGCGAGGAGGGGTTTCTCCGGCGAGGCGGGCGGCGACTCCGGTGAGGGTCGGCGGTGACCGGAGCCAGGTCTGGCGCGGCACTGCGGCGGCATTCCGGCGAGGGTCGGTGGCGGAGCGAAGGACCCGAGGCGGCGGGGACGAAGGAGAGGCGCGACAGCGCAGTGAGCGGGTCCGGCGACCGTGGGCGACACGGCGGCGGGCGGCGCGTGGCGATGCGCGGGCGGCGCGGCGAGCGAGAAGGGCGGCGGGGCGGCGCGCAGCTCGGGGCGGCCGGCGAGGCAAGGCGCGTGGCGGGACGGGCCCTGCGCAGCCCGGTTTGGCCCCGGGGCGGGCCGGATCTGGGCCCCGGGTGGCTGGCGCGGTGGGAGGAGGAAGATGGCGATGTGTCGCGCTGCTGTTGGCCCGGAGCGGTGGCGCGGCTGATGTGGCGGCCCCTGATTCGTCGGGTTGATGTGGCGGCGGGGTGGACATGTCCGGCCAGTGCGGGGAGGAGTGTCCGGCGGCGCGGGGAGGAGTTTTTAGGGTTTGGACTGCGAGATTTTTGGAGGGAGACACATATTTATAGGTAGAGGGAGCTAGGAGAGTCCAAATGAGGTGCGATTTTCGGCCACGCGATCGTGATCGAACGACCGAGATGATGGGGCAGGTTTTGCTGGGTTTTGGGCCAACATGGAAGGGTGTTGGGCTGCAACACACACGAGGCCTTTTCGGTCCCTCGGTTAACCGTTGGAGCATCAAACGAAGTCCGAATGGTACGAAACTTGACAGGCGGTCTACCGGTAGTAAACCAAGGCCGCATGACAAGTCTCAGTCCAATCCGGAAATGTTTAATCCCCACACACGAGAAGAAGGTAGAAATGACCACCGGAGGAGAACGGAGCGCCGGATTGCAAAACGGACAACGGGGAACAAGCTCGAATGCATGAGACAAACATGTATGCAAATGAAATGCAGATGATGACATGATATGCAATGCATGACACGCAAGCAATGACAAGGCAACAACAACGAATAACTAGAGGACACCTGGCACATCGGTCTCGGGGCGTTACATGGTTAGGCATCATTTTCGAGAGCGTCCAAGAGGAAATTATGGATCGCCGAGTGACCAAGTTTGTGAAGGTTTGGAAGTCACCTGAAAACTTACCATGAGTGATTGGGAGAGGTCTGTGCGACCTTAGCTCAAGGAGAATACCGTGAGGACTTTCTGTCTGGGGCTGTGTATCCTCAGGTTTAAATATCGAGCTGCTCCAACCAGATGTACGACTATCACAACAGTTGGAACTGGTCTACCAAATCATTGTCTTCACCGAGCTAACTGGTTCTATTTCCTCAACCCTTTCATTTCCTCATTTACTGTGTTGTGTACTTGATCGCTACTGTTTGAAGACTTTGAATGAAGACTTTCTCAATTTCATCAGTTCAATTTCTTCAGTCAGTTTGTCTTCAGCCTGCTAATCCTGTGTTTACGATTTATGTACTCTGTGCATGTTTTCATTTCGTCATGATGACTACGCTTCTGCTCTGTTATGCTTGCATCTAAGTACTTATTCCGCTTCTTAGTAGTTCATTGCTAAGGAATTTCCTCACTGTGAAATTCCTCAGTGAAGAATTCTTAAAAATCGCCTATTCACCACCTCTAGTTGATATAACGCACTTTCAATTGGTATCAAAGAAAGGTACTCCCTTATTCTGTGTGATTTTGGTTTAACCGCTTGGAGTTTTAGTTATGTCGACCACAGGAATGAAGACAGTGACATGCCCCATCTTTGATGGTCATGATTATCCCAAGTGGAAGGCCATGATGAAGAAGTGCCTCATGGCTATGAACAGCGAGCTGTGGACCGTCACTGAGATTGGTCTTACCGATCTATGCAAGATGGCGGAGGCTGATGATATTCGCAAGTACACTCTACTTAACCTCACAGCGAAGGACATCATCTACTCCGGCTTGTACCAAAATCAGTTCAGGAACATTATGCATCTCAGACATGCGAAGCTCATCTGGGACCGACTCTCTAAGGTCTATGAAGGTCATCGAACTCATCATGATTCCTGGTTTGAGGATTTCATGGAATCGCGCAAGGCTATGACTTTCGATCTGGAATCATCTTCCTCTTCACCATGCCTTATGGCAAAAGGTGCCAAGGTAAATGAACGCTACCTATCTGAGTCCAGTGATGATGAATCCGGTGATGAATTTGGACCCAGTTATACCAAACTTGCTTCCCTTGCCACTAAACAACAAAGAGCTTTGGAAAAAGTTCAAAACATGCTAGATGAGAGCGATGATATGTTGGATGAAGAAATGGATCGTTCTAAAGCTTTGGCTGAAAGTCTTTAGAAACTTCGTACTAAGTTTGATAATCTTCAGAGTCATCATAACACTCTCTTATCTAATCATGAGAAGCTTTCTTATGAATTTCTTCAAAGAGAGCAAGATCTTGAGTAGTTAAGGGTGAGTTATGAAGATCTTCAGAAGCAACGCGATCCATTGCTAGGTCAACAAATCAGTTCCGCTCAAGTTGAATTCATTCCACCATGTTTGAAATGCATTGAACGTGAATCTGTGAATTCTTCACCTGAAAGTTCAAATGCTTCTATTGCTGCAAATTCTTCAACTGTCTCTACTATCACAAATTCCTCATCTGAGGATGCTGCTAGTATCACTGACCATGCAGGGCTGAAGGAATTGTATGTGACATGCATGTACAAAAGCCTCAAAGGGCATCATGCTCTTTGTGATGTGCTTAAAAAGCATATCCTCAACAAGAACCCTAGGAAAGAGGGTATTGCCTTTGAGAGGAAACTCAATGCTGATGGGACCTACTGGAAACCCGAGCAGTATCCCAAAACCTCATGGGTTGCTGCAAAGGGACCTTCAGTGGATCCGTCTACTTTATCTGGCTTTACATGTGAATCTTCATATTCTTCTGATGAGTCATTTGACTCCAACTATATACTGTTCAAAAATCAGAATGGTGAAGTATTTGCTAGATATGTTGGCACTAACTGCAGGAACGGTCCCCCTATGAAGAAAATCTGGGTTCCCAAAAGGTGCCTTGAAAGTCTTCAGGTGAATGTCATCATGACACCACCTATGAAGAATAGGAACCCCAGATCAAATTCTTCATATGGACCAAAGGCTTCATATGGATCCAAGTCCTCATATGGACCAAATTCCTCACGTGGATCAAAGTCCTCATATGAACATCATCGTGCTAACCCTTCTGTTTCGCAGGGAAGATCTAAGGGCTATGAATATGTGTGTTATTCTTCGAATCATTATGTTCATAAGTCCTCGAAGAATTTCTATGCTTATTCATATGCTTACTCTAACCCCTCTTATGTGAAACAAAGTGGATTGGCTTGAATGCCACCTTTCTCTTATGGAGCTCGCAGAATGATGAACTCTTTGCCACCCCTCCATATGTGGGTGGTGAAGAAAAAGAACTAATCTCTTATGCAGGGTCAGGACTCCAAACGAACTTAAACGTCTGAAGAATTTGCTGGAGACCTGAATATGCTTGAAAGGACGAAAGCTAATAATGAAGAAATGAACTTTCATTTCTCACATCCTCACATTGCTATATTTGTTCTATTGCTTGATGAAATTGATCTGATGAATTGATATCATATTCTTCACTGCTGAAGTATATGAGTTCGTAAGATGCACTAATTCATCTGCAGGATGATCAACCCAAAGCCACTGAGTGGGTCCTCGACAGTGGATGTAGAAATCACATGACTAATGACAGGAACTTATTGATGGACACTGCTTTATCTCGATCACATCTGAAGCATATCACCTACGCTCACAAAGGCAAAAGCAAGGTATTGGGTCTAGGTAAGGTTGTGATCTCAAAGGATCGGCACATGGACAAAGTCATGCTTGTCGAGTCCTTAGGGTTCAACCTCATGTCTGTCTCAATGCTTTGTGATCTTGATATGGTTGTTGCCTTTGGCAAGTATCATTGTGTTGTGATCATGGAAGCTGACAATTCCAAAGTCTTCGAAGGCTTTAGGAGAGGATATTTGTATATTGTTGATTTCTCTACAGGACCACAACCTGCTACATGTCTACGTGCAAAAACTTCAGAAGGCTGGCTATCGCATTGACGACTTGGTCATGCTAGCATGAGGAACTTGCACACTCTAGTGAAGAAGAAGCATGTCATTGTCATCGAAGGTGTCAAATTCCTCAAGGACCATATGTGTGGATCATGACTACCACTCTTCCATTTGAATTGCTTCACATGGATCTTTTTGGCCCTACTCATTATGCCACTTTTACTAATGTTGCATCTTTATATGGCTTTGTCATTGTTGATGACTATTCTCGTTACACATGGGTGCACATCATCACTTACAGAACTGAAGTGCCGGAAGTCTTCAAAAAATTTCGCTCGAGGGACTCAACCAACTTTGGTGTGAAGATCAAGCACATCAGAAGTGACAATGTAACCAAGTTCAAAAAATGCTGGTCTTGATGACTATCTTGATGAACTTGGTATTACTCACGAGTTATCTCCTCTTTATACTCCTTAGTAGAATGGCGTCATGGAGCGCAAGAACAGGACTCTTGTTGAATACAGGACGCCTCCTCACTTCTGGACCAAGGCAATTGATACTGCGTGCCGCATCATCAACATGGTATATCTTCACAAATTCTTCAGAAAGACCTCATATGAACTCCTCACTGACAAGAAAACCAATGTGAGTTATTTCAAAGTCTTTAGTGCTAAATGTTGGATTAGAGATCCTCATCACAATTCTAAATTCGCACTAAAAGCACATGAAGGTTTTATGCTTGGTTATGGAAAGGACTCGCACACCTACAGAGTCTTCAACACCTATCACCACAAGGTTGTTGAAACTGTAGATGTGCAGTTCGATGAAATAACGGCTCCCAAAGAGAGCACCTACCTCCTGTGCTAGATGAAATACCACCTGAGGAATCCTTTAAGTTCAAGGCTACTGAGGATGTCATTCCCACCAAAGAATCTGCTGAAGAAGTCATTCCTGATCGTGAAGAACATCATGCTGCTGCACCTGAGGAAAATGGCTCTGAAGAAAATGATGAGCCCCCTCAACGTCGTCAACCCGCTCATCCTCGCGTTGCTAATGAAGTGCAGATTGAGAGAATCATCAACGACATCAAAGGACCGGGTCCTCTCACACGCTCAAAAGCTTCACATTTGTCTAACTTTTGTGGGCACTTTTCCTTTGTCTCTATCACAGAGCCTACCAAAGTAGATGAGGCATTTCTGGAGTCTGAGTGGATTCAAGCAATGCAAGAGGAATTACATCAGTTCGAGCTCAGCAATGTGTGGGAACTTGTCAAGCGACCAGACCCACGCAAGCACAATATCATCGGCACCAAATGGATCTACCGCAACAAGCAAGATGAAAATGGCCTCGTGATGAGGAATAAGGCACAACTTGTAGCTCAAGGCTACACACAGGTTGAAGGAATTGATTTAGATGAAACTTTTGCACCTGTTGAAAGACTTGAGGCTATTCGCATATTACTTGCTTATGCTAACCATCATAATAGCATCTTATATCAAATGGATGTGAAAAGTGCATTCCTCAATGGTAAGCTTGAGGAAGAAGTATATGTTGCTCAACCCCCATGTTTTGAAGATCCAAAGCATCCTGACAAAGTCTTCAGACTCAATAGGCCCTCTATGGCCTCAAGTAGGCCCCTCGAGCGTGGTGTGATACATTGAATGAATTCCTCATGAAGAAAGGCTTCAAACCCGGTTCACTTGACCCAACTCTTTTCACCACAACCTATGATGATGAATTATTCGTGTGCCAAATATATGTTGATGATATCATCTTTGGCTGTGCTAACCAACGTTATAGTGATGAATTTTCCTATATGATGAGTGAAGAATATCAAATGTCTATGATGGGAGAATTGAAATTCTTCTTAGGTCTTCAAATAGGTCAACAACACAACAACATCTTCATATCTCAGGAGAAATACCTCAGGGATGTATTGAGGATTTTTGGCATGCAAGATTGCAATGACATCAAAATCCCTATGCCCACGAATGGCCATCTATGCACTGATGAAAATGGTACTGAATTTGATCAAAAGGTATACCGCTCCATGATTGGCTATTTATTGTATTTATGTGCATCTAGGCCAGATAGTATGCTTAGTGTTTGCATGTGTGCCCGATTTCAAGCTACACCGAAGGAATCACATCATAAGGTTGTGAAGCATATTCTTCGATATCTAGCTCACACTCGAACACTTGGATTATGGTATCCCAAGGGCTCGGCTTTTGATCTAATTGGATATTTAGACTCTGACTATGCTGGTGACCGTGTGGACCGCAAGTCAACATCAAGCACATGCCATTTCCTTGGACGATCATTGGTATGTTGGTCCTCGAAGAAACAGAACTGCGTATCACTTTCTACTGCTGAAGTTGAGTACATTGTTGCTGGTTCGTGTTGTGCTCAGTTGATATGGATGAAGCAAACCCTCAAGGACTATGACATCCATGTGAAGAATGTGCCTCTCTACTATGACAATGGGAGTGCCATCAAGATTGCTCATAACCCAGTTCACCACTCGAAGACAAAACACATTCAGATTCGTCATCATTTTCTTCGTGATCATGTGTTGAAGGGCAACATCTCTATGGAGCATATGAAGGCTGAAGAACAGCTAGCCGATATCTTCACAAAGCCCTTGGATGAGAAGTAATTTAGCAAGTTGCGGTGTGAGCTAAATATCTTAGAATCTTCGAATGTCCTTTGAAAAGGACACACATCCTAACACTTATGAAAAATTGATGACTTAGATGTGCAACACATGAAGTAACGTTTCTCTTCAATCAATGAAGACTAAGCCTCTAAGTGTAAATAAATTAACAAAGAATTTGATTCTTAGAGCCTTACGGCAATTGTACGCAGCATCTGAAATCATCATTCTTATACGGTGGGTCAAGCCACTAACAAAAGTTGAAAATCTTCAATTTGAGTATTTCTTTAGCCTTGAAATTCCTCAACTTGTCGGCGTTCTGGGAATGGGGGTCCCCAGACTTGCCTACCTGCGGCCTGCAGCGTGGCTCAAAGGGGGGCCCAGCGCGGCCCATCTTCACAAACACAAACCCAAGACCCTCGCGAGGGGCCAAGCCTCGCGGGGCGGACGACGCAGAGCTTCCTCAGGCACGGCCTCGTCAGGCTGGCTCACGAGGAGGCGGAGAGATCAAGGAGGGGTACCTCACGAGGTGCCCGTGACGCAAGCCACCACGACCGAGGGCGCCAGGCGGGTGCCAGCCCGCGCAGTGTCCTCCTTCCCTCTTTGGTGCAAGGGGGGCAAGCGCGGTCGCGGAGTACCGAGGCATCAGGCAAAGATTGCTATTTCGGTGCAACAAGACCAAGACCAGGAGGACTACGAGACGGAGGTCACCGTGGAGCCCAAGATGGCGTCATCACTAGAGCTTTGCGCAAGCGAAGACTACTTTTGTCAGGGTAGCTAGTACTAGCTGTCCCCCTTCAAATTAGCCCGCCATTTTTGGCTCCCTTCCCGCTCAATATTTGGGAAGAGGACCAGGGCCCCTATAAATAGGATCAGCCACCCGCTAGACAGGGGAGAGAGGACAGACGGAGAAAGAGAGAGAGATAAAGGTGACTGAGCTCCTCCCAGCAGTTCATCGCCCCAGCCAAGAATAGACCCTCGCGAGGCTGTTCTTCCTTGTATTGTTCATCATCATCGGCCCAAGAGGCAATCCACCACACCACACACTGGAGTAGGGTATTACACCGCAACGGTGGCCCGAACCAGTATAAACCCTGTGTCTCTTGTGTTGTTCTCGCCATAGTTTAGATCCTAGCAAGGCGGAGGGGTGTAGGCAGGTGGGAGGAGAAATCTCCGCGCGTACCCCAGTGTTCGAACTGTTGGGGAACGTAGCATAAATTCAAAATTTTCCTACATGTCACCAAGATCTATCTATGGAGTCATCTAGCAACGAGGGAGGAGTGGATCTACATACCCTTGTAGATCGCGCGCGGAAGCGTTCAAGAGAACGGGGTTGATTGAGTCGTACTCGTCGTGATCCAAATCACCGATGATCCTAGCGCCGAACGGACGGCACCTCCGCGTTCAACACACGTACGGAGCAGCGACGTCTCCTCCTTCTTGATCCAGCAAGGGGGAGGAGAGGTTGATGGAGATCCAGCAGCACGACGGCGTGGTGGTGGAAGTAGCGGGATTCCAACAGGGCTTCGCCAAGCGCTGCGGGAGGAGGGAGATGTGTCATGGGAGGGAGAGGGAGGCGCCAGGGCTTTTGGTGCGGCTGCCCTCCCTTCCCCCCACTATATATAGGGCCAAGGGAGAGGGGGGGGGGCGCAGCCTTGGCCCTTCCTCCAAGGAAGGGTGCGGCCAGGGAGGAGTCCATCCTCCCCAAGGCACCTAGGAGGTGCCTTCCCCCTTTAGGACTCTTCCTTTCCCTCATCTCTTGGCGCATGGGCCTCTTGGGGCTGGTGCCCTTGGCCCATATAGGCCAAGGTGCACACCCCTACAGCCCATGTGGCCCCCCGGGGCAGGTGGACCCCCTTGGTGGACCCCCGGACCCCTTTCGGCACTCCTGGTACAATACCGATAATGCGCGAAACTTTTCTGGCGACCAAAACAAGACTTCCCATATATAAATCTTTACCTCCGGACCATTCCGAAACTCCTCGTGACGTCCGGGATCTCATCCGGGACTCTGGACAACTTTCGGGTTACCGCATACTAATATCTCTATAACCCTAGCGTCACCGAACCTTAAGTGTGTAGACCCTACGGGTTCGGGAGACATGCAGACATGACCGAGATGACTCTCCGGTCAATAACCAACAGCGGGATCTGGATACCCATGTTGGCTCCCACATGTTCCGTGATGATCTCATCGGATGAACCACGATGTCAAGGACTTAATCAATCCCGTATACAATTCCCTTTGTCTAGCGGTACGATACTTGCCCGAGATTCGATCATCGGTATCCCGATACCTTGTTCAATCTCGTTACCGGCAAGTCTCTTTACTCGTTTCGTAACACATCATCCCTGTGATCAACTCCTTGATCACATTGTGCACATTATGATGATGTCCTACCGAGTGGACCCAGAGATACCTCTCTGTTTACACGGAGTGACAAATCCCAGTCTCGATTCGTGCCAACCCAACAGACACTTTCGGAGATACCTGTAGTGTACCTTTATAGCCACCCAGTTACGTTGTGACGTTTGGCACACCCAAAGCACTCCTACGGTATCCGGGAGTTGCACAATCTCATGGTCTAAGGAAATGATACTTGACATTAGAAAAGCTTTAGCATACGAACTACATGATCTTGTGCTAGGCTTAGGATTGGGTCTTTGTCCATCACATCATTCTCCTAATGATGTGATCCCGTTATCAATGACATCCAATGTCCATGGTCAGGAAACCGTAACCATCTATTGATCAACGAGCTAGTCAACTAGAGGCTTACTAGGGACATGGTGTTGTCTATGTATCCACACATGTATTTGAGTTTCCTATCAATACAATTCTAGCATGCATAATAAACGATTATCATGAACAAGGAAATATAATAATAACTAATTTATTATTGCCTCTCGGGCATATTTCCAACATTCTCCCACTTGCACTAGAGTCAATAATCTAGTTCACATCGATATGTGATTAACACTCAAGGTCACATCCCCATGTGACTAACACCCAAAGAGTTTACTAGAGTCAATAATCTAGTTCACATTACCATGTGATTAACACTCGATGAGTTCTGGGTTTGAACATGTTATGCTTGTGAGAGATGTTATAGTCAACGGGTCTGAATCTTTCAGATCCGTATGTACTTCACAAATTTCTATGTCATCTTGTAGATGCAACTACTATGCTACATTTGGAGCTATTCCAAATAACTGTTCTACTATACGAATCCAGTTTACTACTCAGAATAATCTGGATTAGTGTCAAAGTTTGCATCGGCGTAACCCTTTACGACGAACTCTTTTACCACCTCCATAATCGAGAAAATTCCTTAGTCCACTAGTTACTAAGGATAACTTTGACCGCTGTCTTATGATCCATTCTTGGATCACTCTTGTACCCCTTGACTGACTCATGGCAAGGCACATTTCAGGTGCGGTACATAGCATGGCATACCGTATAGAGCCTATGACAAAAGCATAGGGGACGACCTTCGTCCTTCCTCTTTCTTCTGCCATGGTCGAGCTTTAAGTCTTAACTTCATACCTTACAACTCAGGCAAGAACTCCTTCTTTGACAGGTCCATCTTGAACACCTTCAAGATCATGTCAAGGTATGTGCTCATTTGAAAGTACCATTAAGAATTTTGATCTATCCTTATAGATCTTGATGCTCAATGTTCAAGTAGCTTAATCCAGGCTTTCCATTGAAAAATACTTTCCAAATAACCCTATATGCTTTCCAGAAATTCTACGTCATTTCTGATCAACAATATGTCAACATATATTTATCAGAAATTCTATAGTGCTCCCACTCACTTCTTTGGAAATACAAGTTTCTCATAAACTTTGTATACACCCAAAAACTTTGATCATCTTATCAAAGCACACATTCTAGCTCCGAGATGCTTACCCCAGTCCTTAGAAGGATTGCTGGAGCTTTGCATACTTATTAGCATCTTTCAGGATCAACAAAACCTTCCGGTTGTATCACATACAACCTTTCCTCTAAAATCGTCGAGGAAACAATGGTTTTTGGCATCCTATCTGCAAGATTTCACAAATAATGCAGTAATTGCTAATATAATTCCAACAGACTCTTAGCATCGCTACGAGTGAGAAAGTCTCATCACAGTCAACTCCTTGAACTTGTCGGAAAACATATTAACGACAAGTCGAGCTTTCTTAATGGTGATACCTACCATCATTGTCCGTCTTCCTTTTAAAATCCATCTGTACTCAATAGCATTACGACCATCGAGCCGTTCTGCCAAAGTCTACACTTTGTTTTCATACATGGATGCTCTCTCGGATTTTATAGCCTCAAGCCATTTATCGGAATCCGGGCCCACCATCGCTTCTCCATAGCTCGTAGGTTCATTGTTGTCTAGCAACATGACTTCCAAGACAGGATTACGTACCACTCTGAAGTAGTACGCATCCTTGTCATCCCACGAGGTTTGGTAGTGACTTGATCTGAAGTTTCATGATCACTATCATAAGCTTCCACTTCAATTGGTGTAGGTGCCACAGGAACAACTCATGTGCCCTGCCACACACTAGTTGAAGAGACGGTTCAATAACCTCATCAAGTCTCCACCATCCTCCCACTCAATTCTTTCGAGAGAAACTATTCCTCGAGAAAGGACCCGATTCTAGAAACAATCCCTTATTGCTTTCGGATCTGAGACAGGAGGTATACCCAACTATTTTGGGTGTCCTATGAAGATGCATTTATCCGCTTTGGGTTCGAGCTTATCAGCCTGAAACTTTTTCACATAAGCGTCGCAGCCCCAAACTTCTAAGAAATGACAGCTTAGGTTTCTCTAAACCGTAGTTCATATGGTGTCATCTCATCGGAATTACATGGTGCCCTATTTAAAGTGAATGTGGTTGTCTCTAATGCCTAACCCATAAACTATTGTGGTAATTCGATAAGAGACATCATGGTATGCATCATATCCAATAGGGTGCAGTTATGATGTTCGGACACACCATCACACTACGGTGTTCCAGGCTGTATTAGTTGTGAAACAATTTCCACAATGTCTTAATTCTGTGCCAAACTCGTAATTCAGATATTCATCTCTATGATCATATCATAGATATTTTATCCTCTTGTCACGACGATCTTTCAACTTCACCCTGAAATTACTTGAACCTTTCAATAATTCAGACTCGTGATTCATCAAGTAAATATAGTCAACATCTACTCAAATCATCTGTGAAGTAAGAACATAATGATATCCACTACATGCCTCAGCACTCATTGGATTGCACACATCAAAATGTATTACTTCCAACAAGTTGCTTTCTAGTTCCATTTTACTGAAAACGAGGCTTTCAGTCATCTTGCCCATGTGGTATGATTTGCATGTCTCAAGTGATTCAAAATCAAGTGAGTCCAAATGGTCCATTTGCATGGAGTTTCTTCATGCATATACACCAATAGACATGGTTCGCATGTCTCAAACCTTTCAAAACAAGTGAGCCCAAAGATCCATCAACATGGAGCTTCTTCATGCGTTTTATACCAATATGACTTACGTGGCAGTGCCACAAGTAGGTGGTACTATCATTACTATCTTTTGGCATGAACATGTGTATCACTACGATCGAGATTCAATAAACCATTCATTTCAGGTGTAAGACCATTGAAGGTATTATTCAAATAAACACAGTAACCATTATTCTCTTTAAATGAATAACCGTATTGCGATAGACATAATCCAATCATGTCTATGATCAACGCAAACACCAATCTCGATGGTAGAGGGAGCGTACGATATTTGATCAACCTTGGAAATACTTCCAACACATATCGTCATCTCACCTTTAGCTAGTCTCCGTTTATTCCGTAGATTTTATTTCGAGTTACTAACACTTAGCAACCGAACCGGTATCTAATACCCTGGTGCTACTAGGAGTACTAGTAAAGTACACATTAACATAATACATCCAATATACTTCTATCGACCTTGCCAGCCTTCTTATCTACCAAGTATCTAGGGTAATTCTACTCCAGTGGCTGTTCCCTTTATTATAGAAGCACTTAGTCTCGGGTTTGGGTTCAACCTTGGGTTTCTTCACTAGAGCAGCAGCTGTTTTGCCGTTTCATGAAGCATCCCTTTTTGCCCTTGCCCTTCTTGAAACTAGTGGTTTCACCAACCATCAACAATTGATGCTCCTTCTTGATCTCTACTTTTGTGGTGTCAAACATCGCGAATATCTCAAGGATCATCATATATGTCCCTGATATATTATAGTTCATCATGAAGCTCAAGCAGCTTGGTGGTAATGACTTCGGAGAACCATCACTATTTCATCTGGAAGATCAACTCCCACTTGATTCAAGCGATTGTTGTACTCAGACAATCTGAGCACAAGTTCAACAATTGAGCTTTTCTCCCTTAGTTTATAGGCTAAGAAAATCTTCGGAGGTCTTATACCTCTTGACGTGGGCACGAGCCTGCAATCCCAATTTCAGCCCTCGAAACATCTCATATGTGTCGCGACGTTTCAAAATGTCTTTGGTGCCTCAACTCTAAGCCGTTTAACTGAACTATCACGTAGTTATCAAAATGTGTATGTCAGATGTTCGCAACATCCATAGACAACGTTCGAGGTTCAGCACACTGAGCGGTGCATTAAGGACATAAGCCTTCTATGAAGCAATGAGGACAAACCTCAGTTTATGGACCTAGTCCGCATAATTACTACTATCAACTTTCAACGAAATTTTCGCTAGGAACATATCTAAATAGTAGAACTGAAGCGCGAGCTACGACATAATTTGCGAAGACCTTTTGACTATGTTCAGGATAATTAAGTTCATCTTGTGAATTCCCACTCAGGTAGACATCCCTCTAGTCATCTAAGTGATTACATGATCTGAGTCAACTAGGCCGTGTCCGATCATCACGTGAGACGGACTAGTCATCATCGGTGAACATCTTCATGTTGATCATATCTACCATACGACTCATGCTCGACCTTTCGGTCTCTTGTGTTCCGAGGCCATGTTTGTACATGCTAGGCTCGTTAAGTCAACCTAAGTGTTTCGCGTGTGTAAATCTGTCTTACACTCGTTGTATATGAACGTTAGAATCTAACACCCGATCACCACGTGGTGCTTCGAAACAACGAACTGTCGCAATGGTGCATAGTTAGGGGGAACACTTTCTTGAAATTATTATGAGGGATCATCTTATTTACTACCGTCGTTCTAAGTAAACAAGATGCATAAACATGATAAACATCACATGCAATCAAATAGTGACATGATATGGCCATCATCACTTTGCTCCTCTTGATCTCCATCTTCGGGGCTCCATGATCATCATCGTCACCGGCATGACACCATGATCTCCATCATCATGATCTCTATCATCGTGTCTTCATGAAGTTGTCTCGTCAACTATTACTTCTACTACTACAGCTAACGGTTAGCAATAAAGTAAAGTAATTACATGACGTTTATGTTGACATGCAGGTCATAAATAAATTAAGACAACTCCTATGGCTCCTGCCGGTTGTCATACTCATCGACATGCAAGTCGTTATTCCTATTACAAGAACATGATCAATCTCATACATCACATATATCATTCATCACATCCTTTTGGCCATATCACATCACATAGCATACCCTGCAAAAACAAGTTAGACGTCCTCTAATTGTTGTTTGCATGTTTTACGTGGCTGCTATGGGTCTCTAGCAAGAACGTTTCTTACCTACGCAAAAACCACAACGTGATATGCCAATTGCTATTTACCCTTCATAAGGACCCTTTTCATCGAATCCGATCCGACTAAAGTGGGAGAAACAGACACCCGCTAGCCACCTTATGCAACTAGTGCATGTCAGTCGGTGGAACCAGTCTCACGTAAGAGTACGTGTAAGGACAGTCCGGGCCGCTTCATCCCACAATACCACCGAATCAAGATTGGACTAGTAACGGTAAGCATATTGAACAAAATCAACGCCCACAACTACTTTGTGTTCTACTCGTGCATAGAAACTACGCATAGACCTAGCTCATGATGCCACTGTTGGGGAACGTAGCATAAATTCAAAATTTTCCTACGTGTCACCAAGATCTATCTATGGAGTCATCTAGCAACGAGGGAGGAGTGGATCTACATACCTTGTAGATCACGCGCGGAAGCGTTCAAGAGAACGGGGTTGATGGAGTCGTACTCATCGTGATCCAAATCACCGATGATCCTAGCGCCGAACGGACGGCACCTCCGCGTTCAACACACGTACGGAGAAGCGACGTCTCCTCCTTATTGATCCAGTAAGGGGGGAGGAGAGGTTGATGGAGATCCAGCAGCACGACGGCGTGGTGGTGGAAGTAGCGGGATTCCAACAGGGCTTCGCCAAGCGCTGCGAGAGGAGGGAGATGTGTCATGGGAGGGAGAGGGAGGCGCCAGGGCTTTTGGTGCGGCTGCCCTCCCTTCCCCCCACTATATATAGGGCCAAGGGAGAGGGGGGGGCAGCCTTGGCCCTTCCTCCAAGGAAGGGTGCGGCCAGGGAGGAGTCCATCCTCCCCAAGGCACCTAGGAGGTGCCTTCCCCCTTTAGGACTCTTCCTTTCCCTCATCTCTTGGCGCATGGGCCTCTTGGGGCTGGTGCCCTTGGCCCATATAGGCCAAGGCGCACACCCCTACAGCCCATGTGGCCCCCCGGGGCAGGTGGACCCCCTTGGTGGACCCCCGGACCCCTTTCGGCACTCCCGGTACAATACCGATAATGCGCGAAACTTTTCCGGCGACCAAAACAAGACTTCCCATATATAAATCTTTACCTCCGGACCATTCCGGAACTGCTTGTGACGTCCGGGATCTCATCCGGGACTCCGAACAACTTTCGGGTTACCGCATACTAATATCTCTATAACCCTAGCGTCACCAAACCTTAAGTGTGTAGACCCTACGGGTTCGGGAGACATGCAGACATGACCGAGATGACTCTCCGGTCAATAACCAACAGCGGGATCTGGATACCCATGTTGGCTCCCACATGTTCCGTGATGATCTCATCGGATGAACCACGATGTCAAGGACTTAATCAATCCCGTATACAATTCCCTTTGTCTAGCGGTACGATACTTGCCCGAGATTCGATCGTCGGTATCCCGATACCTTGTTCAATCTCGTTACCGGCAAGTCTCTTTACTCGTTTCGTAACACATCATCCCTGTGATCAACTCCTTGATCACATTGTGCACATTATGATGATGTCCTACCGAGTGGACCCAGAGATACCTCTCTGTTTACACGGAGTGACAAATCCCAGTCTCGATTCGTGCCAAACCAACAGACACTTTCGGAGATACCTGTAGTGTACCTTTATAGCCACCCAGTTACGTTGTGACGTTTGGCACACCCAAAGCACTCCTACGGTATCCGGGAGTTGCACAATCTCATGGTCTAAGGAAATGATACTTGACATTAGAAAAGCTTTAGCATACGAACTACATGATCTTGTGCTAGGCTTAGGATTGGGTCTTTGTCCATCACATCATTCTCCTAATGATGTGATCCCGTTATCAATGACATCCAATGTCCATGGTCAGGAAACCGTAACCATCTATTGATCAACGAGCTAGTCAACTAGAGGCTTATTGGGGACATGGTGTTGTCTATGTATCCACACATGTATTTGAGTTTCCTATCAATACAATTCTAGCATGGATAATAAACGATTATCATGAACAAGGAAATATAATAATAACTAATTTATTATTGCCTCTAGGGCATATTTCCAACACGAACCTCAAGGGTCTGCCGGAACCTGAAATCCGACATTTGGCGCGCCAGGTAGGGGTGCGCCGGAATCCACCTTCTACTGTTTCGCGCCCCGTCGCGTCATCATCACCATGTCCAGCGACCGGGCGGGCAACCCAGATCCGTGGGCGGCGTGGCCCGCCTGCGCAGAGCCGCTTGCCTTGGGCGACCCCATGCCCCAGGCAGCTCGCGGTCCGCAGGGCGCTGCGGGCCGCGGGCAACGTGGACAGGCTCCGACAGCTCTCACACCGCGGCAGGCGCGGTCGGCTGCAAGGGCCTCCAATCACGCTGCAACCACGACGCCGTACACCCGCCGGGAGAAGGCGAACTCGAGGGCCGCGCTCACAGTGGCCCAAGAGCTGCTGCAGTGCAGGCTGCTGGAGGGCGGCCACGATGTGCTGCTGGAGCGAGTGGCAGAGCTCCTGGGCTTCGCCGCCTCGGGGGCTCACCCCTTCTCCACCCAGCTCCCATCTCAAGCCCAGGGCGGCCCGCGCGGGGGCTCCACGCGCGCCCGCAGGCTCCAAGGCTACTCCGACGCCAGCGAAGCTGTCAGCGCCGGACCGGCGGCGGCGTTGCCCCCGCTCCCGGTCCGTGAAGAAGAACTCGACACGACCCGCGGCCCCAGTGGGCAGCCGCGCTGCTACCCCACGGTGGGCGCGTCAGGAAGGACCGCATGGCATGCGGGGCATTACGACATGGCATTCGGGATGACGGCGCCGGAGGAATACGTGCCCCTCATGATGGACCAAGGACACCCACATGAGAGCGAACAAGGCTCGCTCCTCAGCCCAAGCTGGGGGGACGAGGCGCCAGAAGCTGAGCCTTTCCGGGAGCCCCGGGACAGTCCTACTGGCCATGCTGGGGGCAACGATTATCGGGTACCGCTAATTCTTCAGGAGCAGGTATACGCTAACCATGGATCGCAGGAGGTGAAGGTCGCCACAGCGAGCAGCTGCCCCACTCCCACGGTCTCCTGCCCCTCGGGAGGAGGGCGCAGGGGGCTGCAGGAGAGGGGTCGGGATCCGACATCACCATCGCGGCGTTCGGAGCAAGGTGTTCTCAGGAGGTAGGCCCTCCGCTGGGGAGGTGCCTCAGAGCCTGCCCCCGGCGGAGGACCCGTGGTCGTCAGGGGAACCGCTGGCGACCGCTCTACCCCATCGGTGGCGTCCTGGTTTCCGGTCATCATTGATGGCACTAGAGTGTGGCGCAACGCGGGGCCCTGATCTGGCGATATGAAGCAAGGCCAGTACCTGTGAAGAAGGCGCAGTGCCTGTGAAGCTCGCCGCCCCGTGACACTCTCACGTAATAATGAGTGGGGCTGTACACGCCCCGGAGTCTCAGGGGTGCTGGCCTCAGGCCCTGGGGCTCCCTCCCATGCCCAGTGGCAGCACTTAGCTCTGCGCTGGTGAGAAGACGTCCAAGACTAGACTAGGTGCCGGACGCGGCCTTTTGTTTGCTTTCGTTGCTCTTCCCTTTGGTTGTCGCTTTCCCCCACTGGATTCAAGTTGGATTCGAATTTGAGATTTGCGTGTGTTCGGGGAAGGGGTGCTTAGTCTCGTTCGAGCAATTTCTCGCGTTTTGGTTACCGCTTCGCCTCAGCTGCCTCCCCTCGTGAGCCCCTCGCGAGTCGGGTCAGGCCTAGCTTGCGCGCAGCCCAGACTGCCGCCAACGTGACCTCTCAGGAGGGTGTTTTACTGCAGATCCTACGAACCTAATCAGGGAACACTCGAGACACCACAGCCTCCCACGGGCTGCCTCAGGCCAGCACGGGACAAAGGTAAACTAGCCGACCAGTGCGTCGCTTGGGCCAGCCACTTGGCACGGGCGCATGGGCAATGTAGCGTCTACTAATACGATGAACACAAGTTTTACATAAGGGGCCCCCCCTCCAAAATGCTCTCACTACAGTCAGGCCAAAACCTGAGTTCTATTCATGCAGGGTAAGGAAGTAGGAGTGATGCACAATTAGTCGGATGAATCCCCCAATGCGTTCTTAGGAGCACCACCCGAGCCGTTGCTGGCGTCGCTGAACCCGCCATCGCTGTCCGCGTCGGCGCCAGCGGCGCCAAGGCCGTTCACCACGCCGCCCTCGACGGCCGCCATGATCACGTCATCGTTGTCCGAAGCGAAGGCCCTGATGAGAGCCTCCACATTGTCTTCCACCCAGTGCGCCAGGTCGCCTCGGACGGCCTGGGGGACTGGGGCGATGGCGGCGTCAAAATCAAAGTGGGGATCCATGTTCCGGAGGTGGCTGAAGACGCGAGAAAAGGCGCGCCCAAGCAGGGCGCGGCTCCTCTCTTCCACCAACCTGTCAGCCCTGACCGACCGCGCCTCCAGCTGTGTCACCGCGTCAGTGAAGAACTGAAGATTGCCAGCATAGTTGACTGCATGCGGCTCGCCAACAGCCGCCTCGCAGATGTTGCCCAAGGCTGCGTTAGCTCTCTCCCGGAGCGTGGCGAGCATGGGGCCGTGCTCATGCTCCAGGATCCGCCGCTGACGTATCTCGTCCGCGTTCTGGCCCGCGACGACCTCGGCCTCCTCCACCCGCTGGCGGGGAAGGAGCACCTCGGCCTGGGAAGCGGTTAACTCACCTTGCGCCACCTCAAGAGCGGCCCGGAAAGCGTCGGCCCGCCGCGTCGCCTCCTCCAGCTTGGCCCTCAAGGCAGCAGTCCTGCCTTCAGCTTCGGCCCAGATCAACCCCAGCTTCTCGTCGAACTCGTGCTCAAGGTTCAAATGTGCCATCACCACTCGACGTCCGACCTCCTCGAGGACGTGGGCTTCCCATGCGGCAACATCATCCTCCGCCTGCGTCACCAAGCGCTCCCTCGTCTCCAGACGCTCGTACTCACGGGTGCGTTCGGCGGCTTCCAGCGTCAGCGCCTCCTCACGCTTCTGGAGCTCTGCTGAGTCGCCGGAGGCCACCTTCATCGACGCGAGAGCTGCCTCGCGCAGCTCCACCTGCTCCTCCAGTGAGTGGCACTAGGCCAGGAGCTCCCGAGCCCGCTCCTCCGCCGTCGTTCGCTGCCAGTTAGCTTCCCGAGCCTCCTCAGCGGCCCAAGATCGGGCCTCCCGAGAGGCCACCAGCGACACCTTGGCCTCTGCGTCGTCAAGATCGCGCTGACGGCGTGCAAGGGCGATGGCGCCCTCTATCTCGCGCCTCTCTACAGCCAGGCGCAGGCCCTCGGCCTCAAGGCGCGCGTCTTCATCGGCAAGCTCCTCTCCAAGCAGGCTTACCGCGTCAGCCGCCCTTCGAAGGAATCCTTGGAGGAGAGCGCGATGCTCCCGAGCATGCTCGAGCACGTCCTCCACACCATCATCTGCCCCAATCAAGCTCCGAGGGCCGCGAGCCAGCAGTCCCCCTCCGGGCTGGGGGCTGGGGGCTGGCACCCTCGCGACGGCCGGGCACGCCGCGTCAGAAGCCTGGCCGGGGGCCAGCCCGTCCCCAGGTGAAGAGCGCAGGAAGCGCCTCAGCCGATCGCAGTCCACGACCAGGCAAGAAGCCCACGGCAGGCTGGCTATGCCACGAGAAGGCCCACGAAGGATCGCGAGGTGCGCGGGGCCACGATATGCCTCGGGACGGTTCGCCTCGTCAGTCGCCCTCACCACAAGGGCTCCACTGCTTGGAGCACTTGAGGAAGGTGGAGGGGGCGAAGCCAAGAGGGACGGCTCCTCAGCCGTCTCCGCAAGCTCGGCTGGAAGGGGCCTGCGGAGCAAGAGTCAGTAAGAGCAACAAAAGGATTGGAAGCTGGGAAAGGAGAAGGCTTACTCATCAGTGGCGAAGTACTTCCTAAGCTTCAGCAGGCGACAAGGGTAATCGTCGCCCAGGGCCTCCCTTCTCTTCCGGAGGGCCTGAAAGTCCATGCGGAAGCGGCCTAAGAGTCAGGCGTAGGGATCAACCTGCGGCGAAGATGGAGCGTCAAGGCGATCCGCGTTAGGGGCGCCTTCCTGGCGTGCGCCGCCAATCGCCTCGCCAAGAGAAGCCGCCGGAGCCTCGGTGGCCTCGGTCGTAGGCGCAGAGGGCAGCTGTTCATCACCCTCAGCCTCGGTGGCACGGGCCCCGATAACTGCTTCCTCATTAGCCTCGCCCAGCGATGTCACCCCGCCGGGAGCCCCCTCGGCCTCTGGCGCCTCGTGCCTCCCTGCTCCGCCACTTGAGGAGGAGTCGCCTTGGCTGACGGGAAGGGCAGTCACCATCACTGGGTTCTCGCGAGGCCCTTGAAGGCCGGCGGGGCGCGGCCCCCACTCATCGAAGATAGGCATCTGCCTCACAAAATCGCCCCTGCTCTGGCAGAGGTACAGCAAGGCCCCTCCCTGCTGGATACTACCAGGGCTGGGGTCCCCTGTCAGGGTCAAGAGCGCTGTCCTCAGCACTGCAGGCGTCAGGTCCTCTTCCTGGAGCCTCATACGATCATCGCGCCCACTGAAGGCCCACATCTGATGGGAGTGGCGCTGGAGTGGAGCAACGCGGCGTAGCAGGAACTCCTTCACCACCTTGGGCGCTGTCGCGCCAAGCGACCTCAAGAACGCGAAGCGGTGCCAGACGAAGACGAGCTGGGGGCTCTCAAGCGTCTCCTGCCCCCAGCCCGAATTGGGGACAGCAGGCGAAGTTGGCTCCGACAGCAGGGGGCTGGGCACCCCAGCATCCACATACAGCCACCGCTCGCGGAACCCAGCCGCGGGCGGAGGGAGCTTGAAGTCAATCCCAGAGGCCGCCGTCTTAGGCGTGGCAACGAAGCTCACGTACGCCCAGCATTGGGTAGGGTCAACAAGGCGCAGCGAGAAGAAGTGGCGCAGCAAGGCGACCGAAGGAAGGATGCCCATCATGGCCTCGCAAACGAAGGCGAAGACCGAAAGGAGAGTGATGGATTCAGGACCCAGATGCATCTTGTGGATCTGATAGTGGGAAAGCACGGCATTGAAGAAATCGGAAAAGGGAGAAACCAGACCCGCCCACAGGGCGTCGGCAAAGTACGGGACCTCGGTGGCTATCCTGTCGATGGAGAAGTGGGACGCGGGCCAGGCCGTCGTCCTCCCGCATTCATTGAAGATGGAGGCCAGGGCCAAGCTGACCTTGCCCAAACCCTCGGCGGGGGCCGCCAACGGCGGCGCCAAGGCGGAGACACGGGTTTCTTCCCTCCTCCCTTGTTCGTCGGAGCCATGGAGATGGGAGGGGGGAAGGTTCAAGATTGAGTTGAGAACAGAAACCGGAGTTCGAGCGGAGGAAGGACAGAGGGCGCCCGAGCAACCAAAAAGGGGAACGGCTGTGTACAACTACGGGTCCGCCTAGCATGGCGCAAAATAAGGAGGGCGTCGGGAAACAGTGCCGCCCACGTCCAATCAACCGCCACGCGGCGCCTGCCGCAGGCTGTTAGGGCCCGCGGCGCTTCGCTCTTGCCCTTCCGCCTCCCTGCACGGCCAAGCCCAGGCGCACCTTGGGCCCGGGGGCTACTGTCGGCGTTCTGGGAACGGGGGTCCCCAGACTTGCCTGCCTGCGGCCTGCGGCGTGGGTCAAAGGGGGCCCAGCGCGGCCCATCTTCACCAACACAAACCCAAGACTCTCGCGAGGGGCCAAGCCTCGCGGGGCGGACGACGCAGAGCTTCCTCAGGCACGGCCTCGTCGGGCTGGCTCATGAGGAGGCGGAGAGATCAAGGCGGGGTACCTCACGAGGTGCCCGTGAAGCAAGCCATGATGACCGAGGGCGCGAGGCGGGTGCCAGCCCGCGCAGTGTCCTCCTTCCCTCTTTGGTGCAAGGGGGGCAAGCGCGGCCGTGGAGTACCGAGGCATCAGGCAAAGGTTGCCATTTCGGTGCAACGAGACCAAGACCAGGAGGACTACGAGACGGAGGTCACCGTGGAGCCCAAGACGGCATCATCACCAGAGCTTTGCGCAGGCGAAGACTACTTTTGTCAGGGTAGCTAGTACTAGCTGTCCCCCTTCAAATTAGGCCGCCATTGTTGGCTCCCTTCCCGCTCGATATTTGGGAAGAGGACCAGGGCCCCTATAAATAGGATTAGCCACCCGCTAGACAGGGGAGAGAGGACAGACGAAGAAAGAGAGAAAGAGAGAAAGGTGACTGAGCTCCTCCCAGCAGTTCATCGCCCCAGCCAAGAACAGACCCTCGTGAGGCTGTTCTTCCTTGTATTGTTCATCATCATCGGCCCAAGAGGCAATCCACCACACCATACACTGGAGTAGGGTATTACACCGCAACGGTGGCTCGAACCAGTATAAACCCTACGTCTCTTGTGTTGTTCTCGCCATAGTTTAGATCCTAGCAAGGCGGAGGGGTGCAGGCAGGTAGGAGGCAAAATCTCCGCGCGCACCCCAGTGTTCGAACCTCAAGGGTCTGCCGGAACCCGAAATCCGACACAACTGTTCAATTTCTTCAACTTTGCATAGTCTTCAATCTTTCCGTTTGTGTTCTTCATTGGCTATATATATTTGAGTTTTTAGTCCTCTACATCATTCACTTATTGCTAATTCTTCAAGTTGCCTTTTCTGCTAAGTGAATGTGATTGGACCCTTCCCCCTCTATGCTATACTCAACCCAGTCTGTTCACTAATTCTTCATGTGCGTTCTACTTGAAGCCCGTTCAAAATCTTCACTGTGTCCTTGTCATCTGAAGAATTTGCGAACGAAACATTAAAATCTTCATATCTCAATTTTCGGTTTTTGCCGCTCAAATCATTCCACATCCCATGATAAGACTTCTCTATTCACCCACGATCTCACACGATCGCCACCGCTCTGTATGTGGGTGACACATATCACTAGGATGAGAAGAGTCAGGGGCACGTTCATCCAATTTGTTCGGGCGAGCGGTTTTTCATTTCGGATATAAATACCCCTCACCCTCCTTAGACTTCATTTACCCCGCTCGACCTCACTCTCCTCGCTTGAGCTTCCAGACCTAGCGCCGCTGCAACTTGCATCGTCACAGGTGAGGAAGATCTTCACTGCCTCGACCTCTTCGCCGTCGTACTCGTGCCGTCCGCGGATTTCTTCTCTCCGCTGCTGTCGTAGCTGTCTTCCTCTGGCATGTTAGGTCGTGAATGATCTGGACTGACAAACTTCCAATCTACAACTCTCTGTTCGCCGTGTTCTTCGTCAAGGATAATTAAAAGTTACTTTTACCACCCTTGTCGATTCTGTTGATTTCCACAAAAATCTTCAAAAGGTGTTTATTCTTCACTTCCACACTTGTAAACACCTCACAAGCATCTGTTCTTGATCTGTTTCTCTAAGCAACGTTTTTCTTCAAGATTCCTCAATTGTGTGGATTTTCTAATCTATACAACTCTGGAACCTAAGTCAAAGAACGCTTAGTGAAATTCCTCAAGACACCTCTGGTCAAATTCCTCAAACTTGTTCTTTTTGCAAAAGCTTTTGAGAATGCATGTGACTTCTCCAATTTCTTCACACCTATACTCTATTCACAAGTACTCATGTCTGCTGTTGTATCACTAGGTTCTCATCAACTTAACTCATTTACAGCGGTCCTCGAAGACAAATTGCATACCTCTTTAGAGAACTCAATTGTTTAAAATCCTCAGCTGAAGAAAATGGCCGATGGCAAGAAACCTCAGAAGGGAGAAAAAAAGACTGGAAGTCAACACAGCGTTTGAGATCCCTGATGAGATATATGATGAATACTGCACTCCTGATGAGGCCAAACATGGCAAGGAGAATAAGAATCGGTGCAAGGTGTGCATCCAGAGGATTGGGAGAAGATGGGCACGGGAATGGAGGGAATATCGTTATGTCACACCCAAGTACATGAAGAAATTTTCTCTACACCCTCCTTGCCCAAGACCTCCACTGGCACCTGGCCAAGAAGCTGACCCCACTAGCCTCAAGCATGGTGAGGACTATCCTGATGAATGGGACAAACGACAAGCAAAACTGGCCAAAATGGCTAAGGAAGCAGTGATGAAATTCAACAAAGACACTGCTGATGCCGTTACTGAGGCCTCTTCTAGAAAGCCCAGGAAGGCTATGGCAAAGAATCCAGCTCACAAACCACCAAGTTCCTCAGCAATGCCCTCACAGCCCAGCTCGTCCATGCCCTCAAGGTAAATTCCTCAAGCTGCATCAGTTCCACCTATTGCAAAGCCCTCAGCTCCTCTGGCAAAGTCCTCACCACCTGTGCATCTCGCCACATGCCAAAGGACCACAGGCATCTCAATTGCCTCGGGAGCCTCTACAAGTTCTTCAGCTCCTCCACAATCCTCAACTGGCCCCACTTTGCTGAAGACCAAGGCTATTGCTGGATGAGGCTCTAGACCAAGTCCTCACAAGAAGCAGTTTGCCTTTCTGTAGAACTTGCTGAAATCATCATAGATAGACAACAAAGGGCTGCTAGAGCCAAAGGCACAAATGTGCCTCTTCTGTTGGATCCCAAGCTGATCCTTGATTTCATTGATCTCTGGTACAAGGACCCCAACACTCCTATGCCTGACTTCAAGCTCACTCCTAGCCAAAGTCACATGCTGACCGCCTTCATAGGCGAAGAAAAATGGAAATTTGACAAGGCCAGGAAACTCAAGAAGGCTCAGTACAAGAAAGAGCATTTTCTGAACAATAACGTTGTCAATATGACAACTCATGAACTTGTCACTGTGCAAGCTGAGATCAAGGCACTCAATGATGAATCTGATGTCTACCGTGCAGATTGGCTGGGAGCCAAAGTCAAATTCGTCAACTTGGCAAAGGGATTCACCTCCAATGTTGCAGCCCCAGCGCAACATGAATCTCCTCTGGCTGAAGCATCTGCTCAGTCTACTGAAGAACAAGCCAGCACCGCTGATGAAAATCAGGCTACTAATGAAAATGAATATTTGAACAATACTGCGGCAGGCCCTACTTCAACAACCGACCCCAACAACACTGGCGCTCCTCCATTGACTTCGTGATGATATGCTTCAGGGGCGTTAGTCCTCATTTTTCGTCCATTTTGGTCATTCGATGACAAAGGGGGAGAAATTTGAGTTAGTCTTCAAGCGGGTCTATATATGGGCGTTTTTTTGCTAAGTTACAACTCTCTTTCTTTTGAAAACTTTGTTGGATCGAGTTGTAATCTTAACTCAGATGGTGGTCTGATACTTCTGTTATGTTCTTGTGCATGCTATTTCCTCATATATGTTATTGCTCGCATGCTGAATTACATCAATCACCATATTTCATCATGCATTTCAAATTCTTCATTTCATATGAAATGCGTGTATGAATTACAAGATATAGGGGGAGATCTCCTTGATTCTACTCTTCAATGTGCATTGCTTCTCAAAAAGCAAATTCCTCACATATGCACATCTTCAGGGGGAGTTCTTCTATATCTTGTAATCAAATTCCTCAATATCAGTTTTTTTACACTTATGTTTATCCCCATTGAAAAAGTAACCTATATTGTCATCAATCACCAAAAAGGGGGAGATTGTAAGTGCATCTAGTGCCCCTTAGTGATTTTGGTGTATTGAATACTTATAGCTTAAGGGACTAATGTGTTTGTGAGTGTACACAGGTCTAGAAGTCTTTGAGGAGTTTGATATTTACAGAGAAAGTCGACCCCTAAAAATGAATGTCTTCAACTAAAGACTTTGTCTTTCTGAAGACTTTGAAAGTGAAGAAATTGGTGTGACCGTGAAGACTTGATATTCATGCGAGGATTATGAAGCATGAAGACTTTTGTTTTCGTAGTTTCATTTTCTCTTTCTTGAGTCATAGGAAACACCGTACTGTTAAAGGGGGTTGAGGAAAAACTAAGGAAAAGTTTCCACGTGATGGTCATCTCAAAATCCTACACCTACCAATCCCTTCGAGTGAAGCCATTGGAAATCTCATACAGTTCTGTCAATTTCTTTAGTGATAGAGACAAAGTTCTTTTGGTCTTTGAGGAATTTTTTCTGACTAAGGAGTTAGGAATTTGCCAGTGCGGATTGCCTACAAGTGAGGAACATGATAGCCCTGAGGAATTTGAACCTCAAATTTCCGACCGTTGCTGTGATATGCGCCAGCTGTCCCAAAATATGTTATCCTCCTAACGGTCATATCAATTGAAGGGCATTTATGTCTTATCATGTCGGGCTGCTCCCTAGGTAAATAGCAGCCCCCTACAACCACTAGCTGGTTGGCTGCTCCGCGAGAAACTGACACTTGTCACTGAGAACATCCCATCCTCCGAGAACTTTGAGTGAAAATCATCAAGTGAGGAAAAACCCAAACCCCCAAACCAAACACCTCCAAACCCAAATGATTGAGCGTCACTGAAGAGATTGTTCCTATGTGTAACCGACGCTTGTTACCTTTGAGGACTGTGCATCCTCCAGACGGTTAGGCATCATGGTCTAGAGCATCCAAGAGGAAATTGTGGATCGCCGTGTGACCGAGTTTGTGAAGGTTTGGAAGTCACCTGAAGACTTACCACGAGTGATTGGGCAAGGTCTGTGTGACCTTAGCTCAAGGAGAATACAGTGAGGACTATGTGTCCTCAGGTTTAAATACCTAGCCGCTCCAACCTAACGTACGACTGTCATAGCAGTTGGAACTGGTCTACCAAATCATTGTCTTCACCAAGTTAACTGGTTTTATTTCCTCAACCCTTTCGATTCCTCATTTACTATGTTGTGTACTTGATCTCTACTGTTTGAATACTTTGTCTGAATACTTTCTCAATTTCATCAGTTCAATTTCTTCAATCAGTTTGTCTTCAGCCTGCTTATCCTGTGTTTACTCTTTCTGTACTTTGTGCTTGTTTTCATTTCATCATGATGAGTGTTCTTATGCTTTGTGATGCTTGCATCGGAGTACTTATTCCGCTTCTTAGTAGTTCGTCGCTAAGGAATTTCCTCACCGTGAAATTCCTTAGTGACGAATTCTTAAGAATCGCCTATTCACCCCCTCTAGTCGATATAACGCACTTTTAAAGTCGGATTCCTCGGACATGTTATATCACGAGAAGGTATAGCAGTAGACCCCTCCAAGGTTAAATCCGCCACCGAATGGATGGCACCCACCTCAGTGGGAGAGATATGCAGTTTCCTTGGACTCGCGGCTTATTACCGGAGATTTATTAAGAATTTTTCTAAGACCGCGAAGCCCATGACGGATTTATTGAAGAAGGACACCAAGTTCAAATGGACAGAGGATTGTTAGGCCAGTTTTCAGGAGTTGAAGAAACGTTTGGTTACAGCCCCAGTGCTAATTCTTCTGAATATACTCAAGGATTTACAAGTATATTGCGACGCTTCTCGACATGGACTTGGAGGCGTTCTTATGCAAGAAGGAAGAGTTGTTTCATATTCCTCATGTCAGCTTCGACCTCATGAGTTGAATTATGCCACGCATGATTTGGAGTTAGCAGTCGTAGTGCATGCACTCAAGACCTAGAGGGATTATCTTATCGGAAATCGTTGTGATGTTTACACGGATCATAAGAGTTTGAAGTATATCTTCACGCAGAAGGAGTTGAAGCTCAAGCAGAGGAGATGGTTGGGGCTCATAAAGGATTATGACATGAAACTGCATTATCACCCAGGAAAGGCCAATGTTGTGGCAGATGCTTTGAGCCACAAGAGTTATGTCAATACTCTCATAACCGAAGGATTACCTCAGGAGTTAGCCGATGATCTCAGAGAACTTCGCTTGGAGATAGTTCCGAGAGGTTTTGTTGGAGCATTGGAAATTTAGTCCACTTTGCTGGGAAACATCCGAGAAGCCTGGAAGATTAATAATTAAATTGCAGAGATAAAATAAAGGATGAGACAAGGAAAGGCCAAAGGTTTTCGTGAGGATGAACACGGAACTTTATGGCTTGAAGATCGCATCTATGTGCCCAATGACCCAGAGATCAGGAAGTTAATTCTTTAGGAGGCTCATGATTCGCCCTACTCGGTTCACCCAGGCAACATGAAGATGTATTTGTATTTGAAGGAACCTTTATGGTGGACAGGTATGAAGAAGGATATGCCAAGTATGTAGCAGTATGCGACGTATGTCAGAGAGTTAAGGCAAAGCATCAGAAACCAGAAGGATTACTTCAGCCTTTGCCGATACCCGAATGGAAGTGGGATAAGCTTGGCATGGATTTCATCACCGGATTACGCAGGACTCGTTCATGATATGACTCCATTTGGGTTGTAGTAGATAGCTTGACCAAGGTGGCTCACTTTATCCCCGGAAAACCACTTATACGAGCGCTAAGTTGGCCAAAATATATATGACCAGGATCGTATGTCTGCATGGAGTTCCGAGGACCATCGTATCAGATAGAGGAACACAGTTTACTTTAAAGTTTTGGAATTAGTTACACCAAACTTTGGGTACCAGGCTAGAGTTCAGTATAACCTTTCATCCGCAGACAGATGGGCAGACCGAGAGAGTTAATCAGATTCTAGAGGACATGTTAGAGAGCTTGTGCGCTAGATTATGGATCTAGTTGGGATGATAATTTGCCTTACGCAGAGTTCTCATATAACAACAACTACCAAGCTAGTTTGAAGATGGCCCCTTTTGAAGGTTTGTATGGAAGGAGGTGCAGGCCACCATTGATGTGGGATGAAGTTGGAGACTGACAATTGTTCGGACCAAATTTAATCAAAGAGTCTGAGGAGAAGGTCAAGTTGATTTGTGATAGACTCAAGATAGCCCAGTCCAGGCAGAAGAGTTATGCCGATACTAGACGCAAGAAGGTAACCTATGAAGTAGGATACAAAGCATATATTCATGTGTCGCCACTTCGAGGAGTTAGACAATTTGGATTGCAAGGAAATTTAGCGCCACGATTTGTGGGACCATACAAAGTCTTGGAACGTATGGGTGAAGTTACCTACAAGTTGGAATTACCCGAGGGTTTGTCAGGAGTTCATGATGTGTTTCACGTTTCCTAGTTGAAGAAGTGCCATGCAGAGACGGCCGATATTCCTCTGAGAGATACAGTGCCCCTAGAAGCAATTCAGTTGGAGAGTGACCTGACTTATGAGGAGAAACCCGTCAAGATTCTCGAATTCGCCAACCGAGTTACTCGCAGCAAGGTCATAAAAATTTGCAAAGTTCAGTGGAGTCACCATACCGAGGAGAAAGCCACCTGGGAACGAGAAGAAGACCTCCGAAAGGACCACCCACACCTTTTGGCTAGCCAACACGAATCTTGAGGGCGAGATTCATCTTAAGGGGGGTAGGTTTGTAACATCCCAATTTTCAATTTGGATGTTATTTAGATCATTCATATGCATTCATCCTTTGCGTATTTTGAAATTTGTTTTATTTGAATTTTGATCCTAGAAACCTTAAGCAACTCAAGGACCAATTGAGAGAGTTGGAGGTTTTCTCAAAAATCCATTTTTGAATTTTCAAAATTTGGCTAATTGGATCAAAGTGGTTTATTCAAAATATTTTTCCAACAATTTCAAATAAATAATGAGAGAAGATAATATGACTTCGTAAAAAATGCAAAGAAATGTTGGAAATTTAATATTGAATAAAAAATAAATTTTTATTTGATTTTATTGGTGTGTTTAATTATTTTTATTAGTACTAAAAAGTTTGTTTTATTTTAGGCATTTAGGTCCAGAAAAATGTTCACATTAGTCCAAATATCAGGAGGGAATTATGTGAATTTTTCTGGAATTTTAAAAAATATTTTTTGTTATGTTTTTCGTATTTTTCGTCTCTTTGGAAATTTTTTTTAAGAAAAACATCTCCGCCGAACTGGGCCGGCCCAGCCAACCGGGCCAAGCTGTGGCCGAGCCAGCGCCGCTCGCCCGACCCCGGGTGGGACTCCGCTCAGCGCCCGCCGTTGCGCTGCCATGGGAGCCGAGTCTGCCCCGGACTCCGCCGCCGCCGCCTTGCCCCCGCCTCCAAGCCGCCGCACCACCTCTCCTTAAATACGCCACCCCGAACCCGCTTTCTCCCCATCATCCACCGCTACCGCAAGCCGCAGCCCCCGCTGCGCCTCATAGCCGCCGACGCCCCGCGCCGTCGTAAGCCACCACCGCCGGAGCCGCCGCCGTCCGCCGCCTCGCCTGAGCCGTCACCTCGCCACCTCGCCGCCGTCGCCAGAAAGCCGCTGTCGCCGCCGACGTCGAACCGCCCAAACCGATAAAAACCGCCACCGGTCTGGTCCGGTTTTCTTTTTAGGGTTTGGTTTTCGTTTAAAACCGGTTCTATTTTATTTAGTTAGTTAAGTAGCGAAAATTTCTGTTTAGTTAGTTTTAGCAAACGTTTTCGTTCGTTAGGTTTTCATAGCGGACGTTCGTCTGATACATTTTTCTTTTTCTGTTTTATTTTCGGCTAGGGACCCATCCGTGAATATTTTCTTCGGAAATTAGCCCCTGATCTTTAAACCCTCGCAACTTTTTGCTCGTTTATCCAAATCCAATGAAACCAACGCCAAATTCTTCGTTATGATCCCCTCTATATAGATAATCAACTCAAACATATTTTTGAAAGTGTAAAATTTGGTATCAAACAGATTTGAATTTGAACTTGTTTTGATCGTAACTTGAGTTTCATATTTCCGATTCTGTTGGTTCTTTTTGCAAATCAAAGTTCTTGACCTAAACTTTTTGTTAAGATCTTTTCTTCGGTTTTCCTTTGCATCTTCATGCTTGAGTGCTTATGCATGCTATTGTTTGTCTACGATAGATTTTTCAGTGTGCGAAGCTTGCTACTACGAATCTCTAGGGTTTTGTTGTTGTATCGGCCTATCTATCGGTTAAGGGGACCTCTTCAGAAAGGCTATGTCTCGATCCTCCGATCATGGATGCGGTCGAGTCTTGTGGGGAAAAGTGCGCAAACATCTGTAGAGTGCGTAAACAAATCATGATTTGCCATGTCCCCGGTTATGGACATTTTGAGTACCTGGTATTTGAATTATTGGTTGATCTCATCACTTTACTTAATGAAATTGTTGGGTTATTATTATTATTATTATTATTATTATTATTACTTGGTAATTTTTGGGATTTAGTTGGGGATACCTTCTCAATAAGGGCAAAAACTTGGTAGTAAATAAAATGTATTCCTTTGTTGTAGGGAAAAATTAGCTTTATGCAAATGTTAAACTTAGAGCCTCCACCAGCCAAATATGCATGTAGTGATAGCTATTGTTCATCATTTCTCTATTGTGTGATCTTGCCAGCATATTCCATGTGCTGACCTGCACGACTGCAACATCTCATGTTGCAGAATTTTTAGACGAGGATTAAGGTGCGATAGGTCGTTGTCTTGTACTCAGTTTTGCCGTGGAGTTGGATGGACTCATTTATCTTTGAAGCTTCTGAAGTTATTTTTATTAGATGGCCTTCGGCCATATTATTGTAATAAATACTCTTTATGAGGACCTCGATGTAATAAGTGTTTGATTGAACTCTGTTATAATTCCTCGAGTATTGTGTGTGTCAGCATACCGATCCAGGGATGACACTTAAGCATAGAGACTTCGGTCCATTGGGATCGGGTCGCTACATGTGACAAACACATTTAATTCTAACATACTTCCTACGCATAGGAAATTTATAAGCAAATAAGTTATCAAAACAAGCAAAGACTAGCACATGCAAGGAAGAAGAAA
This sequence comes from Triticum urartu, assembly GCF_056163025.1. Classification (NCBI taxonomy): domain Eukaryota; kingdom Viridiplantae; phylum Streptophyta; class Magnoliopsida; order Poales; family Poaceae; genus Triticum; species Triticum urartu. The sequence continues at coordinate 371,038,393 of NC_141878.1, forward strand.
GAAACAATAGCAATCTCAACATAACATGAGGTAATTTAGTAACATGAAAATTTCCACAACCATATTTTCCTCTCTCATAATAATTACATGTAGGATCAAAATCAAATTAAAGAATATAGCTATCATATAAAATTTTCTCTTCATGATCCACATGCATAAAAGTTTTATAATCTTCCAAGATAGTGGGATTAACATCAACTAAAGTCATGACCTCTCCAAACCCACTTTTATTAAAAAAAATCATAAGATTGAACACTCTCCAAATATGTGGGATTATTTTTACCTAAAGTTGATGCTCTTCCAAACCCACTTGCAATACTATTGCAAATATTATTATGAATATCATATTCATTATGAGGCTTAAATAAATTTTTAAGATCATAAGAAGCATTATCACCCCAATCTTGATCATTGCAATAAGTAGTAGACATAACAAAATTGTCATCCCCACGCTTGGGGTTTTGCATATCAGTAACACAATTGACATTAATAGAATTTATAAAACATGATTGCAATCATGCTTTTCATTCAAGGAGATATCTTGAATCCCTTTATAAATCTCTTCTTTTAATACTTCATCATAATTTTCAGATTCACGAATCTCAAGTAAAACTTCATAAAGATAATCTAGTGAACTCAATTCACTAGCAATTGGTTCACCATAATTGGATCTTTTAAAAAGATTAGTAAGTGGATTAAGATCCATATCAATAGATTTTTAGCAAGCGAAGATGCAAGCAAATAGAAGGCACATGGCAACACAAGCAAAGATACCAAACTAGCAAAAAGGCAAACGGAAAATATTTTTGTATTTTTGTAAAAAACTTTTTAGAAGTGCGGGAGATGAAAACGGGAGGCAAATGGCAAATAAATTAAATTGCAAGGAGAGGAGAATTTATGCGTAGGTACTTGATAGATGTTGATGATGTCTCCCCGGTAATGGCGCCAGAAATTATTCCTGGTTGCTTGTATCTGCATTGGTAATTCACCAAAGAGGAAAGGATGATGCACACAACAAAGGTAAGTATTTCACTCAGTTATGAAACCAAGGTGTAACGCCCCGGACATAACTTACCATATTTGAACTACGACTCTTGCCATTTCCAGCTTTAAGTTATGAGATTCGTGGTTGGGTTCTTGTCTTTCTTTTGCATTTTTTTCTCATGTCATGCATTTCATATCATGTCATTATGTGCATCTCATTTGCAATACGTGTTCGTCTCATGCATCCGAGCATTTTCCCCGTTGTCCGTTTTGCAATCCAACACTCCTATGTCCTCTTGCGCCCCTTTTTTTCTCTTTTCGTGTGCGGGTGTTAAACTTTCTCGGAATGGACCGAGATTTTCCAAGCGGCCTTGGTACACCACCGGTAGACCGCCTGTCAAGTTTCATGCCAGTTGGAATCCGTTTGATACTCCAATTGTTAAGCGGGGAACCGTAAAGGCCTCGTGTGTGTTGCAGCCCAACACCCCTCCAAGTGCCCCAATAACCCATCCAAATCCACTCCATCCTCTCGGCCGTTCAATCACGATCGTGTGGCCGAAAACCACACCTCATTTGGACATCCCTTCCTCCCTCTACCTATATAAACACCTTCCCTTCCAAATTATTCGTAGTCCAACCCTAGCTCCGCTCCCTCTCCGCCGCCGGACGTGTCCGGTCCGGCCGGACAAAAACCACACCGCCGCCCGCAGCCTATCAAATCGCGCCATGTCACCCTCCCCGCGCCCACATCGCCTCTGCCGCCCGGGGCCCAGATTCGGCCCGCCCCGGGCCAAACTGGGCCACGCCGGGCCCGCGCCCCGCGCCGCCTCCTCCACTCCCGCCGGCGTCGCGCCTCTGCGCCTGCCTCCGCGGCCGCCCGCCGCTGCCGCGCAGCAACCCCGACCGCGCCGCCCGGCCCATCTCCGCCGCTACCGCGCCGCGCCGCCCTGGCGACGCGCCGCCCGGCCTCGCCCCCGAGCCCCGCCGGCCGTCGTCCTCTTCTTCTCCGACGATCCTCGTTCTCCGCGCCCAGATCTGAAAACCCGAGGTTGACTTCGAATTTCTGCCAAGTCCTTTAATTCTTGCATTTTGAAGCCCTGTTCATCATGCCATAACTTTGTGCTCGCTACTCCGTTTTGCGTGTATGAATTATCAGAATGTTCATCAGGATGTGCTCTTCATTTTGTTCCATTGTGCCATGCTTGTTTGAGTCCATCTTGATGCCCAAATAGTTGATGCAAGAGTGCTATAAATTGTTAGGTGCTGATTCATAGGAGATTATGAGCATTTGTCATTTTTGCTACATTTATTGTGAGCTGCATATGGGCATGAGCTCTACATATGTTTTAGGCTATGCCATGCCATCTTTATAGGGGTGTATGCCATGTATTTTTGTGATCAATGTGGTGACTAGCACAAGCATGCAAAGTAGCTCTCATGATATTGCTGATTTCACGGACTTAGAATTTCACCAAGTCATTGATCTGCTGTATGTTTAGTAAGGATGATTTGGTACAGTGAGATCCATGCTTCTTTTGAGTATGTTTAGTAAGGATGATTTGTACAGATGGTTATGATCTATCCATACATGCCCCTTTTTGCATTTATGGAGTACCCTAGCATGTATTAATATTTCTCTACTTTTGCTATAAAATGTTCCTGGCAGATTGTTTGCGTGTTAATCAATTTTGCCAAGGTTGTTGTAGTTGATCCATGCATGCTATGAGTTTGTTCTTGCTTTGGTTAGCTTTAGGAACATGTCTTCTTGCTATTGCTATGCTTATCTTGTCATGCAATGCCTTGAGCTGAGTGAATCGAGCTCGCAAAGAGGCCTTCATAATTCTGTTTATGCCATGTCCAGTTTTCTGCCAAGTCTGAATCTGTTAACGAAACTTTCTATGTTTACATGGGTGCCATCATACCTTGTGATCCTTTTTGTCTTATATTCACTAAGCGACTTTTGTTATATGCTTTGTGTAGATTCATGCCATGCCTTGTTTTGCCATGATATGATCCTGTAGCATGTAGTTATCTTGCTCGAAACATTGCTTCCTGATGTTAATTCCTGGCATGTTGTTATTTTCACTAAGTCTGTGAAGCTGATATCTTTTGCACTTTTGCCATGCTTGTTTGAACCTGCTCTTATGTGTTTTAGCCGTATCTCAGTGCTCATATTTTGTCAAGCATATTGAGTAGGTCTCCGCCATGTTCTTTGTTGTTTTGTTGGAGTGCAGTAGCTTAGTTTCTTGTTGCATTCTAGATGGCATCGTGCTGTTAATCGCTGAATTGTACCATTCTTGTTTTGCTTGCCATTTGCGAACCGTGCATCCGATTCCGGTGATCTTTATATCGATTTCGACCGAAATCATCTCATCTTTCCAGAGGCACACTTGGTTTGCCAAGTTGAGGCCTGGTTCAATATTTTCCTTCTGGAGCTCGCATATGCATTGCATATCACATCTCGCATATCATGCCATGTTTTGCATCATGTTGCTTGCGCATTGCACCGTGATTGATTGTTGGTCCTTTGCTTGTGTTCTTGCTTTGGGTAGAGCTGGGAGACGAGTACATGATCGAGGAACCCGTTGAGTACGCTTACGATGATCAAGCTTTCGTCAACTCGGAGAACTTTGCAGGAAAGATGACCATACCCTTGAAATCACTTCTATCTTTGCTTGCTAGTTGCTCACTCAATTGCTATGACGCGATACCTGCCACTTGCTATATTATGCCTCCCATATTTCCATGCCAAGCCTCTAACCCACCTGTCCTAGCAAACCGTTGTTTGGCCATGTTACCGCTTTGCTTAGCCCCTCTTATAGCGTTGCTAGTTGCAGGCGAAGATGGAGTTTGTTCCTTGTTGGAATATGTTTATTGTTGGGATATCATTATTATATCTTGTTTACTTTAATGCACCTATATACTTGGTAAAGGGTGGAAGGCTCGGCCTTATGCCTGGTGTTCTGTTCCACTCTTGCCGCCCTAGTTTCTGTCATACCGGTGTTATGTTCCTTGATTTTGCTTCCATACGCGGTTGGGTTATAATGGGAACCCCTTGATAGTTCGCCTTGAATAAAACTCCTCCAGCAAGGCCCAACCTAGGTTTTACCATTTGCCACCTAAGCCTTTCTCCCTTGGGTTCCGCGGACTCAAGGGTCGTCTTTATTTTAAACCCCCGGGCCAGTGCTCCTCTGAGTGTTGGTCCAAACTAGAGCCCATTGCAGTGCCACCTCGGGGAAACTTGAGGGTTGGTTTTAGTTGTATGGATTTCTTATCCGGTGTGCCCTAAGAACGAGATATGTGCAGCTCCTATCGGGATTTGTCGGCACATTCGGGTGGCTTTGCTGGTCTTGTTTTACCATTGTCGAAATGTCTTGTAACTAGGATTCCGAGTCTGATCGGGTCGCCCTGGGAGAAGGAATATCCTTTGTTGACCGTGAGAGCTTGTGATGGGCTAAGTTGGGACACCCCTGCAGGGTTTTGAACTTTTGAAAGCCATGCCCGTGGTTATGGGCAGATGGGAATTTGTTAATATCCGGTTGTAGAAAACTTGACACTTAACTTATTTAAAACGAATCAACCGTGTGTGTAGCCGTGATGGTCTATTTTTTGCGGAGTTCGGGAAGAGAACACAGTTTCGTGTTCTGCTTGAACGTAAGTAGTTTCAGGATCACTTCTTGATCATTATAGCTTATCGAACGTGCTTTGCTTCTCTTCTCGCTCTCATTTGCGTAAGTTATCCACCATATATGCTAGTGCTTGCTGCAGATCCACATCACTACCTATTCCTACCCATAAGCTTAAATAGTCTTGATCGCAAGGGTGTGAGATTGTTGAGTCCCCGTGACTCACAGATTACTTCGAACACCAGATGCAGGTGCCCATGATGCCAGTGCAGGGGACGCGACCGAACTCAAGTGGGAGTTCGATGAGGATACGGGACATTACTATGTTTCCTTTTCGGACGATCTGTAGAGGAGCCCAGTTGGGGTGATCGGGGATCTATGCATTTGGGGTTGTCTTTCTTTATTTGGTTCCGTAGTCGGACCTTGATTGTATTTTGGATGATGTAATGCTATATTTATGTATTGTGTGAAGTGGCGATTGTAAGCCAACTCTTTATCCCTTTCTTATTAAGTACATGGGATGTGTAAAGATTACCCCTCTTGCGACATGCCAACTATGCGGTTATGCCTCTAGGTCGTGCTCCAACACGTGGGAGATATAGTCGGGTCGTGGGTGTAAAAAGTTGGTAATCAGAGCCTTCCCCGACTTAGGAGCCCCTGCTTGATCGAATCATTGACGTTTTTGAGTCTAGAAAAATGTTTTGAGTCTTATAGGATTATATATATATATCGGAGAGTAGGATTCTTTTTACTCCTCAGTCCCTTCGTCGCTTTGGTGAGGCATCCGGACGTAGAGTTTTGACTCTTCTCTTCTCAAATTTCACGAAAAAATTAGGATCACGCGGGTATCTTGGAATCATTTCGATGGTTTTGTGACAAGAACATTGTTCTTGGTGCCTCCTAACATTTAGGGGTTGTGGCGGTGTCCCGGGGAGTTGAGCTTCAAGGTGTTGTCGTCACAATTTTATCGTTGCAGTTCTGGAATACCTGAGTTCGCCGACATCGAAAATCTCCTTTATGCAGTTGTTGGTGAGATAACCTCGACGCCACCCAGTACAGGGGCGGGAGTTCAGGAGTATTTCCATAACTCGTATAACGGATGCTTTTCGAAGGTTGAGGTAAATGATTTCCGAGGGATTCTTGGTTATGTGTTGCAGGATGGATACAGCTAGATGTAGGATTTGCTAGTTTTGGGTGAGATATTATGCTTCCCCTGTATCCCCAACACCCGATTGCATAACCAGAAAGTTTCGGCAGTTTCATAGGTGTAAATTCATGTAGCTCTAGTATTTCTTCCCGCAGATATTTGGTTTGTGATTGGGTACTCCTTACCAATTATTTGTTCATATTCGTACCTTGTTGTTTTATTCATCTATCTCTATCTAAGTGGCTTCTCAACTTTATGGAAGTGTGATCATTTACTTTGGAATTCATTCGTTCATTCTTGTTCGAATGTTAAGGTTATATGTTGCAATTTCGATCCATTGATTCAGCTTGAATATATGTCTTTCAATATGGTAACGAATGTCAACCTCTTCAGGATGGCTCCTCCAACGCATCAGAATCTGGAACCTCCGCCACCACCTCCACCTCTGGAGGCATGGCAAGCTGTCATGGCCGCCACCAACGCCAACAGACAGATGCTTTTGCAACTCTTGTAAGAGCGCAACCAAGGAAATCAAGGCCAAGGCAACAATCAAACTCAGTTTGCTACCCTCAATCAGTTCCTCGCAAACCAGCCAAAGTCCTTCAGTAACTGTGTCAAGGCCACATACATTGACGATTGCCTCGTGGATATCTGCAAACATTTTGAGTGTAGTAATGTCAGGCCTGAGGACTTTGTCAAGTTTTCTTCGTTCCAACTCAAAGACCAAGCTGCTGAGTGGTATCAACAATACAAAGATTCCAGAGGAGGTCATGTGATTACCTGGGATGATTTCCGCCATGACATCAAAGCTCACCACATTCCTCAAAGTGTTGCTGAGAGTAAGCGCGAGGAGTTCTGCAATCTAAAGCAAGGCAGCATGTCGGTTTACCAATACAACATCCTGTTTCAGAGGCTCGCTCACTTCGCCAAAAAGGACATCCCTGACGAGAAGAGCATGATTTATCAATTCAGAGGTGGCCTTAGAGAAGATGTGCAACTAGCTCTCAAGCTTTTTGAGCCGACCGAGTATGATGAGTTCTACAACATGGCACAAAAGCAAGAGGCGGCTCAGCTCAAGTGCGATGCTTCTAAGAAGAGAGTCGGGGATGCAACTCCATCGTCTTCTTCAACTCAAGTGGCAGCTAAGTAGCAAAAGTTCTGGTTGCCTCCTCCTCCTCCTTCGTTCCGCCAGCCTTATTAGCGGAAGAGTAAAGGTGGCAATGGATCTTCCCACCCACCCAACCCAGGCTATCAGAACAAAGCTTCGTCTCATGCTCCAAGGTCAAGTGCTCCATATCACTGTCCGCTCTCAGAGGTTACTTGCAACAAGTGTCAGCAGAAAGGGCACTATGCGAACAAATGCTTCAACCAGAGGCGCCTTCCGCCTCCTCCTCCTGTGAGATCTGCCTGCAATGCAGTGATCAAGCATAATTCCAAGTCTGCAAAGGTCAACATGATGAACGCAGCTCAGGCAGAGGACTCTTCAAAAGTTATAATGGGTAATCATCCTGTTAATGATATTCCTGCAAAAGTCCTTTTTTGATACTGGTGCATCGCATTCTTTCATTTCAAGACCGTTTGTGGCTATGCATGATTTGGTTACTCAAGTATTGCCGAGACCTTTGTCTATTGTTTCTTCGGCCCGACAAATGACTTCTCTAGTATTCGTTCCAGATGTGTCTATCAAGATGGGCGACTATAAGTTTCCGTCTTCTCGAATTGTTCTTGGTGACTCGATATTGATCTAATTCTCGGCATGGACTGGCTTTCTAAGCACAAGGCTCATCTTGATTGTGCTGCCAGGCAGATTCAATTGACACACTCGTCTGATGATGTGATCATCTATGCCGCTCATGATGATACCATTTGACTGTTTTCTCTCAACGGGAAGGGCGAGTTGAATGCCATCTCTCAGATTCTAGTCGTTTGTGAATATCAAGACGTCTTTCCAGAAGAGCTTCCAGGAATGCCTCCTCACCGGCCAGTTGAATTCGTCATCGATCTTGAGCCCGGCACGGAACCTGTTTGCAAACGTCCTTACAAGCTTGGACCAGAAGAGTTGAAGGAGCTGAAGAAACAACTCGATGTACAAGAGTGTATGGGTATGATCCGACCGAGTTCTTCTCCATGGGGTTGTGGTGTTCTTTTTGTCAAGAAGAAGGATGGCACGGACCGACTTTGTGTCGACTACCGCCCATTGAACAAGAAGACCATAAAGAACAAGTACCCACTACCCAACATCAATGAGCTTTTCGAACAACTCAAAGGTGCTCAAGTATTCTCCAAGATTGACCTCCGTATGCGTTATCATCAGCTTCGCATTTGTGAACAAGATATCCCCAAGACAGCATTCAGAACAAGCTATGGTTCTTATGAATATACTGTCATGTCTTTCAGCCTTGTCAATGCTCCTCCCACGTTCTCTCGCATGATGAACTTCATCTTCAACCCTTACACAAATGATTTCGTCTTGGTGTATCTCGATGATATTTTGGTCTTTTCCAACAACAAGGAGGATCATGCCAAGCATTTGAGATTGGTGCTGGATAAACTCAGAGAACATAAATTCTATGTGAAGTTTTCAAAGTGTGAGTTTTGGCTCGGTGAGGTTCTATACCTTGGCCATATCATCTCTGCCAAGGGCATGGCTGTTAATCCTGAGAAGGTGTCTGCAATTGTGAATTGGGAACCGCCTCAGAATGTGAAGGAGCTCCGCAATTTCCTTAGGCTTGCAATCTATTGTCAAAGATTCGTTGCGAATTTCTCTAAGATTGCAAAGCCTCTTTCCAACCTCCTCCAGAAGCATGTGAAGTATGTATGGACGCTTGAATGTGACATCGCTTTCGACACCCTCAAAGAGAAGCTAGTCACAGCTCTAGTTCCGACTCCTCCTGATGAATCCAAACCATTCGAAGTTTTCTGTGATGCTTCCCTGCAAGGTCTCGGTGTTGTGTTAATGCAAGAGAATAAAGTTGTGGCCTATACCTCTCGCCAGTTGAATCCCAACGAAAAGAACTACCCCACTCATGACCTCGAATTGGCGGCAATTGGCCATGCTCTTTTAACATGGAGGCATCTCTTGTTCGGAAGGAAAGTGGACATCTTCACTGATCATAAGAGCCTCAAGTACATCTTCAATCAGCCCAACCTCAACCTCAGGCAGACTCGTTGGGTCGAAATGATTCAAGAGTATAATCCGAGTATTGAATATACTCCAGGCAAGGCCAATGTCATTGCAGACGTGTTGAGCAGGAAGGCTTACAGCAACAGTTTAATTCTCAAGCCCTTCCAACCAGATCTTTGTGAAGCTTTCCGCAAACTTAATCTCCAAGTTGTTCCTCAAGGATCTCTTGCCAACCTCCAAGTCTCTCCTACTTTGGAAGATCAAATTCGTGAGGCACAACTTCTTGATGCAATGGTGAAGAAGGTGAAGATTGGTATTGCCAAGAGCCAACCCAAGTACAAGTGCTATCGCCTTGATGACAAAGATACTCTATTCTTCGAGGATCGAATTGTTGTTCCTAAAGGTGACCTTCGTAAAGTCATTATGAACGAGGCTCACAATTCCCTTCTATCCATTCATCCTGGAAGTACAAAGATGTACCATGACCTCAACCAGTCGTATTGGTGGACTCGAATGAAGCGAGAAATTGCTCAGTTCGTGAATGAATGTGATGTCTGCAGAAGAGTGAAAGCAAAACACCAACGGCCAGCTGGTCTCCTCCAACCTCTTGCCATTCCAGAATGGAAGTTTAACCATATTGAGATGGACTTCGTAACTGGATTCCCCAAGTCCAAGCGTGGCAATGATGCTATCTTTGTTGTCATCGACAAGCTTACTAAAGTGGCTCATTTTCGTCCTATCAAAGAATCTATCACATCAGCTCAGTTGGCAGAGCTATATACCTCCAAGATTGTCTCCTTGCACGGAATTCCGCAATTGATATCTTCAGATCATGGAAGCATCTTTACTTCTAAGTTCTGGGACTCCTTCCAGAAGGTCATCGGCACCAACATTTGCTTCAGCACAGCCTTCCATCCTCAAACTAGTGGACAAGTCGAGCGAGTTAATCAAATTCTTGAAGATATGCTCAGGGCTTGTCAGGACCCCAATTCCAAGTCACATCGATCTAGCTGGTAACACCTCATATCACTTTGTGGCCTCACGCACGGTATTTCCATGGGTGTCACCTTACCATGGCCCGGGACCGTTTGTGCCTTTTGGCTCACGTATATAGTAGTGTCGCTAGCATCCATATGACAGAGAACCCGGGCCGACATGACTAGTCGTGAACCCAAAGTGGCACTAACCCATGGGGACAGGCATACATGAATCAACTTCGAACATGTCGGTCAGCAGCGTGTGAATCCGGGCTGTAGCACTAGGCTAACAGGACTCCGGTAACCCAGGCTATAGCAGGCTAGGCAGGACTCCGGATGTCACCGCGTGACATTTCCCCAAAGGGACAGACATAGGAATGAAGTGAAACACATGCCGGCTAGTCCACTGTCCTGAGCAGTAGTGCTGGGCTAGCAGGACTCCGATGAACCGGGCTGTAGCGGACTACTATGGCTCATGGAAGCACAAGACTACATTTCCCCATAAGGGAGGCTACCAAGGATAAACAACTAGGTTGTCGGTTCCCACACATACCAAGCATTTCAATCATACACACAATATGCTCGACATGTGTAAATACAACATGGCATCACAACATAACTCTACGACTCAATTATTTATTCATTAGGCTCCGAGGAGCAAGATAATACAAACATGGGTCTCATGACCCAACATTCAGAGCATACAAGTCAAAGCACACGCGGAAGCTTAACTTGTCTGAGTACAGACAACTACAAAAGAAGAAGGCTCAGAAGCCTGACTATCTACAAGATCCTGCCGAGGGCACAAGATCCTAGCTGAGGTAACGAGCTAAACATCGAAGTCCAAGCGGAACTACTAGCGGGACTGAAGTCTCTCTGCAAAACATAAATTAAGCAAACGTGAGTACAAATGTACTCAGCAAGACTTACATTAGAACTAACTACATATGCATCATTATCAACGAAGGGATGGTGGAGTTTAACTGCAGCAAGCCAGCTTTGACTCGGTGGCTATCCTGAACTACGACTGCAAGTAACTCTTTTGAGGTGGCGCACACGAGTCCACATATTCACCATATCAATACACCACTATGGATCCGCTCCCGTCTCCCTGCGAGAACGCCATCCATAGCACTCACACTTATCTTGCGCATTTTAGAGTATCCACTTTCGCTTGTCTATGAACTATGCAAGGGGTCCAAGTTTCCATATCCGAGGAATCCAGCTATTCGAATAGATAATGATAACCCTGCAGGGGTGTACTTCTTCACACACGCTCTCGCCACTTATCGCCCTGTACACGTCATGTACCTCGGCAACCTTCAAGCGGAAGCCGGGCGAGGGAGTCGGCCACGACCTGACTACCCAACAAGTCTCTAGTCCAGGCTTATCGCCTATTCGGGTTCCATCCGCAAGGAGATCCGGCCGGGGTGTCGCTCACGGCCTGAAACGATGTGTGCAGGGTTCCCAAGCCCACCACGACGGGTGGATCTACACTTGGTACACCGTGCCACAGTGCCTAGTCTGTCCTAAGCCCACCTGTACCGGGTACCACTTGGCAGACTACTAACACTACCTACAAACACCAGAAACTAGTTGCAACTCCTGGACAGAGATCAGGTTGATTAATAAGTCGAGAGGGGCACTTAAGCATTCTAATGTGTGGTAGTAACTGTTCATGGATCACAAACACAGAACTCAGTTCCTGAGGACGGCTGTAATGAGACAACCCACCATGTACTCCTACATGGCCTCTCATCGCTACCTTTACCAAATCGTGTTCACACACTTAGCTCACACACAGTAGGACCTGTTCAACACCATTCCAATTCATCCCCGATGAATCAGACCTGACTCAACTCTAAGCAGTAGCAGGCATGACAAACAAGCATGAATGAGTAGGCACAACAGGGCTCAAACAACTCCTACTCATGCTAGTGGGTTTCATCTATTTACTGTGGCAATGACAGGTCATGCAGAGGAAAGGGTTCAACTACCGCAACATGTAATAGTTGAATCGGTGTTGTCCTAATGCAGTAAAAGAGAGCAAGAGCGAGAGAGTGGGATTGTATCGGAATGAACAAGGGGTTTTTGCTTGCCTGGCACTTCTGAAGATAGTATAACTCTTCATCGGTGTCATCGATCTCATCGTCGGAATACGTCTATCGAGAGGGGACAACCACCGGCAAACAAGAGGGAACATAATCAATGCAATGCAACAATATGATGCATGCTATGGCATGGCAATATGAATGTGTTTTGGGCTAATGCAAGCTAGAACAGATTGGAATGAGTCCATTTGAACCAAAGATTCAAATGCAAACCCATTTCATGAAGTCATATTAGTGCATTAACTTGATTCACCTAAACAGCAAGGTTAAAGTATTCTAACATGCATGAAACTAGGACAGATGGATAGATTGAATTTTTCTGATAATTTTTCATATATAAATTATTTAATTTGGAGTTACGGTTGATTTTATATGAATTTTAGAAGTTTATACTAATTTCTAGAATTTCCTGAATAAGAATAATTCTAGAAAAGGCATTACTGCGTCAGCATTGCGTCATGCTGACCTCAGCAGGTCAACAGACCCGGTCCAGGTCAAACCTGACCAGTGGGTCCCGCGTGTCAGTGTCATTAGTCTAACTAGTTTTTAGTTAGTCCTAATCCTACTTAATTAGCAGGCGGGTCCCATTTGTCATTGACCCAGAGGGTTCAAACTCGGCCCACCCGGGGGTTAACTCGGTCAGCGGGGTCAAACCCCTGGTCGGCAGGTCAAACCCGCCGGCGACTCGACGCCGGCGAGGCCCGAGACGGCGGAGAGCATCGGAAACGCGCTACAGGGCACGGGCGAGGCTGTTCTTGGGCTCGTTAGAAAGCTCTTGCTAGCACGCGTCTAGTGGTGGTGGAGGCCGGGCCTATGGTGGCCGGAGACAACGACGGCGAGCTCCAAGGCGGCGGCCGGAGTTCACCAAAGACGGGTTCGGCGCCACGGTGATCCATAAGACGAGTTGGTGAGTTCTACAACTTCCTGGGAAGGCTCTGAGCACATTGGTGTGCTCGTACGCGAGCTGCAACGACTATGGCCACGACTGCACCATTGCCGGCGGCGAGGAGCTCACGGCTCCGGTGGCTAGGCTGGTTAGGGGAAGGGATTCACTGCAGGGAGAAGGGGGAAATGCTCGGGAGCTCACAGCGGATCCAGTAGAGGCAACGGTGAGGCCGGGGAGGTGCTGTTGAAGACGGGAAGTCACCGACGATCTCGGCGGCCAAACGATGAAGACGAGGTCGGGGCGGCGTTTTGGGGCATCCGGCATCATGTGAGTAGGTGGCGAGGACGACGATGTCGCGGCGGAGCTCGGGAGCAACTCGGTCAGGCAAGGCGGTGGTTGTGGCCGCGTGGCAGTGAACGGCGGCGTCGAGCACGTCGGCCATAGCAGGGGAGGACGAGGGAGAGATCCAAGGAGAGAGGGGAGAGGTGCAGGGGGTCGAGGAGGAGTGCGTGGCGACGTCTAGAGCGTCCGGCGTCGAGGGGGAGGGGCAGGCAGGTAGGGTGGTGGCGTGGCGAGCTCGGCGGTGTCGCGGTGTCCCTCCTTTGCCTACTGGCAGAGGTAGGCGATGACTGGCAGCGGCGCTGGGCTGGGCCGGCCAGGTGGGCGGGCCAGCTAGGCTGCGACAGGTGAGGCCAGGTGAGTTTCTACTCTGTTTTATAATTCTGTTTTCTTTTCTTTTTATTTAATCATTTTTCCACTGATTCAAATTCAAAAGAATTTCAAAAATAGTGACAAAACCCTTTGAATAATTTTATGTTGCTAGATGGACTTTTCCAACAGCACATAAAACATTTCAAAGTTAATTGAAAATATATCCCATATATTATGAATATAATTCCAAATTCAAATACAATAATGATTTAAATTCAGTGCCAAAATAATTCCTTAAAAATGTTCAATATTTTTGGTTTGGATACAAACCCTTGCCAAAATTATCAAACATTAATGAAGGCCATTTTGGTTTCACTGAATGCAAGCTTAAGGGTTCTTGCCCTTTTTTTATTTAAGTTTTTGAGGCTTCCACTTTCCTCAATTCAAGGTTCAGAAATTTAGACATGATGCAGGATGCTTATGAAACTAATTGCAATCAAATTCTAGGGCTATGACAGGGCTTGTGTCATTTCCTTCTATATGAAGTGGGAGGATTGTCTTCCATATGCCGAGTTCTCCTACAACAACAGCTTCCAAGCGAGTTCGGGCAAGGCCCCATTCGAGAGACTCTATGGCAAAAAGTGTCGTACTCCTCTTAATTGGTCAGAGACTGGTGAACGCCAACTTCTTGGCACTGACTTGATCACAGAGGCTGAAGAAATGTGCAAAGTCATCCGTGAAAATCTCAAAGCCACGCAATCGTGCCAGAAGAGTTACTATGATAGCAAGCATCGTGACTTGGCTTTCGGGATCGGAGACCATGTCTACCTCCGCGTCTCTCCAATGAAAGGTACTCGTCGCTTTGGTATCCAAGGGAAGCCTGCCCCTAGATACGTGGGTCCTTTCAAGATCATTGGCAAAAGAGGCGACCTCGCCTATCAACTTGAGCTTCCGTCCAACTTTGCAAATGTGCACGACGTGTTTCACGTGTCACAGCTTCGCAAGTGTTTCAAGACTCCTGACCGCACCATCAACTTCAAAGAGATTGATCTCCAAGAAGACCTGTCTTATCATGAGCATCCCATTGCTATTCTTGAAGAAACCGAGCGCAAAACTCACAACAAGTCTATCAAATTCCTGAAAGTGAAGTGGTCACATCATTCCGACCGAGAAGCCACCTGGGAACGTGAGGACCACCTCCGTTCCAAATATCCGGAGTTCTTTCAGTCCTAGATCTCGGGACGAGATCCTTTCGTAGTGGTGGAGTGTTGTAACGCCCCGGACGTAACTTACCATATTTGAACTCCGACTCTTATCATTTCCGGCTTTAAGTTATGAGATTCGTGGTTGGGTTCTTGTCTTTGTTTTGCATTTTTTCTCATGTCATGCATTTCATATCATGTCATGATGTGCATCTCATTTGCAATACGTGTTCGTCTCATGCATCCGAGCATTTTCCCCGTTGTCCGTTTTGCAATCCGACACTCCTATGTCCTCCGGCGCCCCCCTTTTGTCTCTTTTCGTGTGCGGGTATTAAAATTTCTCTGAATGGACCGAGATTTGCCAAGCGGCCTTGGTACACTTCCGGTAGACCGCCTGTCAAGTTTCGTGCCATTTGGAGTCCGTTTGATACTCCAACGGTTAAGCGAGGAATCGTAAAGGCCTCGTGTGTGTTGCAGCCCAACACCCCTCCAAGTGGCCCAATAACCCATCCAAACCCCCTCCATCCTCACGGCCGTTCGATCACGATCGCGTGGCCGAAAACCGCACCTCATTTGGACATCCCTACCTCCCTCTACCTATATAAACACCTTCCCTTCCAAGTTTTTCGCAGTCCAACCCTAGCTTCGCTCCCTCTCCGCCGCCGGACGTGTCCGATCCGGCCGAACAAAAACTGCGCCGCCGCCCGCAGCCTATCAGATCGCGCCACGTCACCCTCCCCAACCCACATCGCCGCCGCCGCCCGGGGCCTAGATCCGGCCCGCCCCGGCCCGAACCAAGCCACACCGGGCCCGTGCCCCGCGCCGCCTCCTCCACTCCCGCCGGCGCCGCGCCTCTGCGCCCGCCTCCGCGGCCACCCGCCGCCGTCGCGTAGCAACCCCGGCCATGCCGCCCGGCCCTGCAGCCCATCTCCGCCGCCACCGCGCCACCCCGGCGACGCGCCGCCTGGCCACGCCGCCCGGCCTCGCCCCCTCCGCCGCCGCATGGCCCGACCGACGCCGTCCCGAGCTCCGGCGGCCGCCGTCCTCTTCTTCTCCGACGATCCTCGTTCTCCGCACCCAGATCTGAAAACTCAAGGTTGACTTCGAATTTCTGCATTTTGAGGCCCTGTTCATCATGCCATCACTTTGTGCTTGCTGCTCCGTTTTGCGTGTATGATATATCAGAATGTTCATCGGGATGTGCTCTTCATTTTGTTCCATTGTGCTATGCTTGTTTGAGTCCATCTTGATGCCCAAATAGTTGATGCAAGAGTGCTATAAATTGTTAGGTGCTGATTCTTAGCAGATTATGAGCATTTGTCATTTTTGCTACATTTATTGTGTGCTACATATGGGCATGAGCTCTACATGTGTTTTGGGCTATGCCATGCCATCTTTATAGGGGTATATGCCATGTATTTTTGTGATCAATGTGGTGAATATCACAAGCATGCAAAGTAGCTCTCGTGATATTGCTGATTTCAGGGACTTAGAATTTCACAAAGTCATTGCTCTGCTGTTATTTTTATGCCATGTCTTCATGTTGCTACAGTGAGATCCAGGCTTCTTTTGAGTATGTAAGGTAAGGATGATTTGGACATATGGTTACGCTCTATCCGTCCATACCCCTGTTTGCATTTATGGAGTAACATAGTATGTAGTAATCTTGCTCTACTTTTGCTATAAAATGTTCCTGGCAGATTGTTTACGTGTTAATCAATTTTGCCAAGGTTGTTGTAGTTGATCCATGCATGCTATGAGTTTTTTCTTGCTTTGGTTAGCTTCATGAACATGTATTCTTTCTATTTCTATGCTTATCTTGTCATGCAATGCCTTGTGGTGAGTGAATCGAGCTCGCAAAGAGGCCTTCATAATTCAGTTTTCTGCTAAGTCTGAATCTGTTAACAAAACTTGCTATGTTTACATGGGTTCCATCATATCTTCTGATCCTTTTTGTCTTATGGTCAGTAAGGGACTACTGTTATATGCTTTGAGTAGATTCATTCCATGCCTTTTTTAGCCATGATATGTTCCTGTAGCATGTTGTTATCTTGCTCTAAACATTGTTTCCTGATGTTAATTCCTGGCATCTTGTTATTTTCACTAAGTCTGTGAAGCTGATATCTTTTGGACTTTTGCCATGCTTGTTTGAACCTGCTCTTGTGTATTTTAGCCATAGCTCAGTGTTCATCTTTTGTCAACCATCTTGAGTAGGTCTCTGCCATGTGCTTTGTTGTTATGTTGGAGTGCAGTACCTTAGTTTCGTGTTGCATTCTAGATGGCATTGTGCTGTTAATCGCAGAATTGTGCCATTCTTGTTTTGCTTGCCATTTGCAAACCGTGCACCCGATTCCGGCGATCTTTATATCGATTTTGACCGAAATCATCATCTTTCCAGCGGCACACTTGGTTTGCCAAGTTGAGGCCTGGTTCAATCTTTTCCTTCCGGAGCTTGCATATGCATTGCATATCACATCCCGCATATTATGCCATGTTTTGCATCATGTTGCTTGCGCATTGAACCATGATTGATTGTTTTCCTTTGCTTGTGTTCTTGCTTGGGGTAGAGACGGGAGACGAGTACGTGATCGAGGAACCCGTTGAGTATGCTTACGAGGATCAAGCTTTCGTCAACTCGGAGAACTTTGCAGGCAAGATGACCATACCCTCGAAATCACTTCTATCTTTGCTTGCTAGTTGCTCGCTCAATTGCTATGTTGTGATACCTACCACTTGCTATATCATGCCTCCCATATTGCCATGCAAAGCCTCTAACCCACCTGTCCTAGCAAACCGTTGTTTAGCCATGTTACCTCTTTGCTCAGCCCCTCTTATAGCGGTGCTAGTTGCAGGTGAAGATGGAGTTTGTTCCTTGTTGGAACATGTTTATTGTTGGGATATCATTATTATATCTTGTTTACTTTAATACACCTATATACTTGGTAAAGGGTGGAAGGCTCGGCCTTATGCCTGGTGTTTTGTTCCACTCTTGCCGCCCTAGTTTCTGTCATACCGGTGTTATGTTCCTTGATTTTGCGTTCCTTACGCGGTTGGGTTATAATGGGAACCCCTTGATAGTTTGCCTTGAATAAAACTCCTCCAGCAAGGCCCAACCTAGGTTTTACCATTTGCCACCTAAGCCTTTCTCCCTTGGGTTCCGCAGACTCAAGGGTCATCTTTATTTTAAACCCCCGGGCCAGTGCTCCTCTGAGTGTTGGTCCAAACTAGAGCACCTTGAAGCGCCACTTCGGGGAAACTTGAGGGTTGGTTTTAGTTGTACGGATTGCTTATCCGGTGTGCCCTGAGAACGAGTTATGTGCAGCTCTTATCGGGATTTGTCGGTACATTCGGGTGGCTTTGCTGGTCTTGTTTTACCATTGTCGAAATGTCTTGTAACCGAGATTCCGAGTCTGATTGGGTCGTCCTGGGAGATGGAATATCCTTCGTTGACCGTGAGAGCTTGTGATGGGCTAAGTTGGGACACCCCTGCAGGGTTTTGAACTTTTGAAAGCCGTGCCCGCGGTTATGGGCAGATGGGAATTTGTTAATATCCGGTTGTAGAAAACTTGACACTTAACTTACTTAAAACGAATCAACCGCGTGTGTAGTCGTGATGGTCTCCTTTCGGCGGAGTCCGAGAAGAGAACACGGTTTCGTGTTATGCTTGAACGTAAGTAGTTTCAGGATCACTTCTTGATCATTATAGCTTATCGACCATGCTTTGCTTCTCTTCTCGCTCTCATTTGCGTAAGTTAGCCACCAGATATGATAGTGCTTGCTGCAGATCCACCTCACTACCTGTTCCTACCCATAAGCTTAAATAGTCTTGATCGCGAGGGTGTGAGATTGCTAAGTCCCGGTGACTCACATATTACTTCCAAAACCAGATGCAGGTGCCGATGATGCCAGTCCAGGGGACGCGTCCGAACTCAAGTGGGAGTTCGACGAGGATCCGGGACGTTACTATGTTTCCTTTCTGGGCAATCAGTAGAGGAGCCCAGTTGGTGTGATCGGGGATCTATGCATTTGGGGTTGTCTTTCTTTATTTGGTTTCGTAGTCGGACCTTGATTGTATTCTGGATGATGTAATGCTATATTTATGTATTGTGTGAAGTGGCAATTGAAAGCCAACTCTTTATCCCTTTCTTATTCAGTACATGGGATGTGTAAAGATTACCCCTCTTGCGACATGCCTACTATGCGGTTATGCCTCTAAGTCGTGCTCCGACACGTGGGAGGTATAACCACATCGTGGGTGTAACACAAGGTTATCAATCCAGTAGGAGAATCAAGCAAAACTATGTAAACAACACCTGCACACAAACAACAAATACTTGCAACCCAACGCGTAAGAGGGGTTGTCAATCCCTCAACAGTATTGAGATAGATTAAACTAGATAATACCCCGCGCGTTGCAGCGGGACTTTCTACCTTCTATATGCGGCTTCAAAATAAAGCGCATTTGGATGAATGAAAATGAAGTATGACATCTATTAAATATCCAGTGAAATATTAATATTTACATTTTAAATATTGAACAAATACACTTTTCTACAAACATACAAAGATTTAGCTCAAACATGAAGGCATTCCTGCCCTCAGTAGTCAACTTGGCTTCTAAGAGCATCAAAATAATTAATACACTCAATTGACTGATAGTGCCTTCGAAACATTCCCTTATTAATCTGTATGAAGATACTCAAATTTGTTGAGCCAATTCTTTTTTTCCAAAAGGTGTTTCACCAATTGTTAATCACAGGAAAACAAAATATATGCGGACATAATATAAGATGGGCATAAGAAGAAAATATGGGCATTTGAGAGATGCAACGTGCACCTAAAAGCTAGTCATCATATTATGAAGCAGCCCTTAAGAAAGCTAGCTAATATGTACTCCTATGTTCTGAACATCCTTTCTACTCCAAACAAAACAACAATTAGAAATTAGAATCAGCAAGCTATATATATATACATATATTGACACTTACATGAACTATTGGAGCTTGTTAATTTATAATTTCATGACAACAAGCCGTTGATATTTCAGGCTTAGTTACAGTGTACATCTATTTGTTACTTACACGGGTTATCCTTGGCAGCGTTTAAATAAACTGAAACTTTGACACAACTTGAAACACTTCTTAGAGAATGGACTCTTCGTATATTGGTTCATAACCACTCCATGAAGATCCGTGGAACGATGAGCGGAGGCCGCAAGATCTCCTGGTCAAACTGAGGCCTAATGGTGAGGTGGAACATGCTTAGACAATTTGAAGGGAACTTTTAAACATGAAATATATATGATATTTTTGCACAGAGCTAGGAAACACAATCTGCAGTTAATTCTGTAATGAAAATTTCCTCCAATTTCAGTCAAAATTAAAATTATGAAACTCCAACCGTCCATGTACCATAACAATATGTTTTTGTTATTCTATATAGGAAATCAGATAGCAAGATTTAACAACAATTCAGAAAATGAACAAATAAACATTAATTGTCCATACGATCTGTAAAGGATATGATTCTACTATCAAGAAATAATAGAACAATAGAGCCAACATCCCAGTGCCTAAAATGAAGTGAAGTGCAAAGAAAAGAAAAGAGTTCGGTTTCTGCCTAAATGTAACAGAGCACTATTGCCTCAAATGATCCAATAAACATGCATCCTTGGATGAAAAATAATACAAATATTCGTCCATGGATGGCAATAAATAATAAGACAATCATGTGGGATTACCTCACGGCTCACCCCGCGGTAGCAAGATACTAGAGGAAGATTAGGAATGGCCAGCCATGGAGCAATCAGGAACTACCTGCAATGTGACACAAATGCTGTGAGGGAGGAGCAGTGTGACGCCCCGAGACCGACGCTCTGATACCAACTTGTAACGTCCCAGGCACACCTGCCGATGGTTGTTACTCCTGGCGAGATCTAGACTGGCCCCACAGATCAATACTAGACACCCCGAGACCGACGCTCCAGATGCCTTCCTAGTTGCCTTCCATGTTTTGCGTGTCAGCCGTGTGTTTTATTTGTTTGTTGCATTTCATCATGTCATCATCTGAATTGCATCCACATGTTTTCAAAACATTCATCCGTCCGGGTCTTCCAGTTCTCTCTGTTGTCCTTTCTGAGCTCAGACACACTCGCACGTGCCCGCGGCACCTCCGAAATATTATTTTATAAGTGGCCGTGAAATGTTCTCGGAATGGGATGAAAGTTGACGTGCGGTGTTGTTGTGTTGTAGGTAGACCGCCTGCCAAGTTTCACCGCATTCGGAGTCCGTTTGATGCCCCAACAGATAACTATAGCGGCACCACTGCCGGTCTAACGTCGGACGTTTTGACACCAGTGTAGGTGAAGCAACCGAGCTCAAGTGGGTGTTCGACGAAGACCTTGGCCGTTACTATGTTTTGTTTCCCGATGATCAGTAGTGGAGCCCACTTGGGACGATCGGGGATCTAGCATTTGGGGTTATCTTGTTTTCATTTGGTCTGTCCATAGACGGACTATGTGTGTACTATGAATTATGTATGACTATTTGATCATTGTGTGATGTGGCGAGTTTAAGCCAACTCTATTTATCCCTTTCTTGTTCATTACATGGGATTGTGTGAAGATGACCCTTCTTGCGACAAAACCAGAATGCGATTATGCCTCTAAGTCGTGCCTCGACACGTGGGAGATATAGCCGCATCGTGGGCGTTACAAGTTGGGATCAGAGCCATCCCCGACTTAGGAGCCCCCTGCTTGATCGAATCGCTGACGTTGTTGAGTCTAGAACAAAATGTTTTGAGTCTTAGGATTATATTATCGGAGAATAGGATTATTTTTACTCCTCAGTCCCTTCGTCACTTTGGTGAGGCATCCCGACGTAGATGTTTTGACTTTCCTCTCCTCAAATTTCACAAAAAAATTAGGATCACGCGGGTATATTGGAATCGTTCTGATATTCTTGTGACGAGAAAATTGTTCTTGGTGCCTCCTGACATTTACGGGTTGTGGCAGTGTCCCGGGGAGTTGAGCTCCGAGGTGTTGTCATCACAATTTTATCGTTGTAGTTCTGGAATACCTGAGTTCTCCAACATCAAAAATCTCTTTTATGCAGTTGTTGGTGAGATAACCTCGACGCCACCCAGTACTGGGGCGGGAGTTCGTGAGTATTGCCATAACTTTTATAACAGATGCTTTTTGAAGGTTGAGGTACACGATTTCCAGAGTTTTTTTGGTTATGTGTTGACGGATGGATACAGTTAGAGCATAGGGCTTGTTAGTTGTGTGATATATATTGTGCCTCCATGTATTCCCAACACCAGATTGCATAAGCAGAAAGTTTCGGGAGTTTATAGGTGGGAATTCAAGTAGCTCCTAGAATATCTTTCCGACAAATGCATGATATGGGATTGGGTAAATCTCTATCATATGTATTTGTTCCGGCTTATCCTGCAAGCCAAATCCTTTGTTTTTGTTTTGGTTTGTGGTATTGAGGTTGCTTCAATGTCAAGTGTTGATTCCATTCCTTTTCCTAAGGGGTGTTCTCATATTTTTATGGGAGTACTAATCCTTCTTATTTATCGAGATTGTCATGTCAATTCTTTCCAACCGGTGTGCTTCTCTTCAAGTTAATCTTATCCTTTCAATATTTGCTAGATCAATTCTCAATTCTTTGCAACGGTGTTTGTTTCATCCGTCCTAGGTTGCGTTTGTTTTGTCCCGCCCTCCAACCCTTTTTCTTCAAGGACTCATATTTCTTAATCAAGTATCCTTTTGTTGATGGGAAGTCTCTCCATTCTTTTCCGTTAATGTTCTTATCCGGTGATTCTCAGGAAGATACTAAGGAAGCTTCAAGTTCATCATTCTTCATTCTTTTTCTTCTCCGGTAGATTCAATTCAAGCTTTCGGTGTTAATCATACAATTTCCTCCTTTTCCAAATACTTTCTCATGCCGGTGCACCCCCCCTAATCATTCACCTCTCCCTATTCATTTGTCTCGGAGTGCTGAAGATATCTCAGAAGGCTCGTCTCTTCATCCAAGATTTGTGCGTTGTAGTTCATGTTTCTTATCTCATTCAAACCATTTAATCCAACCAGTGCAATCTCTATTTCAAGCAATTATTTCCAACG
Organism: Triticum urartu; assembly: GCF_056163025.1. NCBI lineage: Eukaryota > Viridiplantae > Streptophyta > Magnoliopsida > Poales > Poaceae > Triticum > Triticum urartu. The sequence goes on from NC_141878.1 coordinate 371,061,229, forward strand.
GTATTTTCTTTTGAGTGGGCCCTAACCCACATGTCTTTTCCTAGGATCTTACCTATCCCTATTCTCAAATCTTTTCAAAGTTTGACATAAGAATGAATAATCATCAGTCAGATGACTTCTCCAAGATCGCATTCAAATTCTTTTCCTCTCGGGCTCAAATTTTCTATTCTTCATTACTCCGGAGTGTCTCAACAATTCATGGTTGTGTTTCTCATCGCCATTGTCGGATTTTTGAAGACCGAAGAAGAGTTCCTTTCAAATCCTTACCCGTTCTTCTAAAGATTCATGGTTCTAGCTTTATGCCATCCTCTCAAATTGATTTTGATTGCGAGTAACTCTTTTCATACCCATCCGTAGCATTTCAAGAGTTGCTTTTCTTTCTTGATCATTTGAAGGCCATCATCTCTGAAGATTCTCTCCGTTCTAAGTTTTCAGCTCTCATTCCCCATTCTTCCGGTGCATTATTCAAGTACTCTCTAATCAGTTCATGATATCTTCGTCACCTTGTATCTAAATTCTGTCAAGTATCTTCGTTCATTTTCCAATTCTTCCTGGCGATGCGTTCGTTTTCTTCATTCGTTCTTTTAATCCTTACGGTGGTTCGTCCAACATTCCTGTTCCGTTGTTATCGTATCAATTCATTCGTTGTTTCAATCCTACCGGTAGATCGTTGAATACTTTTCTCAAGTATACGCTATATGTCTTAATCCTTCCTATGAGAATAAGTAGTATGCCAAATCCGTTGCTTGTCATCAATTTAAATTGGTGAAGGATGCGCATAATGTAATTCTTATTATTGGTTCATCCAAGTGATCTAGTTTCTTCTTTCCAGAGTTGTTCATCATGTCACATTTCTGGGGTTCGAGATGCTTCATCTTTTTATTTTCCGGAGTTCCAAGTTTTCCGCAATTATCTCATCCCGAAGCGCCATATAAATCATTGCAAGGCTTCATCTTGTTCTTTTCAACTTTCCTTTCATTTCATCATTCTTTTATTACCGGAGTTCTTCATGGAGGCTCTACATGGTGGTTCACCAAGGATTCCTTTCATCCTTCAATTGTTCATCAAGATTTCTCTCAAAGCTAAGATCCGCCAAGCTACACTCTAAAAAAACATGGTTCCCAACACATGTTTTGTTTGAGGAGTTCAAGCTTTCTTCATCTTGCCTTCCGAAGTGCAATTCTTTCTACCTTATCATTTGAGGTGGTGTTATGTCACTCTTGACAATTTCCCTTCGTGTTTTCAATTCGTTCATGAGATCCTTTGCAACCCATCAATCTCTTCATTTGAGTTATCTTGGGTTATATTTCACCTAAAGCTTTCCCTAAGGATTGTTGCTATTTATGGTGCTTATAAAAGACCCAAGTTCTTCATTTATCCTCCCAGTGAAATAAGTTTCTCGTCTACTTGTTGATATCAATCCAATCTGTTGTTTCCGTTAGTGGCAGAATTTCACCTCAAAATTTTGAGACGTTTTCCATAAGCCAACTACAAGCTTATTATTTTGTTGTTGATTTTGCAAAAACTCTGTCCATTCCTTCTTTCTAGGGATGCTTTCAAATTCATTGGTGGTAGAAGTTATCACTTTCTTCTACTTTACTTCTCTAACGATCTAGCTTCTATTCTTTCGTTCTGGAGGCATGGTGATGTTGCACTATTCGACCAATCATCCCATTTTTGTCAATGATCATGTTCTTTCCTTTACTTATCCATTCAACCGGAGTGCTGTCTGAAATCTTTCTTACCCCTTGTGCCATTCTTTCAATAGTTCTGGAGGCAGTGTGTTGTTGATTTCATCAAGTATCCTCTCATCTTGTGAAGTTCATGTTCAATTCCTTTCATTTACAGTCGGAGTGCTGTCCAAATTATAACATTATTATTCGTTCTCTATCTTGTTTTAACCGGAGTGTTGTGTCTATCATTCCTCTTCTAACCGGAGTCTCATCCAAGTGCTTTCATTTTGCCAAGTTCATATTCTATGCCTTCCATTTCCAACCAGAGTGTTGTCGTAATTGATCTTTATCGTTCCTTGTACATCTCATTTCAACCAGAGTGCTTGCATGTACTTATTTTCCATTGTAACCTTTTTCTTATGTCTTTCAACCTACAAGGTTCTCGTAATGTTCCTTGTTCCTCTTTTTTACTGGAGTGTTTTCAGCTTTGTTCATCTTTGTTGTATTCTTTCTTTCAAGTTTTTCAACCTCTAAGGTTCTTTGGTTTCACTCTTTTGTCAAGAAGCAACTTTGTTTTACCTCTTCCTCTTTCGCTTCTCTCCAGTGCCATCCGTAGATCTCAGGACGAGATCTCTTGTAAGTGGAGGAGTGTTGTGACGCCCCGAGACCAAAGCTCTGATACCAACTTGTAATGCCTCAGACACACCCGCCGGTGGTCGTTACTCCTGGCAGGATCTAGACTGGGCCCACAGATCAATACTAGTCTTTTCTGCGCACGAGTGAGGAAAAAGTTCGCAGAAAAGACTAGTATTGATCTATGGGGCCAGTCTAAATCCCGCCAGGAGTAACGACCACCGGCGGGTGTGTCCAGGGCGTTACAAGCAGCAAGCGACAGAGATAGAGATGCATGAAGCGTTAGCATATATATGCATAAAGCAAAGTTAACGGCAGGGCGAGGTTAATTTAGGAGACTAATAGGGGATTAACACAATGTGCTAGGAGTAGTTACCTTCTAGTGGGACTTGTCCATGGGACGATGACGCATCAGTAGGCAACAGAGGTATGGTTCTTTATAGTGCAGATGTTGGAGTTGATGTCACTACACCGGCCATTGAACAAATGACTTGGGTGGCAGTAGGCGACATCCGGTCCACCACAGGAGTCTTCAAATTCTCCCCCTTCAGCTAAGGAAACAGTATCTGCAGGCGCTTGGAACATAATGGCACAACAACTCGGGGAGGGTAGGCAGATTGTAAGAGGATGATGAGGGTGATGCCCTAGGCAACAGGTGGTCCGTCCGGATGCCTCAGATCGGGAAGACAACACCTCTCTACTTCTGCCATCTTTTTTGTTCTCCCAAGATCTAAAGTCTCTACAACCAGATATTACAAATCCGTTAGCTGAATTGACTTAGAACCATGGGCTAAAAAAGGCTTCATGTTCATGTTCGTAGCATCAGAACCTGAATCTTGCTTTTCCTTCTTTGATTTGGTACCCTAGCGGTAGACATGGATGGAAACATAGAAATAGAGGTGGTTCGGTGTTCCATGGCCTGGGTCAGGACAAGATGATACTGCTGCGGATTGAAGATAAAACGAAGAAGCAAAGTGATAATGGGACGCTCTGTCTCCATCAGTCGTATTTGTGGTGGAGGCTACGGAAAGGGCAGATCCATAGATTAAAGGGGCGAACATCTCCATCAGTTACTCTAGCACAGAAGATGAAGAGAGGCATGAATTTTGGTGGGGGAAGTAGTAATTGAGGAGATGATCAGACCGCATTGCTTCGACTTGGAGTGGGGCGGCCATGCGGGAAGAAATAATTTAGCCTTTTTCCAGAGTGGCTGTAGCCTGTAGGTTAGGCCGGGGAATCAACTGATTGGTTGGTGCTTGCAAATTGAACGCTTAGGTGGCATGATGCCAATGCGGATAGTGTGCATGTTGAGAGAATTGCTAGTAGTGGGGATCAATTTCTTAAGAATGTATGATTGTATGAGATTTGATGAATAGAGTTAACTAAATCACAAAATAAAATAAATAAAGAAAAGGTGCAGAAAGTTATTTTTAGATTTAATTTGATAGGAAATAGACCTGGGGCCGTAGTTTTCACTAGAGGCTTCTCTCAAGAAACTAGCATACAGTGGGTAACAAATTACTATTGGGCAATTGATAGAAAAGCGAATTATCATGACGATATCTAAGGCAATAATCATGTATATAGGCATCACGTCCAAGATTAGTAGACCGACTCCTGCCTGCATCTACTACTATTAATCTACACATCGACCGCTATCCAGCATGCATCTAGTGTATTAAGTTCATGGAAAAACGGAGTAATGCAAGAACGATGACATGATGTACACAAGATAAACCCACGTATGAGAAAACCCCATCTTGTTACCCTTAATAGCAACGATATGTGCGTATCATGTCTATTTCTGTCACGAGATTGAGCACCGCAAGATCGAACCTATCACAAAACACCTCTTCCCATGGCAATAAAAATCAATCTAGTTGGCCAAACCAGACCAAAATAATGGAGAAGAAATATGAGGCTATAACAATCATGTATATAAGAGTTCAAAGAAGACTCAAATAATATTCATGGATAGAATTGATCATAAAACCACAATTCATCGGATCCCAACAAACACACACAAAAAGTAGTTACATCAAATAGATCTCCAAGAACATCGAGGAGAATATTGTATTGAAGATCAAAAAGAGAGAAGAAGCCATCTAGCTACTAGCTACGGACATGTTGGTATGTGATGAACTAATCATGCATCATCGGAGGGGCAACACATATGATGAAGAACACCTCCGTGATTGTTGGCCCCTCCGACAGAGTGCAGGAAAAGGCCTCTAGATTGGATCTTATGGTTCTGGAACTCGCGGCGGCTGGAAAAGTGTTCCGTCAACTTCCTTAGGGTTTTGGGGATTTTAGAGTATTTATAGAGGCGGAGGTAGGTCAAGAAGCTTCCTGTGCCCCCCCACTACCCATCAGGGTGCACTAGAGGCTCCTAGCATGCCCTGGTGTCTAGTGGGCCCCACAGGCCTTCTCTCGTCTGCACTAGAAGCTTCCAGGGTCTCTTATCACCAGAAAAAATCTTCAAAAAGTTTCTTGGCAATTGGAATTCATTTGGTATTGATATTTGATGACCCACAAGTATAGGGGATCTATCATAGTCCTTTCGGTAAGTAAGAGTGTCGAAGCCAACAAGGAGCAGAAGGAAATGACAAGTGGTTTTCAGTAAGGTATTCTCTGCAAACACTGAAATTATCGATGACAGATAGTTTTTTGATAAAATAAATCATGACGGGTAACAAGTAAATAAAGTAAACAAGGTGCAGCAAGGTGGCCCAATCCTTTTTGTAGAAAAGTACAAGCCTGGACAAACTCTTATATAAAGAAAAGCGCTGTCGAGGACACATGGGAATTGTTGTTGTAGCGACCCGACTCGGTAAGAGTCAAAGTCTCTGTGCTTACCGTGCTAGTCCCTGGATCGACTTGCTAGCACACATAGTACTTGATGAAATAACAGAAATAACACACATCTCTTTATTACATCGATAGTCCAGGAGCAATACATTTATTACAAAATAGGGCATAGAGCCAATAAGCAAATACCGCGGAATCAAAGTAGTAATTGAGTCCAACTCCATGAGCAAGGTTGAGTGTAGAACATCGACCTATCGCACCTTAATCCTCGTCAGATATATCTGCAACGTGATAAGTTGCAGCCATATAGGTCAGTACATTGAATGTACTGGCAAGTCACATCATAAGTGTAAAGAACCTACTTGTACATGCAATTTGGCTGGTGGAAAGCTCTAAGCTTAGTTTCTTGCATAAAGCTAGTTTTTCCCTATTAGAAAAGATGTTATTCTACTACTACACATTTGCATAAGATGTGCTGGCAAACCCAACTCCATCCATTACCAAGTTTCATTTAAAACCCAACTGTTTAATTAAAGGTGAGGAGATCTCCTGGCATTTCCACTACTAGATTCTCAAGTTGTCCTTAACCGGGGACACGGCTAATCGATTAGGTTGACACTCTGCAGAGGTTGCGCACTTTTCCCCACAAGACTCGACAACCTCCATGATCAGAAGATCGAGACATAGCCTTTCGAAAATGTTCACCCTTAACCCATGGATAGGTCGGTACACCTACATCATTCTACATCTGCTAGCCCATCCCGGAAGGGGTCACACTAACTACTCAACTAAGCCAGAGCCCAAATTGGCTTGTGGCTGCACACATAAGCTTCTAGACATGGGAATACGATTGGTCTCTTTGAGCCTGAGCGGACGGTCCACTAGTGGTGCATCACCATGGATTTCCCATGCGTGCCCCACTATACTTCGCCACCATTCAAACAAGTTTCTCCCCAGGTAGTTCATTAATTACCTTAGGTCCTATTTACTACATTGTCACTCAAACTTTACAATGATCACTCCCCAATCCACGTCTACTTAGCGAAGCAACGTAATGTAAAACGATGGCGACAATGTTATATCGTTCAGACCTACCTCAATGAACTACTTGGTGAAAAGCATAGTCATGTGGCATCAATTTCCTACCATGCAGTCCTACCACAAAGAACTAAGTGCATAATAAAACATAGGTAATGAAACATGATCAAGATGCAACTTGCCTTGGTACTGCTAGTTGAATTCTAAAGACTAATAATATTCCGCTTCGCACTCCGGGCAATCTATTGCAAAGGAAGATAAACAAACATAAGCAAACATTTCAGAAAACCAAGAAGAACATGTGAAGCAAGAAGTCTTGGAAAAACCAAATGAACATACATCACACTAAGCTACCACAAAAATATTCTAAGTGCAAAACAACATAGGCCTATGGTTCAAAAAGTGATGTGAACTATAGTGCATACTATGCATACTAGTAAAAATATTAAAGGGCAGATTCTAGTGTGTGAAAATTATTGTGACAAAGGTCCAGGTGATAGGGTTTGGCTACGGTGACATCATGCAAAAGGAATCAACTTAATCGGAGATTCGGTTTGGGAGATACGGCCATTTGAAGTTCGAATTCGAATCTGAATAAATTCAAATTTTAGTCTACCAACAGTTTGCAAAAAGGATACCACTGGTTAGAGCTAAACATGATGAAGAATTTGTCGTTGGTTTCATCGAGTTTGGATCTACGGTTAAAAAGTTATGGCTAATCTTAGTTCAGGGACTAATCTGCTAATTACAGGGACTAAATAGAGAAAGAAATTATCACAGACAAGTCCCTGGCCACGTGGCGGCTCGTGGCTGGCCGAGCAGTGTCCGCTGTGGAGGCTATACAGTGAACAGCCGCTAAATAAGAAAAACAGCGGCGGCGGCTAACGAAATAAAAACTGATGCTCGGTTTAAATAAAATCGCACGGTCAACTAACAAAAACCGACCGGTAGTTTTTAAAAATAAAAACCGTGGTTAACCGCGTACCGGTTTAACAAAAAACAACCTAATCTAATCTGGGCCGTCGGTTGTTGATCTAACGGGAGGGAATGGGGCGGCGGCTTACAGCGGGTGGTGGTGGCCGGCGACGAGCAGAGGACAGCAGCGCGACGTCGGGTGATGGCGGGGCAGTGGCTACGGCGGTCTTCGGCGTCGGGGAAGAAGACGGGGAGGTGCGGCGCGGCTTGGGCGTCCGGATGGTGGCGTCGGGGCTCCTCAGGGGCGTCGGGGTCGGCGAGGCGAAGGCGGCGGCGCTCCGTGGGCTCAGGCGAGGTCGGGTGTCGTCGGGGCATCGTCTCCAGCGGGACCTAGGCGAGGAAAAGATGTCAACAAGATGCGGGTTGTTGCGGGAAAATGTTTGACGAAGAAGGTGGAGGCCATGGTGGCTTACTGGCGACAGAAAGGACGACGGAGTGGCGCGGCTCCGGCGAGATGCGAATGGCGACAGCGGCGGCTATGGGTTGCGTGGGAAGAAGCAGGATGGTGAGGTTGGTAGAGGGGAGCCGGGGGCATTTATAGGCAAGGGGAGGGCGTGCGGGTGCCGCGGATATGCATTATCCACGAGGGCCTCGCCCGGCGGTTGCGGGAGCGCGGCGGCGAGCTCATCAGAGCGGGGCAAGCGGGAGGTTGGGTAGATGAGGTGGAGCGGGGTCCACAAGTCAGTGGCGGTGGCGGTAGCGAGCGAGGGAGGCTGCGGGCGGTCGACCGGGCGGGAGGCGTCGGGCGCTGGGGCGTTGGCCTTGGGCCAAATGGCCAGCTGGGCCGGTCGGGGCGCACCTGGGCCGAACTGGTTTCGGTCCAGGCGGGTGAGTGCGTGTGTGCGTGTTTCTTTTCTTTTAAACCAAACACTAAATTGGCCGTAAATAATCCAAATGAAATAATAAAATCACCAAAATAATTTCTAAAATAACTTATAATATTTAGAACCTAATGAACATTTACTTAAGCACAGAACATTTTGAAAATATTTTCCTAATGCAACTAATGCACTTTTTGCAAATAAAATAAATACCAAAATAAACTCCAAAACTTCAAATAATATTCAAAGTAAAATTTCCCACTCTTTTATAGTTTGAGGAAGTCATCTTATCCCCTCTCATTTGTTTTTCTCGAGTGGAAAAATATTGTTTGAATATTTTAAAACTCCAAAATGCAAAGAAATATGGTATGCATTGAATGATTCTATTAACATCCAAATTTAACAAAAATTGGGATGTTACAAACCTACCCCCCTTAAGATGAATCTCGTCCTCGAGATTCGGGTTGGCCAGCAAAAAGGTGCGGATGGTCCTGTCTAAGATCTTCCTCTCGTTCCCAAGTGGCTTCCTCCTCGGTGTGGTGACTCCACTAAACCTTGCAGAACTTGATGATCTTGGTGCTAGTGATCCTCTCTGTAGTCTCAAGAATCTTAATAGGCTTCTCCTCATAAGTCAGATCATTCTCCAACTGAATTGCCTCTAGTGGCACTGTATCTCTCAAAGGAATGTCCGCCATCTCTACATGAGACTTCTTCAGCTGGGAAACATGAAACACATCATGAACTCCTGACAAAGCCTCTGGTAATTCCAACTGGTATGCAACCTCTCCTCTATGTTTCAGAACTTTGTATGGTCCCACAAATCGTGGTGCTAACTTTCCTTTGACTCCAAATCTCTTAATACCTCAAAGTGGAGACACTCGAAGATATGCTCTATCTCCCACTTCATAGATCACTTCCTTGCGTTTAGCATCGGCATAACTTTTCTACCTTGACTGGGATATCTTAAGTCTGTCACGAATCAACTTGACCTTCTCCTCAAAATCCCTAATCAAATCAGGTCCAAACAATTTGCGATCTCCAACTCCATTCCACATCAAAAGGTGTCCTGCGTTTCCTTCCATACAATGCCTCGAAAGGGGCCATCTGCAAACTGGCCTGGTAGCTGTTGTTGTACGAGAACTCTGCGTAGGGTAAGTTATCATCCCAACTAGACCCATAGCCTAGCGCACACGCTCTCAACACCTCCTCTAGAATCTGATTCACTCTCTCTGTCTGCCCATCAGTCTGTGGATGGAAGGTTGTACTGAACTCTAGCCTGGTACCCAAAGTTTCGTGTAACTGCTTCCAAAACTTTGAGGTAAACTGCATCCCCCTATCTGATACGATGGTCCTTGGAACTCCATGCAGACATACGATCCTGGTCATATATATATTTGCCAGCTTAGCACTTGTATAGGTGGTCTTCACAGGAATGAAGTGAGTAACCTTGGTCAAATGATCAACTATCACCCAAATAAAATCATAACCTGAACGGGTCCTGGGTAACCCCGTGATAAAGTCCATACCAAGTTTATCCCATTTCCAATCAGGTATCGGCAGTGGCTGAAGTAATCCTGCTGGTTTCTGATGTTCTGCCTTTACTCTTTGATATACATCACATATTGCCACATACTCGGAAATTTCTCTCTTCATACCGGCCCACCAAAAACTTTCCTTCAAGTCCAAATACATCTTGGTGTTGCCTGGATGTATCGAATATGGTGAGTCGTGAGCCTCCTGAAGAATCAACTTCCTGATCTCCGGGTCATTGGGTACACAAATCCGTTGCTCAAACCATATGGTTCCATGTTCATCCTCACGGAATCCTTCTGCTTTCCCTTTGCTCATCATTTCTTTGATCTCAGCAATACCTTGGTCCAACTTCTGGGCTTCTCTGATTCTTCCCAACAAGGTGGACTGTACCTCGAGTACAGCAACATAACCTCTAGGAACTATTTCCAGCTGTAGGTCTCTAAGCTTGTCACATAACTCCTGAGGTAAACCTCCCGCTGCAAGGCAAGTAACAATTTGACCATATCCCTTTATTACCCAGTTTTTATGCATTAGCCTCAATCCTCAAACATTGCATGAGTAGGTTTGTGAACATGTGGGTGCGGTTAAGTAGTTGATGAGGTAGGAACCTATTGTGTTTTATCAAGCCCGGGTATTATACATTATGCTCATACTGTTATGCTATGCTCGTAGACGTGGTTTGGGTATGAGAGATTCATGAAAGCTGTGAGAGTAATGAAACTTAAGGTGGCTACTTTAACACACATCTGGGTGGATTGGTTGTGGGCACATGGGGAATCCAGTGTTGTCAAAGGAGATCACGGGGAACCCGTGTGATCATCCTATGGAATGCCACCTAGGCTCAAAGGGATCATAAGATTATTCATGCTAGAAACTTCCGTGGCAGCCACATGCCATTATGGGCTCTGGCATAGTTGAGTATGTTGTGGGAATCCTTTCCATGATGGGCTAGCAGATGTAGGGGAATTGTAGGTGTACTGGCCTATCTATCAGTTAAGGGGAACTCTTCGGAAAGACTATGTCTCGGTCATCCGTTTGTCAAACATCCTGAAGTGCGAGAAATTTAACGGAGGAGATCGAGTCTTGTGGGGAAAAGTATGCAAACCTCTGCAGAGTGTACAAACTAATCATGATTAGCCATGTCCCCGGTTATGGACATCTTGAGTATCTAGTACTTGAATTATTGTTTGATCTCATCACTATACTTAATGAATCTGTTGGGTTATCCTGCTACACAAGTTCTTCCTTTAGCAAAAGCTGCCTCAGATCATGTGCCATGTGTAGTCGTCATAAGCACCAACATACCTAAATGTAATTTATTTCGTTTTGAGAACTACTTGATGCAATTGGAAGGTTTTATGGAGTGTGTGGAAAAGTCTTGGAAAAAATGTTCTCGCAAGACACACATCACAGCTGTAATTGCTGATGAGCTCAAGACCCTAAGGCAAGATCTAAAGAAATGGCAGATGGGCCTCTCAAAAATGAAAAGTTTAATTCGGAAATGCACAAGGGTCATTTTTTTGCTGGATGAGTTGGAGGAATTAAGGCCTTTATTTAGGCCTGAGTTTAACTTCAAAAATATTGTTAATTTGCATATGGAGAAATTGCTACATCTTCAATATCTTTACTAGAGGAAAAGATGCACTATCAAGTCCATAAAAGTATGGGAGGAAAACACTAAATTTTTCCATGCCATGGCTACAGAAAGATATAGGAGGAATTTAGTGGCCTCTCTCAAATTAAATGATGGAAATGTCACCAATGATCATCTTTGGATTACAGGGGCTTATTGGTCTGCTTTCAAGAACAGAATGGGAACTGCCAGAGGAATAAATATGTCTTTGGATTTTGCAGCTTTGATCAAACCAGTTGAGGGACTTGATATCTTGGTCAAGCCTTTTGAGAAGGAGGAAATGGACTTAACTAGGAAAGAAATGCCTATTGATAGAGCACCTGGCCCTAATGGTTTTAATGGACTTTTTTCAAGAAGTGTTGGCCAATTATCTGTCATGATTTCTATGAGTTAGCCAAGGCTTTTCATGATGGGACAGCTAAGCTGGAGAACATTAATGAATCTTACATAACTCTCATACCAAAAGTGGCTGTCCCTAAAACTGTTAATGATTTTAGACCTATATCTCTTACAAGTATGGAGCTGAAATTCATTTCTAAGATGGCTGCTGATAGATTTCAGTTGGAAATTATGAGATGCATACACAAAAATCAGTATGGTTTTATAAAATCTAGGACCATCCAGGATTGTGTCGCCTGGACCTTGGAATACCTGCATCAATGCCACCACTCCAAAAGGAAAATTGTTATCCTCAAATTGGATTTTGAGAAGGCCTTTGACTCAATTGAGCATGAGGCAATATATAAAATCCTAAGACTAAAGGTTTTCCTGGAGAAATGGATACTTTGGGTCAAACAATTCCTATCTACTGGGACTTCATCAGTCCTTGTCAATGGAGTACCTGGGAAACATTTTGCTTAAAAAAGGGGTCAGACAGGGTGACCCTCTTTCCCCTTTGTTGATTGTTTTGGCTACTGAAATTTTGCAATCTGCCGTAAATGATCTGCTGCACAAAGGAGTCCTACAGCTGCCAATCCCAAACCATGACCCTGACTATCCAATTGTGCAATATGCTGATGACACTTTGATCATCTTACCTGCTGAGGAGGATCAACTTTTGGCACTTAAAGGCATGTTGCTCAGGTTTTCTCAGTCCACTGGACTGCATATAAACTATCATAAGTCTTCCATGCTCCCCATTAATGTGGATGAGGTGGAATTGGCCAGGATGGCTGTTTCTTTTGGTTGTAAGGTTGGATCCCTACCCTTCACATATCTAGGACCGCCAGTGGGGGTGATGATACTCAGAATCATGGATCTAATGCATGTGGTTGATAGCATGGAACACAAAATGTCGGCTAGTTCCATTTTCCTTGCCTAAGGAGGAAGACTACAATACTTGAATTCTGCTCTATCTGCTCTACCTATCTTTTTCCTCTGTAGTTTGAAAATTCCTCCTGGGATACTAAAGCAGCTGTAGAGAATCCAAAGGCAGTGTTTGTGGAGAAGGAATGGCAATGATAAGGCTCCAGCCCTTGCAGCCTGGAACTTGGTGTGCAAGCCTAAAAATAAGGGGGGCTGGGCATCTTGAATTTAGGTGTTCAAAATGATGCATTGCTAATGAAACATCTGAATAATTTTTTCAATAAGCATGATGTGCCCTGGGTGAATCTGATCTGGAACACATATTACCATGAAAGAGCCCCACAAGCTACTGCAGAATGTGGTTCTTTCTGGTGGAGGGATGTTTGCAAACTTATGGACAAGTTTAGAGAGTTTACATATGTACATGTCAACCAAGGAGACACAGTGCTGTTCTGGGATTATAACTAGCAATTGGACAATTATGTGGTCCCTTTGAGGCAGAGATTTGCCAGGTTATTCTCTTTTGCCATTGATACTTGGGCCACAATCAAGGACGTTAAAGACTGTAATAGTCAGAGACTCTTTTTCACCTCCCACTGTCTTAGCAGGCCCACCAGGAACTTCTTAAGGTACACCAACTAGTGCACTCCATGCAGTGTTAGGCAGCTGAACCAGACTGCTAGGTGCTCAAACAAAATGGTAAACAATATGTAGCCAAGAGCTACTACACATATGTCCATAGAAATATCATTCCTAATCCTCTGTTGAAATGGATTTGGGCTTCTTCCTGCACATAAAAATCAATGTTTTCTCCTGGATGATGATCATGGACAGGCTCAACACTCAGGACATGTTACTGCTAAGACACTGGAATGTGTCTGACTCCCCTGCCTATGTCCTCTGCTCAGGAAATAATCGAGAGGACAGAGACCACCTCTTTTTTAATTGCAGATTCAGCCACAGAATATGGAATTTTTTGCAAATTTACTGGCCTCTAGGGGATGATCAGGTGGAGACTGTGATGCGGGCTAGGGCAGAATTTGCTAAGCCATTTTTTACTGAGGTGGTGTTCATAGCTTGCTGGAAAATTTGGACCATTAGAAATGGAAAGGTTTTTAGAAAGGGAAAATTTTGTTTTTGCCACTCTAGATTTTGCCAATTTTCCTTATGACACTCTAGATTTTGACATTTCACTTTTGCCACTCTTAGTTTTTGACAATTATCACAATTGCCATTCCTGTGGCAAAAGCAAAATTTTCAAAGTGGCAATTGTGATAATTGTCAAAAGCTAAGAGTGGCAAAAACAAAATAAAATTATTTTGCTTTTGCCACTGAATGGCAATTGTGATAATTATCAAAAACTAAGAGTGGAAAAAGTGAAATGTCAAAATCTAGAGTGGCATAAGGAAAATTGGAAAAATCTAGAGTGGCAAAAAAAAATTTCCCTTTTAGAAATGAAAGGCCATCTTTCAACAAATGGAGATCAAGCTTTATACACGACATGTCTCTGATGACACACAGGATCAAACCAAAATTTAGAGATGAGTTGTTTAGATGGATTGCTTTCTTACCTCCTTGAGGTGTTTCTCTTTGTAACTCTTAGTTTTGGTAAGATAGCCCTTTTTATCTTTAGTCCCTCTGGGCTTTGTACATTTGTAACTATGTTTTCCACTCATTAATAAAGGCCGTGGAACCAAGTTCTGCAGTGGTTTCTCAAAAAAAATCTGTTGGGTTATTAATTATTATATTGGGATTGAGTTGGGGGTACCATCTCAATAATGACATAAACTTTGTAGTAAAATAAAATATATTCCTTTGTTGTAGGGAAAATTTAGCTTTATGCAAATGATAACCATAGAGCCTCCACCAGCCAAATATGCATGTAGTGATAACTGTTATTTGTTCATTGCTCTATAGTGTTATCTTGTCAGCATATTCCATGTGCTGACGTACACGGCTGCAATGTATCATGTTGCAGAATTTTCATACGAAGATTAAGGTGCGATAGGTCGTTGTCATGCACTCAATTTTGCCGTGGAGTTGGATGGACTCATTTATCTTTGATGCTTCCGTAGTTATCTTATTTAGATGGACGTCAGCCATATTATTGTAATAAGTAGTCTATTTGAGACACTCGATGTAATAAGTGTGTGATTGAACTCTGTTATAAATCCTCAAGTACTGTGTTTGTCAGCAATACTGATCTAGGGATGACACTTAAGCACAGAGACTATGGTCCATCGGATCGGGTCGCTACAGTTATATAAAGCAAAGCGCTCCCGAGGAAACAAGGGAATTGTTGTCAAGTTAGTTTTCATCATGCTCATATGATTCGCGTTCGTTACTTTGATAATTTGATAGGTGGATGGACCAGTGCTTGGGTGATGACCTTCCTTGGACAAGCCTCCCACTTATGATTAACCACTCTGGTGAGCATCCGCAACTACGAAAGAAGAATTAAGGTAAACCTAACCATAGCATGAAACATATGGATCCAAATCAGCCCCTTACGAAGCAACACATAAACTAGGGTTTAAGTTTCTGTCACTCTAGCAACCCATCATCTACTTATTACTTCCCAATGCCTTCCCCTAGGCCCAAATGATGGTGCAGTGTCATGTAGTCGATGTTCACATAACACCACTAGAGGTGAGACAACATACATCCCATCAAAATATCGAATGAATACCAAATTCACATGATTACTTATAACAAGACTTCTCCCATGTCCTCAGAAACAAACATAACTACTCACAAAGCATATTCATAATCATAATCATAATCAAAGGAGTATTAATTATCATTAACGATCTAAACATATGATCTTCCACCGAACAAACCAACTAGCATCAACTACAAGGAGTAATCAACACTACTAGCAACTCACAGGTACCAATCTGATGTTTTGGGACCAAGATCGAATACAAGAGATGAACTAGGGTTTGAGAGGAGATGGTGCTGGTGAAGATGTTGATGGATATTTACACTCCCTCGATGAGAGGATCGATGGTGATGACGATGGCGATGATTTCTCCATCCCGGAGGGACGTTTCCCTGGCAGAACAGCTCCGCCGGAGCCCTAGATTGGTTCTACCCAAGTTCCGCCTCGAGACGGCAACACTTCGTCTTGCAAGCTTATTTTTATTTCCAGGGTAAAAGACACCATGTAGCCAAAGATGCGCATCGGAGGCCTGCCAGGGGCCCCACAAGGTTGGGGGGCGCGCCCTCCACCCTTGTGGCTAGCTGGTGGCCCCCTCTGGTTCCTTCTTCGCCCAATATTTTTTTATTCCAAAAATAATCTCCGTGAAGTTTTAGGACTTTTGGAGTTGTGCAGAATAGGTTTCTAATATTTGCTCCTTTTCCAGTCCAGAATTCCAGCTGCCGGCATTCTCCCTCTTCATGTGAACCTTGTAAAATAAGAGAGAATAGGCATAAGTATTGTGATATAATGTGTAATAACAGCCCATAATGCATTAAATATCAATATGAAAGCATGATGCAAAATGGGCGTATCAATATTCTGCAAAGTAAAAAAACAAGCAAAAACAACAACTGGCACTAGGCACTATGTCAATAGGTTAGTCCCAAAAAATGATATAAAGTTACTATTAAATGTATATAAAATATCCAAGATTGATACTTTAATAGCATGGAACAATCAAAAATTTCAGATACGTTGGAGATGTATCACCCGGCAATACTCAAATGGCTAGTCTCGATATGAAAGTGATGCAAAAGGGGCTTGGGGTTAACAATGCAATTGCAATGGGAAGTATCCGAAGATGTCGTCGAAGTTACCGTCCTTGCTTACGGTTGTTGGTGTCACAAAGGTGAAGTGGTCATTGTCGATGACAAATTCGCGGCGAAGATGAGTGGTGGTGAAGTCGGTGTCGAACTATCCCTAAGTAGCTGAAACACGTTAGGAAATGGAAACCGCTACTCAAATTCCCAAAACAGAATGTGTCAAAAAAATTGGAGGTGGTAGCGGATAAGCGGTGGTGGTTGCGGAAAGTTGTGTTATGACAAGGGTATGTCAATGGGTTTGCAGAAGTGGAAAGGTGGTGGTTGAAATTAGCTATGCGAAATTATGACCGTGGCTGCAAACTTTAGGCGAAATGCAGTTCTGTCAGTGGAGGCGAATGATCCGGGAGAGGGTCCGGCTGATCGAGGCTAGTCTGGATGATCCGGGACTTGGTCCGGATGATCCGGGTAGGTGAACTTGCTCAGGCTAGGGCTTGGGATGAACATCAAAATTGTGGAGAAAAATAAAAAAATGGGGGATTTTGGATGGATTTTGTGGTGGAGATGGTGGGGAAGAGGTAGATCCACTTGCAACACAACGAATCCATGGATCAAATTCAACAAAACATCAACAAACCAAAAAATCACAAGAAAAATTGGTATGCCTATTTTTGTGGATATTTTCAAAATTGGACAAAAACACACAAAAATAGGCTAGAAAGTGGGGGTAGGGACTCCAAATTCGTGATCAACCATGGCTCACGATACCAAGATGATGTAGGGTGGAACCCAAATGGTCGATCTTTCATGATTTGGAGGGGAATTCCCGAAGAATATGATGAACACACGAGAGCAAAACACTCAAATCAACAAGATTCGGTCACACATGTGCTAAATCCACATACACAAATTGGAGATACAAGATCCAAAGTCAACAACGAAGGATACACGGCAACTAGTTCATCCCAATCCGTGAGGAAAGAGGTCTTGAATCCACTAGGGTATCTTCCCTCAAGAGGGGTCTTGAATCCACTCGGGGGATCTTCTCCTAGGAGATCTTATCAAACGGAGTCCAAACGGGATAAAAACGGACGTACCTTATTTTTGGAAAATATGGAAAATCCGGAAGGAAAATCAACGCGAACCAGTGCCCGAGGTGGTCACGAGGCAGGGGGGCGCGCCCCCTACCCTCGTGAGCCCATCGTAAGGCGGTTGACGCTCTTGTTTTGCCGCAAGAAAGCTAATATTCGGAAAAAAATCACGGCAAAGGTTTCAGGCCAATCAGAGTTACAGATCTCCATATATATACGAAACGGTGAAACAGAGCCAGAACATAACGCAGAACCAGAGAGAAACAGAGAGATAGATCCAATCTCGGAGGGGATCTCGCCCCTCCCACGCCATGGGAGCCAAGGACTAGAGGGGAAACCCTTCTCCCGTCTAGGGAGGAGGTCAAGGAAGAAGAAGAAGAAGAAGGGGGGCCCTCTCCCCCTTGCTTCCGGTGGCGCCGGAGTGCCACCGGGGCCATCATCATCACCGTCATCTTCACCAACAACTTCACCACCATCATCACCAACTCTTACCCCCTCTACGCAGCGGTGTAACCTCTCTCTTACCCGCTGTAATCTCTACTTAAACATGGTGCTCAACGCTATATATTATTTCCCAATGATGTATGGCTATCCTATGATGTTTGAGTAGATCTGTTTTGTCCTAATGGCTATTTGATGATCGTGATTGGTTTGAGTTGTGTGTTTTATTATTGGTGCTGTCCTATGGTGCTCTCCCTGTCGCGCAAGCGTGAGGGACTCCCGCTGTAGGGTTTGCAATATGCTTATGATTTTCTTATGGTGGGTGGCGTGAGTGACAGAAGCATAGACCCGAGTAAGTAGGTTGTTTGCGTATGGGATAAAGGGGACTTGATACTTTAATGCTATGGTTGGGGTTTACCTTAATGAATCTTTAGTAGTTGCGGATGCTTGCTAGAGTTCCAATCATAAGTGCATATGATCCAAGTATACAAAGTATGTTAGCTTATGCCTCTCCCTCAAATAAAATTGCAATAATGATTACCGGTCTAGTTATCGATTGCCTAGGGACAAATAACTTTCTTGTTGACAAAAGCTCTCTACTAAAACTAATTTAGTTGCGTCTTTATCTAAACAGCCTCTAGCTTTTATTTTCGTGTTTTTACTTTCTTGCAAGCTTACCCAAAAACACCTACAAAGTACTTCTAGTTTCATCCTTTTTCTAGGTAAAGCGAACGTCAAGCGTGCGTAGAGTTGTATCGGTGGTCGATAGAACTTGAGGGAATATTTGTTCTACCTTTAGCTCCTCGTTGGGTTCGACACTCTTACTTATCGAAAGAGGCTACAATTGATCCCCTATACTTGTGGGTTATCAAGACCTTTTTCTGCCACCGTTGCCGGGGAGCAATAGCGTGGGGTGAATATTCTCGTGTGTGCTTGTTTGCTTTATCACTAAGTAATTTTTATTTGCTGTTCTTAGTTGTTTTCTATCTTTAGTTATGGGTAGGAAATGCAAAATACCAAAAAAAATTAGTTGTACCTACTAAACCAATGGTTGAAGAACCACTCAAAATCTATCACACTGCTGAAGCTTATTATTTGGATCATCTTCGATCCCTATGTGCTCGTGCTGAAACCCCAACTAGCTTAGTTGAGGGCAAATCATTAGATGAGCATGCTTGTTATGTGCGACACCGAATATCCAAAAAAGGGAAAATTCTATTGGGTCAAATTCATTGTTTGCAATGCTATACTTGGAATTTATGTGAAATATATGATTTTACTTGTTGTTCTGAAAACCCTAAGAAACACCTTCCCTACCAATGTGAGTTTAGTGATAATGGAATCGTATCTTCGTATGCTAAAGGTGTTTTCAATAAATTGAAGAATTTGTTGCTTTTAAGGGTGCTTATGAAATTGCTTCTTTGATTGAAAAGTATGATGCTACTTTTCACAAATCTGAAAATTTTGCCATACTTAAATATTGCTATGATAATTATGCTTCTAATGCTTATGTTAAACCATATATTGAGAAATACTCTGCTGTCCAAGAAGAGACTAATATTTTGCAGGAGTCTATGGAAGAAGAAATTGATGAAACTGTGAGCCCATTGGATGAAAAAGATGAGGAGGAGAGCAAAGAACAAAAGGAGGAAGAGCGGATTAGCTACCCGTGCCCACCTTCTAATGAGAGTAGCTCTTCAACTCATACATTGTTTAATTTCCCTTCATTCTTACCGAAGGATGATTGCTATGATGACTACTATGATCCCGTTGATTCTCTTGAAATATCCCTTTTTGATGATGCTTGCTATGCTTGTGGCCAAGATGCCCATATGAATTATGCTTATGAAGATGAACTAACTATAGTTCCTTATGTTAAACATGAAGTTGTTGCTATTGCATCCATGCATGATAGTCCTATTATCTTTTTGAATTCTCCCAACTACACTATATCGGAGAAGTTTGCTTTTATTAAGGATTATATTGATGGGTTGCATTTTACCATTGCACATGAAAATTTTGATGAATATAATATGCATGTGCCTGCTGCTCCTACTTGCAATTATTATGAGAGAGGAACTATATCTCCACCTCTCTATGTTTCCAATATGATAAAATCGCAAGAAACTGTTTATACTATGCATTGGCCTTTACTTTGTGTGCATGAATTGTTCTTTTATGACATGCTGATGCATAGGAAGAGAGTTAGACTTCGTCATTACATGATATATGTTACCTTGTGCTCACCACTAAATTACAAATAATTGTTGATTCAAATTGGCTTTGATATACCTTGGGATCCGGGTGGATTCACTACTTGAGCACTACATGCCCAGCTTAATGGCTTTAAAGAAAGTGCTACCAGGGAGACAACCCGGAATTTTTAGAGAGTCATTTATTTCTGTTGAGTGCTTTTATATAGTTTAAAAACAACAAAAATAAAGAGGGGAACCCAAAACTTTTTCAAAAAGGAAAGTGAAAGTGGTAGTGACAAGCATTGTTTAAGTGGGAGCTAGCCTTGAACTTTGTTCATGCTCACGGAAACTTTGTGAATCTTGATTACAGAAACTTTTCAAAAAAAATAATTATCCCCTTGTACAATTCCATTGTATTATAAAAATAATGTGCCAAGGTTTTCCTTTAGGATGTTTACGATGCTTGTTGGTTTGTGCGGTGCAGGACAGAAACTTTGGCTGTAGTGCGTGAATTTTAGTTTTTTACTGGAACGTCAAACGGTTCTGATTCTTTTTGCACTGTCTTTATGTACAAATTTTTTATTTTTCCTAATTTTTCCAGAATTTTTCAAGTATCATAAGTATGGTGAATGTTCAGATTGCTAAAGACTGTTCTGTTTTAGATAGATTCTGTTTTTGATGCATAGTTTGCTTGTTTTGATGAAACTATCAATTTATATCAGTGGATTAAGCCATGGAAAAGTTATATTACAGTAGATAAAATGCAAAAACAAAATATTAATTGGTTTGCAACAGTACTTAGAGTAGTGATTTGCTTTATTATACTAACGGATCTTACCGAGTTTTCTGTTGAAGTTTTGTGTGGATGAAGTGTTCGATGATTGAGAAGGTCTCGATGTGAGAAGAAGGAAGAGAGGCAAGAGCTCAAGCTTGGGGATGCCCGAGGCACCCCAAGTAAATATTCAAGGAGACTCAAGCGTCTAAGCTTGGGGATGCTGGGGACGCATCCCCTCTTTCTTCAACAAATATCGGTATGTTTTCGGATTCGTTTCGTTCATGCGATATGTGCATGTCTTGGAGCGTCTTTTGCATTTAGGTTTTTCTTTTTCTTTTTATGCACCATGCTGGTATGAGATAGTCCTTGGTTGATTTATATAATGCTCATTGCACTTCACTTATATCTTTTGAGTATGGCTTTATAGAATGCTTCATGTGCTTCACTTATATCATTTGAAGTTTGGATTGCCTGTTTCTCTTCACTTAGACAACCGCCATTTGTAGAATGCTCTTTTGCTTCACTTATATTTGTTAGAGCACGGGCATATCTTTTGTAGAAAGAATTAAACTCTCGTGCTTCACTTATATCTATTTAGAGAGATGACAGGAACTAGTCATTCACATGGTTAGTCATAAAATCCTACATAAACTTGTAGATCGCTGAATATGATATGTTTGATTCCTTGCAATAGTTTTGCGATATAAAGATGGTGATATTAGAGTCATGCTAGTCGAGTAATTTTGAAATTGAGAAATACTTGTGTTGAGGTTTGCAAGTCCCGTAGCATGCACGTATGGTGAACCGTTATGTAACGAAGTCAGAGCATGAGGTGTTTATTGATTGTCTTCCTTATGAGTGGAGGTCGGGGACGAGTGATGGTCTTTTCCTACCAATCTATCCCCCTAGGAGCATGCGCGTAGTACTTTGTTTCGATGACTAATAGATTTTTTCAATAAATATGTGAGTTCTTTATGACTAATGTTGAGTCCATGGATTATACGCACTCTCACCCTTCCATCATTGCTAGCCTCTTCGGTACCATGCATTGCCCTTTCTCACCTCGAGAGTTTGTGCAAACTTCGCCGGTGCATCCAAACCCCATGATACGATATGCTCTATCACACATAAACCTCCTTATATCTTCCTCAAAACAGCCACCATACCTACCTATTATGGCATTTCCATAGCCATTTCGAGATATATTGCCATGCAACTTCCATCATCATCATATACATGACTTGAGAATTTATTGTCATATTGCTTAGCATGATCGTAAGATAGCTAGCATGATGTTTTCATGGCTTGTCCGTTTTTTGATGTCATTGCTACGCTAGATCATTGCACATCTCGGTACACCGCCGGAGGCATTCATATAGAGTCATATCTTTGTTCTAGTATCGAGTTGTAATATTGAGTTGTAAGTAAATAAAAGTGTGATGATCATCATTATTAGAGCATTTCCCAAAAAAAGAAGAAGAGGCCAAAGAAGCCTAAATAAAAAAAGGGGGGCCAAAGAAGCCCGCAAAAAAAAAGAAAAAAAGGGGGCAATGTTACTATCCTTTTACCACACTTGTGCTTCAAAGTAGCACCATGTTCTTCATATAGAGAGTCTCTTGAGTTAACACTTTCATATACTAGTGGGAATTTTTATTATAGAACTTGGCTTGTATATTCCGATGATGGGCTTCCTCAAATGCCCGAGGTCTTCATGAGCAAGCAAGTTGGATGCACACCCACTTAGTTTCAGTTTGAGCTTTCATATACTTATAGCTCTAGTGCATCCGTTGCATGGCAATCCCTACTCACTCACATTGATATCTATTAATGGGCATCTCCATGGCCCGTTGATACGCCTACTTGATGTGAGACTATCTTCTCCTTTTTGTCTCCTCCACCATCATATTCTATTCCACCTACAGTGCTATGTCCATGGCTCACACTCATGTATTGCGTGAAAGTTGAAAAGGTTTGAGAATGTCAAAAGTATGAAACAATTGCTTGGCTTGTCATCGGGGTTGTGCATGATTTGAATATTTTGTGTGGTGAAGATGGAGCATAGCCAGACTATATGATTTTGTAGGGATAACGTTCTTTGGCCATGTTATTTTGAAAATACATGATTGCTTTATTAGTATGCTTGAAGTATTATTATCTTAATGTCAAAGGATAGACTATTTCTTTGAATCACTCGTGTCTTAATATTCATGCCATGATTAGACATATGATCAAGATTATGCTAGGTAGCATTCCACATCAATTTTTTTATCATTTACCTACTCGAGGACGAGCAGGAATTAAGCTTGGGGATGCTGATACGTCTCCATCGTATCTATAATTTTTGATTGTCCCATGCCAATATTATTCAACTTTCATATACTTTTTGGCAACTTTTTATATTATTTTTGGGACTAACATATTGATCCAGTGCCCAGTGCCAGTTCCTGTCTGTTGCATGTTTTTGGTTTCGCAGAATATCCATATCAAACGGAGTCCAAACGGGATAAAAACAGATGGAGCTTATTTTTGGAAAATATGGAAAATTCGGAAGGAAAATC
The DNA here is from genome assembly GCF_056163025.1 of Triticum urartu. Classification (NCBI taxonomy): domain Eukaryota; kingdom Viridiplantae; phylum Streptophyta; class Magnoliopsida; order Poales; family Poaceae; genus Triticum; species Triticum urartu. Next base: position 371,084,449 of record NC_141878.1, read on the forward strand.
AACGCGAACGAGTGCCCGAGGTTGTCACGAGCCAGGGGGGCGCCCGCCCCCTTAGGGCGCGCCCCCTACCCTCGTGAGCCCACCGTAAGGCGGTTGACGCTCTTCTTTTGCCACAAGAAAGCTAATATTCGGAAAAAAAATCACGGCGAAGCTTTCAGGACAATCGGAGTTACGGATCTCCATATATATACGAAACGATGAAACAGAGCCAGAACAGAACGCAGAACCAGAGAGAAACAGAGAGATAGATCCAATCTCGGAGGGGCTCTCGCCCCTCCCATGCCATGGGAGCCAAGGACCAGAGGGGAAACCCTTCTCCCATCTAGGGAGGAGGTCAAGGAAGAAGAAGAAGAAGGGGGCCCTCTCCCCTTGCTTCCGGTGGCGCCGGAGTGCCGCCGGGGTGCCATCATCATCACCGTCATCTTCACCAACAAATTCACCGCCATCATCACCAACTCTTCCCCCCTCTATGCAGCGGTGTAACCTCTCTCTTACCCACTGTAATCTCTACTTAAACATGGTGCTCAACGCTATATATTATTTCCCAATGATGTATGGCTATCCTATGATGTTTGAGTAGATCTGTTTTGTCCTAATGGCTATTTTATGATCGTGATTGGTTTGAGTTGTATGTTTTATTATTGGTGCTGTCCTATGGTGCTCTCCGTGTCACGCAAGCATGATGGATTCCCGCTGTAGGGTTTGTAATATGCTTATGATTTGCTTATGGTGGGTGGCATGAGTGACAGAAGCATAGACCCGAGTAAGTAGGTTGTTTGCGTATGGGATAAAGGGGACTTGATACTTTAATGCTATGGTTGGGGTTTACCTTAATGAATCTTTAGTAGTTGCGGATGCTTGCTAGAGTTCCAATCATAAGTGCATATGATCCAAGTAGAGAAAGTATGTTAGCTTATGCCTCTCCCTCAAATAAAATTGCAATAATGATTACCGGTCTAGTTATCGATTGCCTAGGACAAATAACTTTCTTGTTGGCAAAATCTCTCTACTAAAACTAATTTAGTTGTGTCTTTATCTAAACAGCCCCTAGCTTTTATTTTCGTGTTCTTTACTTTCTTGCAAGCTTACCCAAAAACACCTACAAAGTACTTCTAGTTTCATACTTTTTCTAGGTAAAGCGAACGTCAAGCGTGCGTAGAGTTGTATCGGTGGTCGATAGAACATGAGGGAATATTTGTTCTACCTTTAGCTCCTCGTTGGGTTCGACACTCTTACTTATCGAAAGAGGCTACAATTGATCCCCTATACTTGTGGGTTATCAAGAGGAGGTTGTTGTAGTCTTGGTGCGTGGTAGCCAGATCGTCCGGGCCGGGGTCCGGATCATCCGGGCAGCTCCCGACTTGCTCGTTTTCTTCTTCGTCTTCACATTCCTCATCTCCCTTTGTTCGGCCTTGCTCCGTAGCTTGTCCATGGCTAGTTTCATGGTACCTCAGTATGCAAAGTGTCTTTGCTTGAGGTAGTAGCCATGTCTCATGTGTTTCAAAAGGGAATCGCAAGAGGAGAGATGTCACCTCAGTCTCGAGAGCTCTTGCACATGCATGTGTCATAGGTCAACTTGGCACTTGGGGAGACGAAGGTGGGTCCATGGGGATGACCTTGGGATGCTCCACATCAGGAAGGTGAAACAGTACAGTAGAGATAAGCATTTCCCTCAGTGAGAACCAACTTTATTGAACCAATAGGAGAATCACACAAACCCCAATGAACAACACCTGCACAAACAAAAGAAAATACTTGCACCCAAAGCGGGAAAGAGGGTTGTAAATCCCCTTGAACTCGTTACTTGCAAGGATTAAATCTTGTATAGGTAGATAGATAAATTGCAAAACAAAAGAAAAGTAAATAAATTGCAAAAAGGTATTTTTGGTTTTTATTATATGATTAAAGTGGATCCCGGGGCCATGGTTTTCACTGGAGGCTTCTCCCTCGAAACAATAGCATACAATGAGTAGACAAATTACTGTTGGGCAATTGATAGAAAAACGCATAGTTATGACGTTATTCATGGCAGTGATCATACATATAGGCATCACGTCTGTGACAAGTAGACCGACTCCTACCTGCATCTACTACTATTACTTAACCAATCAACCACTATCTAGCATGCATTTATGGTATTAAGTTCATGACAAATAGAGTAACACCTTAAGAAAGATGACATGATGTAGACAAAGCAAACTCAAGCAATATGAATAAACCCCATAGTTTTACCCTTAATGGCAACAATACAAATACGTGCCTCGCTACCCCTTCTGTCATGGGGTAAGGACACCACAAGATTGAAGCCATTACAAAGCACCCCTCCAACTGAAGATAAATCAATCTAGTTGACCAAACCAAACTGATAGATTGGATTGGAATACAAAGCTATCATAATCATGCATAATAAAGTTCAAAAAAGACTCAATTACTTTCAGTGAATAATCTAATCATAAACCCACAAGGCCACAATTCATCGGATCCCAACAAACACACGCCACAAAAGAAGATTACATCAGATAGAATTCCAAGAATATCGAGGAGAACACTGTATTGAAGATCAAAGAGAGAGAGAGAAGCCATCGACCTACTAGCTATGGACCCATATATCTATGGTGAACTACTCACGCACCATCAGAAGGCAACAAGGATGATGTAGAAGCCCTCTGTGATCGATTCCCCCTCTGGCAGAGTACCGGAAAAGGCCTCCAGATGGGATCACGAAAGAACAGAAGCTTCAAGTGGTGGAAGAAGTGTTACGGGTGGCTCTCTGGGGATTTCCCGCTATTTGAGAATTTATAGAAGTGAAATTAGGTCATACGGAGCCACGTGAGGCCCACAAGGTAACAAGGCGCGCCCTATTGCCTTGTCGTCTGCTCGTTTGCCATCTTGGCTCCTCTCAAAGCTTCAACGGTCTCTTTTGTCCAGAAAAAATTGTCAAAGAGTTTCATAGCGTTTGGACTCCACTTCATACTGATTTTATGGAAAACCAAAAACAAGAAGAAAACAACAACTGACACTAGGCACTTGGTTAATAGGTTAGTTCCCAGAAATTATATAAAATAGCATAAAATGCATATAAAGTATCTAAGATTGATAATATAATGGGATAATATAATAGCATGAAACAATAAATAATATTGATACATTGGAGACGTATCGTGGACCAATACGGAGGACTATGGCGAGGCCTCGAACGAGAATGACCCGGAGCCAGGGAAGACATTGCAGTGGAGTCTGAGGTGGATGGGGAGTACGAGGTTTGACTAGTTCGTGTGCGGAGTGGGGCTGCCACTGTTAGAGGATAACAGATGGTGTGAGGATGGAAGCAGGATGTCCTGGTTGGCAATGGTGTAGTGTTTTGCGGTAAGGTATGCGCGATAGTGCTGCTTGCCGTCGGGGATGGGAGTAGGTTGTCCCACCAGCGATGGAGGAACACAAGAGTTTGAAGAGGCATGACGGTCATTGGATTTACATGGTGTACAACACCCTACGGACATCACCATGTCAAGAGCTCTGATATGTCTCCAACGTACCTATATTTTTTGAAGTATTTATGCTATATTAACATCTATTATATATGGTCTTGGTGCACTTTTATATTATTATTCTAGACTAACCTATTAATATAGTGCCCAATGCTAGTTCCTGTTTTCTGTTTTTTTGGTTTTGCAGAAAATTGATATCTATGAAGGTAAAAATACCTTGGTGATTTAATATGATTTTTTCAGGAATATATGTTGTTTTTGGGCAAAGGAATCAACGCAAGACAGTGCCTGAGGGCCCCACACGGCTAGGGACGCGCCCACCCCCTTGGGCGTGCCATGGGCCCATGTGGCTGCTCCTCAAGTCGGTTGGACTCTTTGTTCGCCACAAGAAAGCTAATTTTATGGAAAAGTATCATCTCAAAATTTCAGCTCAATCAGAGTTATGAATCCACGGATAATTAAGAAACGGTGTTTGGCCAGAAAATAGTACCAAAAATAGAGAGACATAGAGTAAAGATCCAACCTCGGAGGGGCTCTCGCCCATCCGAGAGCCTTGGTGGCCAAGGACCAGAGGAGAGAACCTCTCCCCATCTAGGAGGCAGCCATAGAGGAAGAAGCTTGGGGAGTGAGGGAGTCCAGGATTATGGGGTCCTCGAGCATCCGGGCTATATGATATGGGCCGGACTAACGGGCCGTGGAGAGACAAGACAGAAGACTTTCCCCGTGTCCGGATGGGACTCTCCGTGGCGTGGACGGCAAGCTTAGCGTACGGATATGAAGATTCTTTTCTCTGTAAACCCAACCTATACAAACCCTAGCCCCCTTAGGTGTCTATATAAACCGAAGGGTTTATTTCGTAGAGGCGAACACAATAATAATCATATAGGCTAGACATCTAGGGTTTAGCCATTATGATCTCGTGGTAGATCAACTCTTGTAACCCCTATATTCATCAAATTCAGTCATGCAGGACATAGGGTATTACCTCCATCAAGAGGGCCCGAACCTGGGTAAACATCATGTCCCCTGTCTCCTGTTACCATCGATCCTTAGACGCACAGTTCGGGACCCCCTACCCGAGATCTGCCGGTTTTAACACCGACATTGGTCCTTTCATTGGGAGTCCACTGTGCCGTCGTCGAAAGGCTGGATGGCTCCATCAATCATCTACAACAACGCTACTGTAGAGGGATTTTTCTCCTCGACCAGATCTTTGTATTCGGCGGCTTCACACTGCGGGCCAACTCGGTTGGCCATCTAGAGGAGATCGACAGCTACACCCCTGGTCATCAGATCAGTTTTGGAAATCCAAATATTGTCGCCGTTACCCAAGGAGGCACTAGTGGAGAACCGAGCTATAGCACCGGTTCGTAAGGGCCTTTAGTGTCGGTTCTATAACCGGCACTAAAGGGTGGGGACTAAATGTCCCCCCCTTTAGTACCGGTTCTGCACGAACCGCTGCTAAAGGGCCACTGCCGGTGTCAAAACCGGCGGATCTCGGGTAGGGGGTCCCGAACTATGCGTCTAGGCAGATGGTAACATGAGGCAGGGGTCACGATGTTTTACCCAGGTTCGGGGCCTCTTGATGGAGGTAAAACCATACGTCCTGCTTGATTAATATTGATGATATGGGTAGTACAAGAGTAGATCTACCACGAGATCAGAGAGGCTAAACCCTAGAAGCTAGCCTATGGTATGATTGTATGTTGTAGTTGTTGTGTCCTACGGACTAAAACCCTCCGGTTTATATAGACACCGGAGAGGGTTAGGGTTACACAAGGTGGGTTACAAAGGAGGAGATATCCATATCCGTACTGCCTAGCTTTCCTTCCACGCCAAGTAGAGTCCCATCCGGATATGAGATGAAGTATTCAATCTTGTATCTTCATAGTCCAACAGTCCGACCAAAGAATATAGTCCGGCTGTCCAGAGACCCCCTAATCCAGGACTCCCACAGTAGCCCCTGAACCAGGCTTCAATGATGATGAGTCCAGTGTGCAGTATTGTCTTCGGCATTGCAAGGCGGGTTCCTCCTCCGAATACATCACGGAAGGATTAGAATACAAGGATAGTGTCCGACCCTACAAAATAAGTTCCACATACCACCGAAGAGAGAATAATATTTCCACAAATCTAATCTGCTGACATGTTTCGGCAACACGACATTATGCCACGGCCCGGTAATTATTAGAACTGTTTTTCTTCAACCAGCCTCACACATAACACGAGGCGGTTTCTTGACACGTCTTGTCAAAGCAAAGATCGTGTTTCCCTAATTACGGGATTCTCATCAATACGGTCGTGGGTAACCCAACCGCGCCATCGATTACGGCACTTGGGGGATAAGCGAGTTTTACCAGGCTAGTGGGGACGCATAGTTTCGTCCGCCCATATCATTCATCCACGCCTTCTTCCTCCATTGCTCATCCATTTTCGCGCACTCGAGCTCCAACACCCAAGACTACATCCTTTCCCTCAACCTTCTCCAAACATGTCCGGAGCGGGAGGCAAATGGATGGCTTCCTCCGTTACGGAGGGACATATCAAGAAGCTGCGCGGAGCCGGATACTTAGCCGCGAATATCGCGCATTGGCTGCCCACAGCGGGGCAGATCGTCCCTACCCCGGAACCTTACGAGAGGGTAGTTTTCCTTCACCACTTCCTCCATGGACTGGGGTTTCCCCTCCATCCATTCGTCCGTGGCCTCATGTTCTACTACGGGCTGGACTTTCATGATCTGGCCCCGAACTTCGTCCTCAACATTTCGGCGTTCATCGTCGTGTGTGAGGCTTTCCGGCGCATCCAGCCCCACTTCGGCCTATGGTTAAAGACCTTCAATATCAAGCCGAAGGTGGTGGGTGGCCAACAAGCAGAATGCGGTGGAGCCATGGTGGGCAAGATGCCCAATGTTATATGGCTAGAAGGATCCTTTGTGGAGACCATAAAGGGGTGGCAATCGGCGTGGTTCTACATCACCGAGCCGCGCGACGCCAAATGGGCGGCGGTCCTAGAGTTTCGATCCGAATTCCCTACACGGCTCACTTCCTGGAAAGAGAAGGGCTTGTCGTGGGGTTCATCGGAGATGCTGACTCCGGCTCCTTACAAGGTGCCGGAGAAGACCAAGAAGGCCAAGGGAACCCGAAAGAGTTCCCGGCGCCAGGCGTCATCGAACTCACCGTCCAATGACTCTGCGACACACTCCTCCCCCGAAGACGACGAGGAAGAAGAAGATGCTCCCCCTTCAGTTGGGGGAGATAAGAAAAGGAAGGCCGCCCCAAGTGGGGAGGCCGGAGGGTCCAAGAAGGGAAGGACTCTCCTTCCGGACAGTTCCACCACCGCCACCGAAGGCGAAGACGAGTGCTTACCCAGGGCCAAGCCCCTGGGGAGGTCGTAAGTATTCAAATACCAGAGTAACTCATTGTATCCTTTTTCGCACTACTTCCCCTAACGCCGAATATGATTATGCAGGCTGCCACGAGCCAGTATTGATGTATCGTCGGACGGCTCCCTGGGCTCGTTGGATATGGATAGCGATCCACTTCCGACCGCCACCTCCCCTTGCCCTGCTGACAACGCCGAAGTATTGTCTCAAGAGGCACCGGATCAAGGGGAGACAGTCCCGGAGGTGCCTCAAGGCGACCTTCCAGACTCTGGGAGCAGGGGGGACAAGGCCCCTGAGGGCTCCGAGTTTGGCCCTTAGCCGAACACCGCGCCGGAACCTCCAGCGGTTTCGGATTTGGGCAGGCGGCCTCCTTCCAAGAGGGGCAAGACGCCTGTGCCGGTGAAATCTATCCATCCAGAGGCACCGGACAATCTGTTGGGAGCGCTTCGCAGCGCTTCCATCGACGAGGAGCACCGCACTATTATGAGTGCGGTGTGCCAGAAGGTTCAGTCCGCCAAGAGCGGATTGACTGAAGCCTGTGCCAGCCTTCCAACAGGCTTGGAGGTGAGTGTTAAAATATAGGAAAAATATTAACGCATAGACAGTAGCCCCTGAAGCTCTGTTTGGTGTTCACAAAGAAAAGCCGAACAGAGGATCAAACAACATCGCAGGAGTCTAATATAAGTATGTCAATATGCGTATGCAGGCTTCGCTGCTGGCCTCAGCCGCACTGACCGCGGAGGTCGCCACATTGAAGCAGGACCTCGAGGGGTCCAAGAACGAGCTCGGCCTTGCCAAGAGGCAGCTCGAGGAGAACAAGGGTAAGTAATACCCTGTCTATCTATATATAAAAGAAGACGCGATTGCAAAATGACAGGATCATCGTATATTTGCCAGGGGCCACGACCGAGGTGGTGACCCTGAAGCAAGCGCTAACCGAGGCCGAAGACAAAGCGGCCAAGGAACGAACCGAACGGGAAAGGCAAGAAGCACGGGTGGGCGAGGTGCAGCAAGAGCTCCAAGCTCTCGTGTTGAAGCATGAGGCGTTGGAGCGTGACTCGAAGACGCGAGAGTCCGAGCTTGCCACCGTCCGTGAAAGTGCAAAGAGTGCCAAGGCCGAAGCACAGAAGGCCCTCCAGGAGATTGACGCGATGAAGAAAATAGTGGCGGGTAAGACATTCTATATGCAAAGTAAGCATGTGAAAGTGAATTACCTGTTACTTACCCGAATCCGGAGCTCTCCAGGAGCATTCGCAGATTTGCCCCGCAGCGTGTCGGATGCCGCACAGTTTTACCAGGCCGAGGAGGGGAGCTCAACGGAGAAGCTGTTCTAGTCTCAGTATACTGGGACCGAACACCCAATGCCCATGAGCGACCAGCTGAAGCAGCTGGTCGAGCTACATAAAGCGGCCGAACAGGCCATGAAAGGCTTTATAGTCCGGCTGTGGCCTAGCGACGCCCTTCCGAACAGCTACTTCGGCCTGGTGAGGCGGCTTGTGGACACCTGCCCATGGCTAGAGGTCATCAAGCGGTTTGTCTGCATCGAAGGTGCACGCCGGGCTTTTGCCCACGTGAAGGTGCAATGGGCCAAGCTAGACGCCATGAAGCTGATCAAGGAGGGACCACCGTAGGGCAAGGAGCATCGCACCCCCGAAATTTATTATGAGGGTGTCCTGAAGGGTGCCCGTCTTGTAGCGGACGAGTGTTCAAAGGATGTAATATTTGAGTAACCTTGCTTGTGTGATCCTATATGATGAAAACTTGTTTCATATGCGCTACGCAACGCTTGTTTGAATTTAAAATATTACCTTTTGTTTGGCTGTTTATCCAATCTGAGAGATGGCTATTCCTCGGCTTCTGCCCCCATGCCGCGAGTGCTGGGGTGTTCAGGATAAACCTAAGCACTCTTGTTCCCATTTTTGGGTCCTTCGAGGGAGGTGCTCAGCACAGTGAACATGGCAATCGGACTAATAATGCTTTATCACACTCACTTAGCCATAGAATTCTACAATTTTAAATTTCGACGAAGCCCCTAGTATTCGGAAGGCCGAATTCGGGGCGCGATACACGCCTTTAAGCCGGACATGACCGGCTCCTCGCTCTAAGCGGCATAAGTCTTTAGGGACTCGAAACCTCGCTGAACAGCGACCAGTCTCTCGCTTTATCATGATAGTCAGTTTTAGCTTTCTCTACTGAGGTGCTTAGCCCAGCAGAACTGGGGCACAATCGCAGTAGTTCTCCTAGCGCTACCTTAGCCGATGGAGCGGAACGTAAGGTACCAAAACATAGGAGCCGGGCAAACCCAACATTTAACCAAAGACATGATTCAGAGCTGATGCATATAATGCTATAAGTTCGGGGTGCCGCACTTGTGAAATGTTCGGACTTCTCACACCAAATTGTGGGGTACTTAAGCCCCTGGTGTGTTGGCTGTACCAAAATGTACAGTTGCAAGGTGTCATTAATGAACACATATATAAAACAAGAATGCAATAATAGTAGTAATGTTATGCGTTGTTTATTGAAAGAGGTGCGTTAAAGCAGAATGATACAGATAGTGCGATAGGCAAAAAGTAGGACTATGCCCTTCCAAGGGCAAGCTGAGGAATAGTATTAAAACAAATATTTCACTCGTTATCGTAATCCACCCGGGAGTTCCGTGGTGTGACGTAGCTTGTTGCCTCCTTGGTTGTTGCATCATGTGTTCGGCAATCATGCTGCCAGACAGGGTTTCTAGATATTAAAGTCCTGAAAGAGAAAAATAACAAAGCGGCCCGCATTGCTACACGAGCTCAGATAGTGCCAAGCGGTCTAGTTGCCGATTACTCCGAGCGCGCTTGAGGGTGTCCGGCTCTTGAAACGCCGAACTGGTGGATTGCCTTGAGAGGCTGCTTTGCGCTTCTGCTGCGAGGGCCGCAGTGTGCTCCTCCGTACGGAGAGAGCGCTATGTCTTTCCCTTAATTGCGCTGACCCCCTGAGGTCCCGGCATCTTGAGCTTGAGGTATGCATAATGCGGTACCGCATTGAATCTTGCAAATGCGGTTCGCCCGAGCAGTGCATGATAGCCACTGCAGAACGGTACTATATCGAAGATTAATTCTTCGCTTCGGAAGTTATCCGGGGATCCGAAGACCACTTCCAGTGTAATTGAGCCTGTGCAATGGGCCTCTACACCTGGAATGACGCCTTTAAAGGTCGTTTTTGTGGGTTTGATCCTTGAGGGGTCTATACCCATTTTGCGCACTATGTCCTCATAAAGCAGGTTCAGGCTGCTGCCGCCATCCATAAGGACTCGAGTGAGGTGAAATCCGTCAATGATTGGGTCTAGGACCAGTGCGGTGAATCCGGCATGACGGATACTAGTGGGGTGGTCCCTGTGATCGAAGGTGATCGGACAGGAGGACCATGGGTTGAACTTTGGGGCGACTGGCTCCAACGCATATACGTCCCTGAGCGCACGCTTCCGCTCCCTCTTGGGGATGTGGGTTGCGTATATCATGTTCACCGTCCGCACTTGTGGGGGAACCTCTTTTGTCCTCCGGTGTTCGGCTGCCGGGGCTCTTCCTCGTCATCGCTATGTGGCCCCTTATCTTTGTCTTTGGAAATTAACTTGCTGACCTGCTTGAACACCCAACAATCCCTGTTGGTGTGGTTGGGTTGCTTGTCGGGGGTGCCGTGCATTTGACACGAGCGATCTAGTATACGGTCCAAACTGGACGGGCCCGGAGTGCTTCTTTTGAATGGTTTTTCCGCTGACCGGGTTTAGAGCCTTTGAATCCGGCATTGACTGCTGTATCTTCAGTATTATCGCTGTTAATGCGGCGCTTATGTTTGTTGCGACGTGACCTGCTATTGCCGTCCTTGGTATCCGAAGTACCATGGTTCTTTGACATATTGTTACTGCGAGCCAGCCAGCTGTCTTCTCCCGCACAAAAGCGGGTCATGAGTGTCGTGAGGGCTGCCATAGATTTCGCCTTTTCCTGACCAAGGTGCCGGGCTAGCCACTCGTCGTGAATGTTGTGTTTGAAAGCTGCTAAGGCCTCTGCATCCGGACAATCGACGATTTGATTTTTCTTTGTTAGGAACCGAGTCCAGAATTTCCTGGCCGATTCTTCTGGCTGCTGAATTATGTGGCTCAAGTCATCGGCATCTGGTGGTCGCACATAAGTGCCCTGAAAGTTGTCGAGGAATGCGGCTTCCAGATCTTCCCAACAGCTAATGGACTCTGTTGGCAAGCTGTTAAGCCAATGCCACGCTGGTCCTTTGAGCTTTAGTGGGAGGTATTTGATGGCGTGTAAGTGATCGCCGCGGGCCATGTGGATGTGGAGTAGGAAATATCAATCCATACTGCAGGATCTGTTGTGCCGTCCTATGATTCAATAGTTACGGGTTTGAAACCTTCTAGGTTTTGATGATCCATTACTTCGTCTGTCAAGCATAAGGGGTGTGTGGCGCCTCTATATTGGGCTATATCACGACACAGCTCGAATTGGTCTTGCTTGTTGTGTTTGGCCCGGCCGGATTTACTTTTACTATATCCGGCGTGACGTTTATCGTCTCGCATAGTGGCGCGCCCCCGTGATCCGTAGATCGATCTTGCATGTTTTGCTTTTTCCTCCAATACATCTCGCAGGTCTGGTGTATTTCCCCATGCTTTTTTATTTGAATGGCGTCGGGTGCGGGCTAAGTTTTTGGCTGGAATGCCTCTCTATCATGGCCACGAGGTGGCCGATCAGCCATGTCATACACTTCTTCCTCCAGTCGAGGAAACCTGCACTTTGGGTAGTTCTTGGCGGGGCGCTCGAGTTTATATTCCTCGGCCATGAAGACTTCAGTCCATCTGTCAGCTAGCAGATCTTGATCAGCTTGAAGCTGCTGCTGCTTTTTCTTAAGGCTATTTGCCGTGGCCATAAGCCGGCGCTTGAAGCACTCTTGTCTACGGGATCCTCTGGCATGGCGAATTCTTCATCGCCGAGGCTTGCCTCGTCTTCGGAGGGGGGTATGTAATTATCATCCTCCGCTTCTCCATGTGCCGCTCTCTCAGGAGGGCTGGCTCTTCTATCCTCCTTCTCTAACTCTTGCTGGAGGGGGTTATTGTTGTCTTCGGCACTATCCGGAGTATTATTACCTCCTGTGCCGGTATCACCACTTTTTCTTTGGCGGGACTTAGAGCGGCGCCACTGACATCGGCGTTTGGGTTGCTTCTTGGAGGGGTTATCCTCTACTATCTCGTCGCCATTGCCTTCTTTGGGTGTATCCACCATGTATATATCGTATGATGAGGTGGCTGTCCAGTGCCCCGTGGGCAGTAGTTCCTCTTCATCTCCCGCATCGTCGTCCATACCGTCGATGTCTTCGGAGTCGAAGTCGAGCATGTCGGTTAAGTCATCGACAGTGTCTACTAAGTGGGTGGTGGGCGGGCCGCGAATTTCTTTGTCGTCCGCATCCCAATCCTGCCGGACATAGTTCGGCCAGGATTCTCCTGACAAGGAGAGAGACCTTAATGAGTTCGGTATGTCGCCAAAGGGCGAGTGCTGAAAAATATCCGTGGAGCTAAACTCCATGATCGGAGCCCAATCGGATTCGCTAGGAACGGGCCAGAGAGAGATCCACGGAGGTAAACTCCATGATCAGTTCGGAGTCCGTGGCCAGAGAGAGATATGGTAGTTTGTCAACACGGCTCTCGTGCAGAGTAAGGTCGATGTTCGGCTCAATCACCGATGAGGGTAAGGCCTCCGCGACGGGGTCCATCCACCCGTCCATGGACAGCAACTGGCTCCGAATTGAGGGTCGGAGCGGCTTCCGGTGCGATCTCCTGAACACTATCGGATGGTAGAGCTAAATCGTACTCATCATGACTGCGTGACGCACAAGGCAAAGGCTCGAACCTGTCAAAGATCAAGTCTCCGTCGATATCGGCCGTGTAGTTTAAGCTTCCAAACCTGACCTGATGGCCAGGGGCGTAGCTTTCAATCTGCTCCAGATGGCCAAGTGAATTGGACTGCAGTGCAAAGCCGCTGAATACAAAAATCTGTCCGGGGAGAAAAGTCTCAACCTGGACTGCATCGCTAACGATGATAGAAGGAGCCATCAAGCCTAACGGCGACGACACAGAGGAACTCTCAATGAAAGCACCAATGTCGGGTCAAAACCGGCGGATCTTGGGTTGGGGGTCCCGAACTGTGCGTCTAGGCGGATGGTAACAGGAGGCAGGGGACACGATGTTTTACCCAGGTTCGGGCCCTCTTGATGGAGGTAAAACCCTATGTCCTGCTTGATTAATATTGATGATATGGGTAGTACAAGAGTAGATCTACCACGAGATCAGAGAGGCTAAACCCTAGAAGCTAGCCTATGGTATGATTGTATGTTGTAGTTGTTGTGTCCTATGGACTAAAACCCTTCGGTTCATATAGAGACCGGAGAGGGTTAGGGTTACACAAGGTCGGTTACAAAGGAGGAGATATCCATATCCGTACTGCCTAGCTTGCCTTCCACGCCAAGTAGAGTCCCATCCGGACACGAGACGAAGTCTTCAATCTTGTATCTTCATAGTCCAACAGTCCGGGCAAAGAATATAGTCCGGCTGTCCGGAGACCCCCTAATCCAGGACTCCCTCAGCCACCACGTGGCATGAGCCAGCGCCGGGGGCGGGGAGCCTTTAGTACCGGTTGGTAACACAAACCGGTACTAAAATGTTTGGGGGGTTTTGGATTCATGATTTCTTTTTCCTTTAATTTTGTGTTTTCCATTTAATTCTTTTTCGTTTCCTGGTATTTTATGATACTACATATTGTACACATTATGCATATATATATAAATAGAATTTCTCCTAGAACCGATCATATATATATATGTATGTATATATATGTATACATATATATATGTATATATATATATCATCGAATGTCTCACAACCACCATTCTTCACACATACACATGTACATATATATATACAATTTATCCTACATGTTGCCTTGGTGCCTTCGGAGCACAATGACAATTGGGAGTGGTTCATGGGGGCGGTAGAGGGTAATGGTATTCTCCTTTGGGATCTATGACCTGGTCGAGCAAAAATCTTGCTATTTCCTCTTGAATTGCTAGTATGCGCTCCGTTGGTAGGAGCTGCTCCCACACGTCTATCAACTGTTAAGAAGGAGATCAATATGCATGTGTATTAGTTGTGTGACTAGATATCGATAATCATGTAAAAATTGTGAATAGTGTTCTGGTAAACGTACCCATTGTTGTCTATCAGATTTGCTCCATTCGGACGCCATCATGTGAATGTTCTCACAAACGTAGTATGCAAACAGATCAGTCTCCGGTGCCTGCTTCAGGGCCTTTACGAGAATGGAAATTAATCAGATAATAATTAATCAAGCATGATAATTAATTAATTAATGGTATTGAAACAAGAATTAAAGAGACGGTAGCTAGCTAGTACTACTTAATTACTTACCTTGGGTCGAAACCAAAACAACTTTTCTCTCCATTTGCCTGGAGTCACCTTTATGAACTTTGCCCAAGCCCTGCCCGCCGGCAAAGAAAATGAATGAAGGGGTTATTAAATAGTTGATATTAGGAAATGACGAACTAAAAAGGTCGAGATATAGTTAATAATGATTGAAATTACCTGCCGACTATCCCCTTCAAGATGGTGAAGTCACTTTCTTTTTTAAGTAGTGAGTCCAGTACTTCAACTGTTCCTTCTTCAAATTTCATGACAAACAAGATCCAGTGGTAACTACACGCGCACACGTTTGCATGTCTTAATTAAGCGGGCATGTGCATAACACTAATAAACTACCCTAAACCCTATACACTTAATTATTAACATCTAGATAGCTACTAAGCAAAAACAAAATTTGTAGTACAAGACAGTGTGACTCACTTCAAGTTGTAAGGAAGTAGTATATCTTCATTGGTATTGAGGCGCTTGAAGAACTCGAGCATGTTTTTCTCTACATCTGCTTTATACCATTTGTATTTCCGTGTGTCTTCATTAATGGAATTTGGGTCAATGAACCCAATGCCATAGCGTCCAACTTTTTTCATTTCATTCATCGTCATCCTGCATAATACCACAAAAAGGAATATAGTGATGATAATTATAGGTAATCATCGATTAATGAGCACTATAGCTAGCTTGAGACTTAAATTACAGAAAGAAATCACTTACAGACAATAGCAATTGACGATAGATTTGTCGAGTGCATCCTGATTGAATAACTGAAATTGTTCTGAATACTCAACGGAGACAGCTAGCCCATGCAAGTAATGCTCCTCCTTGACTTTCACCATGAGGGACTCTCGACTGGAAGTCTTGGTAATTTTCATGTACCAATCATGCAATTCATACATTCTCGTTGGGAGTTTCTTGACCTCCTCAAGCTCGACCAAAGGTTCTCCGCGGACATATTTCCGTTTTATGTCCTCCTCTCTAAGCCCAATCTAGAGGAGTTGGCCAACAGTGATACCGAGCATTTTAGCCTGGCTTCTATGCTCCTCGGTTATTACCAGCTGATTGCCTAGCTGGGGAACGGTTTGCCCACATGGGGCGCCGGTACTCTCATGTGTTGGCACAACAAGCGGGGGGATCGATTGCGCAGCCTGTTCTCCCAGCCGAGGAATGGTTTTCCCGCATTTTTGCCAGCTGCTTGGCTCGAGCTCGACTCCTTCTATAGTCGTGCTCGATGTGCCTTCCTGATTTGGTGCTCATAGTCTGAGTCAACAGGTTTGGCAGCTGGTGGTCAAGCCATACGAATAAAGTGGTCAATCTTTTCCTCGAGCACTTTCTCCCTTGGCGGCAGTGCCGGTTCCGGTCCAAAATGGGTGTCCACTTCTGCCTTCACTATGGCTGTGTTTTGCTCCTCGGTCATGTCGTAAGGCCTCAAAGGAAGAGGAGTGAGGCTTGGACCATATTGAAATCGCTTGCCTCCGCCTGTACCTCATGTACTACCTTGACTCGTACCGCTATGCAACATAGCTGTGGCGGCTCTCTTCCGCGATTGCTGAGGCGGCGGAGACGGCTGACGTGGCTGAGTTGGAGTAGGATGAGTGGCCTAACGCTGTGCCGGACTTGAAGCAGGAGGAGTGGCCTGAAGCAGTGTCGGACTTGAAGCAGGAGGAGTGCCCTGACGCTGTGCCGGACTTGAAGCAGGAGGAGTGGCCTGACGCTGTGCCAGACTTGGAGGAGGAGGAGTGGCCTGACGCATTGGTGGACTTGGAGGAGCGGGAGTCTGCTGGCGCGGCGGCGGACTTCGAGGAGGAGTTGGCTGACGCGGTATCGGTGGCCTTGGAAAGATGATGCAATCCTTTCTCCATAGGATGATACGATGTTTAGCCTCTCCCAGTGTGTGCTCCTCGTCACCTCCAGGAATGTCAAGCTCTAGCCTCGAATATTGGTCCACCACTTCATCAACCTGGAAACGAGCATTGCCAGCTGGAATCGGGTTGCAATGGAAGGTTGCTTCGGGGGAATTTGTATAAGCAATGGCGTCCGCCACCTTCATGGATATGTTCTTCATTTTGAAGTGTAGCTCACAGTCAGTGTTCTCCATGATGTCATCCACAGGGTATCTATCTAGCAGTGCGTCGCCCGGGGCGGAACCCACGTTGCTTCTCAGCATGGATGGAAGGTGCTATCCAATGCTGGATTATCCGCTAGCTGCTGCCGCTGCCGAGACCCCCTTTCCTGGCTAAGTGAGTCGATCTGCTGCTGCTGCCACTGGAATTTGAGTGCCAAGTCTGCGTGCGCTGATTCTAGGCCTTCAAGGCGTTCTACTTCCTGCTTCCTCTGCTCCTCCTCCAGCTTCCTCTTCCTCTCCTCCTCCATCTTCCTTCTTGTACGGCTTTTGTACTCAGCGTTCCAGTCCGGAAAGCCCTCATACCACAGAACAACTCCCTTGCCTCGTGTTCTTCCCAGGTGTTTAGGATTTCCCAGGGCGCGCGTGAGCTTGTCTTTCTCTCTATTGGGCATGAACACCCCCTTTCAAGCATCTTCTATTGCATCAAGTAACTTATTTTGTCTCCTGGCCTGTCTTCGGGTCCAACGCCCCCCATGTGCATAGAACCAAGTTCTGCACCTGGGGGGCTAGCTCAATGTAACTGGAGTGACCTGTGCAGCCTGCATCTCTTGCTCAGACTTATCTCACTCAGGCATTGCCACCGCATAGCCACCTGGCCCCAGCCTATGGAACTGCTCTTTTTTGCGGCATTGGCCTTATTTTTTCTTGACCATTCCTTAGATAATTTTGATTCCTTGAATTTCATGAAAGTGGGCCAGTGTTCTCTTTGCTTCTCAAGTGTTCCCTTGAATTCTGGAGTCTTCTTTCCTCCTTCGACCTACTTGGTCCATATTTTTTTCTTGTGGGTGTTGAATGCAATTGCCATCTTCCTAAGAGGAGTGTCCTTGACTTTCTGCACATCTGCATCAGTGAAATGATACGGTAGGGTGAAATGTTCCATGAGAGATTCCCAAAGCATTGATTTTGCTCTGTCGTCGACCCAAGTAAGGTCTGGGCGTTTCTTTGTTTGCTATTTCCATTCTTGAATGGAGATCAGGAGTTGGTCCCTCACAAGAACTCCGCATTGACGAATGAACTTGTTCGCAATGTTCTTAGGCACGCTAGGTTCGCCATTAGCTTTGATGGCATCGATGTTGTACTTTACACCCTCCTTCAACTTTTTGCCCAGGCCTCGCACTGTCCTGCTGCCTGTAGAAGATTTGCTCGATCCGTAGGGCTGAAAGAAGAAAGATCGATTCGTTAATATATATTCAAGTCATTAAAAACATGTGATGATCACCAGATGCTTGCTTATATAAATATACCTCACCGGTCTCTGTTATTTCAAGATAATCATTTTCAGCATCATCATAATCATTTTCAGCATCATCATCATCATAGTTCATGAATTCATCAATTCGGTCGTTGCGATCGAATATCATATCATCACCCTCCCCGGTGTTGTTCAGAACTGGTTGACAGAGAGGATGGGGGCCGGGCATCGTTGACGTCGATAACAAATTCTTATGAAAAAAATTCCTATATATGCAATGTCATTTTATTAGGAAATTTTGAGCAACTTTTGCCTATGCAACTTCTCCTAGTCCTTCGTCTAACAAATATATATATGGTCAACCTTTTCCTATGCAACTTTTTTATATGCAATTTTTTTTCTATACTAGGATATGCAACAGAAACACTAATTAAGCATCTAACACTAAAAACAGAAAAAGCAACTTCTATACATCCATTAAAAAAATAGAAAAACAACATTATATACAAAAAATTCATACTAATTAAACACTAATTATATCCATCTAACATGCATTCATACATATATACTAGTGAAAAAATAATAATCTAAAAGATCTAAACTAATTAAACATACAAAAATACATATATACTAATTAACTTAAGAAAATGTGTGTGTGTGTTCATCATGCATGTGTGTCTGTGTGGGCTCGGGGAGGGGCGGCCATGGTGGCCGGGGGCGAGAGAGAGGGGGAGAGGGGGGAGAGCTCACAGCGGGGCGACGGCGACGGCCAGGCGAGACGACGGGGCGGAGACGGGGGGCGGCGACATGCCGGGGCGACGGGGGCGGCGACAGAGACGGGGGCGGCGCGATGGGGACGGGCCGGGGGCGGGGACGGGGGCGCCAATGGCAACGACGCGCGATAGGGGCGGCGACAGCGTCGATCGAGTGGGACAGGCGGTGCGTCGTCGATGGAGAAACAGAGGGAGAATGAATTTTTTTCAATTGTTGATTATATAGGAGGGACCTTTAGTACCGGTTGTAGCCACCAACCGGTACTAAAGGTCAAATTTGGCCAGGCCAAGCGGCGGGAACGGCACCCCTTTAGTACCGGGTCGTGGCTCCAACCGGTACTAAATACCCCCCCCCCCACCCTCTTTAGTACCAGTTGGAGCCACCACCTGGTACTAAAGGTGGTGCACTGCCAAGCGAGGGGCGCAGAAGTTTAGTCCCACCTCGCTAGCCGAGGGGCGCCCGCACCTGCTTATCAGCCTCGCTGCCGCTGCTGTCTCGAGCTCCTCCCTAAAGCAGGCCTTCTGGTCCTACCTCTGCTGCGATGCCCTGTTGGGCCTACTGGGCAAGCGGGCCTGCATCCTAGCCCAACTAGAGGTTGGGTTTCTAGTCATATGCAGGCCATTGTGGCCCAGTAGGCGGGCTTTTTTATTTAGTTTTTTCTTCTTCTTTTCTGCTTTATTTATTTTCTTTTATTTGTTTTTGAGTTGTTTTTGCTGTATTTAGATTTTCTTTGTGAATATTTTTGCTTTAGGTAAAAAAAACTACAAACTATCTGTTAGTGCTGGTAGTTTTCAAATTTGAATAGTTTAAATTTGAATTATTTCAAATTTGTGTGAATCACTAGTTTGTGAATAACTTAACCTTAAAAATAGATTTTCCAGTGATTCTTTTTTCTTATGTTTAATATTAGTGTGTTTTATCATTATATTCAATTTGGTAATACTTAGGTTATTTAAAAAAAATGAAAAGCCTTTGTAACAGATGAGTTTTCGTCCGGAACCTTGATACTTCGAAAGAGATTGTCCATTTTGTACATGAAGTGCATCCAGTTTTTGCCGTAACCCTCTCTACTTTTTTGCACATTCTATGTGGGTGAAACTATGATACCATGCCAACTTTCAACCTTTTCAGAGTTCATTTGAAGTGTTTTTCAATTTGAGGGTCATTTAGCTGAAAAAATCAGTAAATGCATGAACGAATTTGTTTCCACATAAAATTTCTTCGCATTTCAAATGCCAAAACGCATAAGTACCCTAACTATTACAAATATTCCCTCCGGTTTGTTCGAAGAGGGACTTTCTAGATATATAAGTCCGGAAACTCACTAGAGAATAAAGTGATGACAGTGAGAAGTTGATCACATCCCAGAGTGGGATCTTTGGGCCGTGTGAAACTTTTTCGTCGCGCGTGTCCCTTTGCGCCGTAACCATGGACAATCTTCATCATTTAACTGGATGCTCGGGTTAATATTCACTGTGAATGGAGCAATTTCATGAAACTTTTCATAATATTCTGACATGTCTATCTTGTCATCCACTCCTACGATGTTTCTTTTCCCAGAAAGAACTATTTGGCGCCTTGGCTCATCTTATGATGCATTCGCTACCTTATATTTTCTTTTTCTTGGCTTGGTGGACATGTCCTTCACATAGAAAATCTGTGCCACATCTTGTCATCCGTACTGCGGGTCTTCCATTACCCCACCTCGTGTCATATTCACCCATTTGCACCAAAACAAAGGGACCTTCAAACCACGTCCATAGTCAAGTTCCCATATGTCCTCTATGTGACCATAATAAGTTTCCTTTCCCGTCTTGGTTGCTGCATCAAAGCGGACACCACTGTTTTGGTTGGTGCTCTTCTTATCTTGGGCGATCGTGTAAAATGTATTCCCATTTATCTCGTACCCTTTGAAAGTCATTATATTTGAAGATGGTAACTGGGACAGCAAGTACATGTCATCTTCAATAGCGGCGTCATGCATGGCACATGTCTGCAACCAGCCGGCGAAAGTCCCCGTTTGTTCACGTGTAATCCAGTCGTCAGACTATTCCAAGTGTTTGGAGCGTAGAAAATTCTTGTGTTCGTCCATATATGGAGCCATGAAGGCAGAATTCTATAGAACTGTGTAGTGTGCTTGAGTGAGAGAATGCATGTCCATACATATTATTTGATCCCCTCCTAGCATGCCTTTTCCATCCAGTCTTCCCTTATGCCGCGATTCAGGAACACCAATCGGCTTAAGGTCAGGAATAAAGTCAATACAAAACTCAATGACCTCCTCATTTTAATGGCCCTTCGAGACGCTTCCTTCTGGCCTAGCACGGTTATGAACATGTTTCTTTAAGACTCCCATGAACCTCTCAAAGGGGAACATATTGTGTAGAAATACATGACCAAGAACATTAATCTCTTCGCATAGGTGAACTATGACGTGCGTCATGATGTTGAAGAAGGATGGTGGGAACACCAACTCGAAACTGACAAGACATTGCACCAAATCATTCTCTAACCTTGGTATGATTTCATGATCGATTACCTTCTGAGAGATTGCATTGAGAAATGCACATAGCTTCACAATGGCTAATCGAGCGTTTTCTGGTAGAAGCCCCCTCAATGCAACCGGAAGCAGTTGCATCATAATCACGTGGCTGTCATGAGACTTTAGGTTCTGGAACATTTTCTCTACCATATTTATTATTCCCTTTATATTCGACGAGAAGCCAGATGGTACCTTAATACTGAGCAGGCATTCAAAGAAGATTTCCTTCTCTTCTTTGGTAAGAGCGTAGCTGGCATGACCCTGATGTATGCCGTCTTTTCCGTGCATATGTTGCTGGTCCTCTCGTGCCTCCGGTGTATCTTTTGTCTTCCCATACACACCTAAGAAACCAAGCAGGGTCATGCAAAGATTCTTTGTCATGTGCATCACGTCGATTGCGGAGCGGACCTCTAGGTCTTTCCAATACGGCAGGTCCCAAAATATAGATTTCCTCTTCCACATGGGTGTGTGTTCGTCAGCATCATATGGAACAGGTTGTCCGCCAGGACTCTTTCCAAAGACTACCTTCAAATCCTTGACCATATCATGTACATCAGCACCAGTACGGTGGCGAGGCTTCGTCCAGTGATCTGCCTCACCTTTGAAATGCTTGCCTTTCCTTCTTACGGGATGCCGGCTCGGAAGAAATCGATGATGTCCCAGGTACACATTCTTCCTACAATTACCCAAATATATATTGTCGGTATCATCCAAGCAGTGCGTTCATGCGCGGTATCCCTTGTTGGTCTGTCCTGAAAGGTTAATGAGAGCAGGCCAATCATTGATGGTCACGAATAGCAACGCCTTTAGGTCAAATTCTTCCCCCATGTGCTCATCCCACGCACGTACACCTATTCCATTCCACAGCTGTAAGAGTTCTTCAACTAATGGCCTAAGGTACACATCAATGTTGTTGCCGGGTTGCTTAGGGCCTTGGATGAGCACTGGCATCATAATGAACTTCCGCTTCATGCACAACCAAGGAGGAAGGCAATACATACATAGAGTCACAGGCCATGTGCTATGGTTGCTGCTCTGCTCCCCAAAAGGATTAATGCCATCTGCACTTAGACCAAACCATACGTTCCTTGCATCACCTGCAAACTCCTCCCTATACTTTCTCTCAATTTTTCTCCACTACGACCCGTCAGCGGGTACTCTCAACTTTCCGTCTTTCTTACGATATTCTCTGTGCCATAGCATCGCCTTGGCATGCTCTTTGTTTAGGAACAAATGTTTCAATCGTGGTATTATAGGAGCATACCACATCACCTTAGCAGGAATCTTCTTCCTGGGACGCTCGCCCTCGACATCACCAGGGTTCGCGGCTCATATTATAGTGCAATGCACGGCATACCGGGCACACGTTCAAATCCGTGTACTCACTGTGGTAGAGGATGCAATCATTAGGGCATGCATGTATCTTCCGCACCTCTAACCCTAAAGGGTGGACATCCTTCTTTGCTTCGTACTTACTCTCGGGCAATTCATTGTCCTTTGGAAGCATCTTCTTTAACTTTACCAGCAACTTTCCAAATGCCTTGTTAGATACATCATTCTCTGCCTTCCATTGCAGTAATTCCAGTGTGGTGCCCAGCTTTTTCTTGTTAGTTTCGCAATTCGGGTACAACAATTTCTTGTGATCCTCTAACATGCGCTGCAAGTTCTTCTTCTCATTTGCACTTGCGCAATTTCTCTCTGCATCAGCAATGGCCCGACCTAGATCATTAGTTGGCTTATCTGATGCCTCTTGTTCAGCTTCTTCCCGCATTGCCGGCTCGGCTTCTTCCCCCATTGTTGTATCATTGTATTCAGGGAACCCATGGCCAGGATAGCTATCGTCGTTCTCTTCTTCTTCATTTTCTTCCATCATAACCCCTCTTTCTCCGTGCTTGGTCCAAACAATATAGTGGGGCATGAAACCGGACTCAAACAGGTGGACGTAAATGGTTCTAAATTTAGAGTAATTGTGATCATTTTTAAAGCCAGCACATGGACAAGGCATAAAACCATCCGCCCGTTTGTTTGCCTGAGCCGCAATCAGAAAAGTATGCACGCCCTCAACAAACTGGGGAGAGCATCGGTCATCATACATCCATTGCCGGCTCATCTTCATTACACAAGAATGAATAGACCAAATTAATACAAGTTCATACATAAAGTTCATACAATACTTATTCTCATAAAGCAAACATATAAATAGCTCTCTAGCTAAAGAACTTAAATGCAACAACAAATGCGATCAAGACCGCAACTAAGGTAATAATTGATCCAACATCGTAATGATACCAAGCCACACTATCAATGACATATTTTCTAATCTTTCTAATCTTGAAGCGCATTTTCTCCATCTTGATCTTGTGATCATCGACGACATCGGCAACATGCAACTCCATTTCCATCTTCTCGCCCTCAATTCTTTTCAATTTTTATTTCAAATACTCATTTTCTCTTTCAACTAAATTTAACCTCTCGACAATAGGGTCGGTTGGAATTTCTGGTTCACATACCTCCTAGATAAAAATATCTATGTCAACTTGATGGGCATAATTTGTCATAAACACGAAATGCAACAAAATAGTTATAAAAGAAAATATACCACATCCTAATCATAACCCGGACGAGGGCCGGTGGGGACGGATATCAAAACCATGGAACTATGAATAACAAACAACGTACGGGTAAGATAATTATACAAGTAACTATATATCTAAATCACACAAACATGATTTTTTATATAAAAAGATAAGAACAAGAGGGCTCACCCCACAAGGTGGTGCTGGCGACAAGACGGTGTAGACGATTGACGGTGGTTAGGATGGAGACGGGAAGGCACTAAGTAAACCACACCTACATATGCAAACTAAGAGTTATTTTGAGGTCAAATTGCATATAAATCAAATAAACGACCACATATAATTCCTCCCAAATTACTAAAACCCACAAATTAATGACTATATAAAACATTCCAAAAGCTAATCTAGCAATGAGAGATGAAAGGACAAAGTTGCTTACCTTTGTGATCACTTGAATGGATGGGGTCCTTCAAATCTTGACAAAATTTGGGCAAAATGTGAGATGAGCTCGAGGTAGAGGGGAAGAACAGAGAGGAGAGGGGAAATGGGAAAATAGAGAGAGATCGATTGCGGTTGGACGAAGGGTTGATATACGACGACCTTTAGCACCGGTTCGTGCTACAAACCGGTACTAAAGGTGCTGGAGGGGCCCCAGACTGACAACATCCTGCCACCACTCTCTTTAGTACCGGTTCGTGGCATGAACCGGTGCTAAGGATTCGCCATGAACCGTTACTAATGGTAGCGGCCCAGCTAGCCGTCGGAACCGGCACTAATGGTCACATTAGTGCCGGCTCAATTACAAACCGGGACTAATGAACTGAACATTTGACCCTTTTTCTACTAGTGAGACTTGATCTTCCAAGGGTTCGCGGCCCCAACCACCACTCCGGCTTTAGATCCGGAGCATGCCATCAGGTCCGGAGACGGGAGCCTAGAGCCCGCCGGACTCTCTGCGCCCTTAGAGCATAACACCGGAAAACCAGAGAGAATAGCGTCTCCAGCAATCATTACAAAGCCGGACTCTTCTCCGGACACTAATTCCGAACCCTGGAGGCTCGCGTCATGCAAGCTCAGCCCAGAAACTTCCGACCCCGTCCAAACTCCACTCTTAAACGCGGCTCTCGAGTTAATGCGATCCCTCATCATCACAGAGGAACCGCTTCTGAATCACACCTGGCCTGGGCTAGGGGATGGAAATAGGGAATTTTACTTCCCACCCACCACCCACTTCGTAGCCACTGTCGAGGACTTAACCGACATGCTTGATTACGCCTCCGAAGACATCAAAGGTATGGACGATGATGCCAGAGAAGAGCAGGCCCAAAACCGGTCGGTGACCGGACGTTGGATGGCCACCTCCTCATATGACGTAATCATGGGGGGTACACCTAAAAACTGTGACGGTGATGACGAGAAAAACCCAGTCGAAGACGAACCTCCTGAGATACCGCCGAAATGTCGACGTCAGTGGCGTCGCTCTAAATCATGCCGTGATAAGAACAGCAATACCGGCACCGAAGACAATGATACTCTGGAGAACGCCGAAGACCAAGAAGACCCCATCAAACCAACATACAAACAGGATGATCGGGAGGACGGGCAAGTTGACACTGATGAACAAACAGGGAACAACGACTCGAAGGACAGCAACTATCTGCCATTCTCCGAAGAAAGTGTAAGCCTTGGTGACGAAGATTTTATCATGCCAGAGGAACCCCTCGAACAAGAGTGCTTCAAGCGCCGGTTAATAGGCACGGCTAGAAGCCTAAAAAGAAACAAGAACAGCTACAAGTTGACCAAGATCTACTCAACGATAGATGGACTAATGTCCTGGCAGCCGAAGACTACGGCCTCCAATGCCCAACAAAGAGATACTCGAAGCGTAAGCTGCTACCCCAATTCGACGACGAGGCACTGGAGCCCATACCGCCTGCACATAACGCGGCTAACGGACCCAACCGACCACCACGTGGCCAGGGAAGAACGGCAACTCGGGCCAAACACCAGCCCACTCCACCTCGCCATAAAAGCAGAGAAACAACAGCTCGGGGATATACATATGAACTGCGACAAGACATGGAAAATAGAGCAGGTCAGACCAGATCAATCTATGGACCACGGGGGCATGCCCCAGCGCGAGACGATGGTTACGAATCCCGGTGCGGCAAATATAACCACGCCCCGGCCGAAAACCGCATACAGACTTCATCCGAACTGCGCCATGACATGGCCCGATATAGAGGCTTCTTAGCTACACACACACATAGCGCTATAGCCTCATCCCTTGTGGCCTCTTTCCATCGTCCATGCATGGCAAAGCTCACTTTACGCTTACTTGATTCCCCCGGCGGGCCCCACCCCCTATGCTTCACCAATGAAGTAATGGAGCACGAGTTCCCTGAAGGGTTCAAACCCATGAACATCGAATCGTACGACGGCACAACAGATCCTACAGTAGGGACTGAAGACTTTGTTCTCCACATTCACATGGCTCGCGGTGACGATCTACACGCCATCAAATACCTTCCCCTCAAACATAAGGGACCAGCACGACACTGGCTGAACAGTCTACCAGAAAATTTTATTGGTAGCTAGGAGGACTTGGAGGATGCATTCAAAGACAACTTCCAAGGAACCTATGTTCGGCCCCTAGATGCCGATGACCTTAGCCACATAATCCAGCAACCCGGGGAATCGGCCCAATAACTTTGGACAAGGTTCCTAATCAAAAAGAACCAGATTGTGGATTGTACGGACGCAGAGGCCCTCGCAGCCTTCAAACATAGCGTCCGAGAAGAGTGTCTCACCCGACACCTCGGCCAAGAAAAGCCGAAGTCCATGGCAGCCCTCACCACACTTATGACCCATTTTTGCGCTGGTTAAGACAGCTGGCTCACTCGTAGAAGAAATAGCACCAGCTGGTACCTCCGAAACCAGGGACGGCAATGGCAAGCCACGACTCGACAAGCATAAGCGTCGAAGCAAGAATGAAAGAACACAAGACACGGTGGTTAATGCCGGATTTAGCGGCCCCCAACCCGGGCAACGTAAAAAGCCATTCAAGGCAAACAAAGATGGCCCATCCAGTCTAGACAAAATACTCGATCGGCCTTGCCAGGTTCATGGTACCCCCGATAAACCCGCCAATCATACCAACAGAAATTGTTGGGTCTTCAAACAAGTCGGCAAGCTTAACGCGGAACACAAGGCAAAAGGGTCGCCAAGCGACGACAATGACCAAGAGCCCCGTCAACCGAACACAGGGGGACAGAAGCAATATCCCTCGAGGTAAAAACGGTGAATATGATATATGTCACACATATCCCTAGGAGGGAGCACAAATGCGCACTACGGGACATCTACGCCATAGAGCCGGACGCTGCCAAATTTAACCCAAGGTCGCCTTGTCTGATCACCTTCGATCGAAAGGACCACCCAACCAGTATCCGTCACGGAGGTTAGGCAGCTTTGGTCCTCGATCCAATCATCGGCGGATTCCATCTTACGCAAGTCCTCATGGATGGCGGTAGCAGTCTCAATCTACTTTATCAAGACACTGTCTGCAAAACGGGCATTGATCCATCAAGAATCAAGCCCAGTAGAACTACCTTCAAAGGAGTAATACCTGGCAAAGAGGCCCGCTGTACGGGCTCAATCACGCTGGAAGTACTCTTCGGCTCGCCGGAAAACTTCCGAAGCGAAGACTTGATCTTCAACATCGTCCCCTTCTGAAGTGGCTATAACGCACTACTCGGACGAACTGCTTTTGCTCGCTTCAATGCGGTCCCGCATTACGCCTATTTGAAGCTCAAGATGCCCGGTCCACGTGGCGTCATTACAATCAATGGCAACATGGAGCGCTCCCTCCGTACTGAGGAGCATATAGCCACCATTGCGGGCGAAGTACAAAGCGGCCCTATCAAGCCGTACAGCCCCTTGGCTATTAGGCCATCAAACTTCACCACGCAGGACCGGTCAGTTCTACATACCGGCAGTCCGGCAACTTCAGGGCTAGATTAGCAGCCTAGCCTCCGTCGACCGCCACGTACATCAACGGAATTCATACCGCGCATGCACAATTACACAGGAAAAATACCTTGGGTATCGGCGGTGGTAATATACGGACAGGCCTATACAAAGGTTCGACCATATACGGCCTTGCCCTTTCTTTAATCATACTTTCATTTTTACCACAGGTGAATCAAAACCTACTCATTCTTCGGACCCACGAGGACTCTTTCCGAGCCCGGTTCCATATACATGGCTGAAGACCATTCCTTTAAAGAAATCTTTCTTATTTGGGCGAAAAGCGGCGTAGACGTGTGGCAGGAACACCACAACTTGGCTCAGGAACATGTATAGAGCTTCTCCCTTAGCCCTAGACCCCCTGCATGTAAAATGGCCTTGGTGGTTATGGTACCTTCTGTAAGATTACGTTTTGACGTATCAATTAGATTTTAGTAAACCGAAATTCTTATTCGGTATCATTTTTTATTCCACCTGTTAAGTGCTCCCATGTACACACCTTGGCACAAAATTGCCAAGGGCTCTATAAGGCAGCATATGTGTTGCCAAACAAAAGTCCGAACAACTTTACAGCTTAATTCGGTGTCCTGAGCTCGGCATTATATGCATCGGCTCCGAATCATGTCTTTGGTCAATATTTAGGTTGCCCGACTCCTATGCTTGCTACCTTACGTTCTGTCTGATCGGCTAGGGTAGTAAAGGGAGAACTACTGCGATTGTGTTTCTGGTTCGTCGGGTTAAACACCTCAGTAGAGAAAGCCGAAAACTGACTGTCATGATGCGGCGAGAGCTAGTCAGCCACTCGGCGATTCCATACAATCCTTAGTGATTTTTCTGTATTACACGAAGGACCATTTCTCGGTCACATATGTAACGCATCCACATCAGGGTAGCCGCGTACATACTAGGAGCTACCTAATAGACCCATTGTCAAACTCCTATAGCTAAGTGAGAGCAATAAAACTGAATAGTCTGATTGCCTGGTTTGCCGCACTAACACCACCTTTAAGGACCAAGACATTGGGTCAAGTGTAGTTATGTGCAATTCTAAACACCCCAGTAGCATCTACATGGGGGCTAAAGCCGACGACTAGGAACTCTCAGATATAATAAATGGCCGCACAGGAGGATAAAAACTTTTCATCAAGAAATGAATATCTTACAAAAGACTTTGTTTATAACACAAATCCCCAGACAGTTTGATCTCTTTTATTCGAACACTACGTCCTTGGAGCATTGGCCCTCTATAAGGCGAGCACCTTTTAGCACATCCTCAACGTAGCGCTCCGGTGTGCGGTGGACCTTGCTTTCCGGAGGACCCTCAACTGCCACCTTTTCGGCATTCATTTTCACCTAGTGCATCTTGACACGGGCGAAAGCCATACATGCTCCTTCTATACAAGACCACCTCTTGACGGTGTCAATCCAGGGCAGCGCACCGATAAGGCGCTGCACAAGGCCGAAGTAGCTGGCAGGAATGGCCTCGGTGCGCCATAACCAGACTATGACGTCCTTCATGGCTACACTGGACATCTTATGCAGATCTGCCCATTGTGCCATCTGGTCATTTAGCATAAGTGGGCGCTCCTGCCCCACAAACTGCGACCAGAAGAGCTTCTCCGTCGCGTGCCCCTCCTGGGCCTGGAAGAAGTCGGCGGTCCGCAACGCTCTTTGACAGATTCGCATACACGTCCGGAGAACGCCACAGGTGATTAAGCAAGCCATACTTCGGGTCCCCAAATTTATCCTGTAAAAGAAAAGGCTTACCAGCCACTATCTGACCGGCTTGACGGACTTCCTCGCGCGCCGCGCGGGATTCGGACCGTGCATCCGAAGCATCTTGAAGGGCCCTGGCAAGTTCGATCCCCTTCGCATTATTTTCTGTTTCCAAGGAATCGCACTTGGCGGCGGTGTCCTTGAGTTTTTGATCCATCTCGGTCACCTGTTCCTCAAAATGGCGCCAAGAGGCCTGTTCGGTCGTTAAGTCCGCAGCCACCTTATCGGTAGCTGCCTTGCTTACCCTGGTTTGCTCCTTGGATTGAGCAAGCTCTCTTCTGACGGTTTCCACTATGGTGGCACCATCTGTACAAACATGCACAGTAAAGCTCTTCAAACTTCCACAAAAGCACGGAAATAAACAGGCATACAGCAAGTTGTATGTTACACCTTGCGCTTGGTCGAGCCGCGTGTTAATAAGGACTAGATCCTCATCGGCTCGATCCAGTTTCCATTTGAGTTCGGAAATCTCTGCTGACTGGGCAGTCGCTGCTAACAGAGAGGCCTGTTTTGAAATTCAAATAAAATAGCCTGTTACCACCTGACAACTGATTATTGATCCTCTGCTCGCTTGTCTTTTAGAAAACCGAACAGAGTCTCAGGGGCTACTATCTATATATGGGCATATTTCTCATAAAAAATATCAAAAAATATTACATTGCATACCTCGAAGCCTGCTAGCAGGCTGGAGAAGGCTTCGTTCAGTCCGCTCTTGGCGGACTGAATCTTCTCAGACACCGCACCCATCGGGATGCAGTGCTCGTCTAGGACGGATGCACTTTGAAGAGCGTCTGTCGTGGTATTCGGCACCTCCGAATTAGTAGAGGTCGCCACTCCCTTTTCTCCCGCAGGTGGTCATTCACTAGACTTCGGGGCCGTATTGGTCTCCGGAGCAGTCTGCGGCTGGGGGATGGATTGACCGGGGCCCTCGTTGCCGGTCTCCATGAGGACCGTCCTCCCCAGCCATCCGGGAGCCGAGGTATTACCCTCTAGCACTGTTAGATCGCCCTCCACGCGTCTCTTCAAGGCTTGGGGTGTAACGCCCATGATGCAGCTATAGCTCCCACGTGTCGAGGCACGACCTAGAGATATAACCGCATAGTGGTTTTGTCGCAAGAAGGGTCATCTTCACAAACATCCCATGTAATGAATAAGACATGGATAAATAGAGTTGGCTTACACTCGCCACATCACACAATACATAAATAATTCATACATCATCCAAAATACACTCATAGACCGACTATGGTCCAATCCAAATGAAAAGGAAGATAAACCCCAAAAGCTAGATCCCCGATCGCCCCAACTGAGCTCCACTATTGATCATCAGGAAACGACACATAATAATGACCAAGGTCCTCGTCGAACTCCCACTTGAGTTCGGTAGCATCACCTGCACTGGTATCATTGGCACCGGCAACTGTTTTGGAAGTATCCGTGAGTAACGAGGACTCAGCAATCTCATACCCGCGAGATCAAGACTATTTAAGCTCATGGGTAGGATATGGTAATGAGGAGGAGCTGCAGCAAGCGCTAAGCAAATATGGTGGCTAACATACGCCAATAAGAGTAAGATGAGAAGCTATGCAATGGTCGTGAAGCTAGAAGTGATCAAGAAGTGATCCTAAAACTACTTACATTCAAACATAACACAAACCGAGTTCACTTCCCGGACTCCGCCGAAAAGAGACCATCACGGCAACACACGCGGTTGATTCATTTTAATTACGTCAAGTGTCAAGTTCTCTACAACCGGATATTAACAAATTCCCATCTGCCACATAACCGCATGCACAGCTCTCAAAAGTTTATACCCTGTAGGGGTGTCCCAACTTAGCCCATCACAAGCTCTCACGATCAATGAAGGATATTCCTTCTCCCGGAAAGACCCATTCAGTCTCCGAATCCCGGTTATAAGACATTTCGATAATGGTAAAACAAGACCAACAAAGCCACCCGACTATACCAGCAAATCCCGATAGGAGCTGCACATATCTCATTCTCAGGGCACACCGTATAGGTCAAGCTACGACTAAAACCAACCATCAAGATTCCCCGAGGTGGCCCCACAGGTTGCCTGGTTCGGACCAACACTGAGAGTAGCACTGGCCCAGGGGGTTAAAATAAAGATGACCCTCGGGTCTGCAGAACCCAAGGGAAAGTTATAGGTTGTTAGGCAAAAGTAGAACCAAGGTTGGGCCTTGCTGGAGGTGTTTTATTCAAAGCGAACCTTCAAGGGGGTCCCATAACCCCAACCGCGTAAGGAACGCAAAATCAAGGAACATAACACCGGTATGACGGAAACTAGGGTAGCAAGAGTGGAACAAAACACCAGGCATAAGCCTGGCCTTCCACCCTTTACCAAGTATATATATGCATTAATTAGATAAGAGATAATGCGATATCCCATATATCCATGTTCCAACATGGAACAAACTCCACTTCACCTGCAACTAACAACGCTATAAGAGGGGCTGAGCAAAAGCGGGAACTTAGCCATACAACGGTTTGCTAAGAAGGTGGGTTAGAGGCTTGACATGGCAATATGGGAGGCATGATAGAACAAGTGGTAGGTAGCGCGACATAGCGATAGAACGAACAACTAGCAAGCAAAGATAGAAGTGATATCGAGGGTATGGTTGTCTTGCCTACAAAGTTCTCTGAGTTGTTGAAAGCTTGATCCTCGTTAGCGTACTCAACACGTTCCTCGTTCACGTACTCGTCTCCCAGCGCTACCCAAAGCAAGAACACAAGCAACGGAACAACAATCAATCACGATGCAATGCACAAGCAACATGATGCAATACATGGCATGATATGCAAGATATGATATGCAATGCATATGCTGCTCCAGAAGGGAAAGAATGATCAAGGCATCAACTTGTCATAACCAGTATGCTGCTGGAAAGAAGAGGTGATTTCGGTCGAAATCGATATAAGGATCACCGGAAACGGATGCACGGTTTGCAAATGACAAGCAAAACAAAAATGACACAAATATGCGATTAATAGCATCATAACACTTAGAATGCAACAAGAAACTAAGCTACTACACTCCAACATGGCAACAAAGCATATGAGTATAAAGTACACATGGAGCTCTTCAAGTCATGAACACTAAACTCCTGCTAGTTCTCAATAGAACAAGCTCAAAATAGCATGGCAAAAATCCAAATGATAACAGATTCACAGACTTAGAGAAATTACTAACATGTCAAAAACAGCATCAGGAAGCAATGTTTCGAGCAAGCAAACAACATGCTATAGGAACATATCACGACAAACAAAGGCATGGCATGCTAGTACTAAACACATAGATCAAGGAACATAACACCGGTATGATGGAAACTAGGGCGGCAAGAGTGGAACAAAACATCAGGCATACGGCCGAGCCTTCCACCCTTTACCAAGTATATAGATGCATTAATTAGATAAGAGATAATGTGATATCCCAACATATCCATGTTCCAACATGGAACAAACTTCACTTCACCTGCAACTAACAACGCTATAAGAGGGGCTGAGCAAAAGCGGTAACTTAGCCATACAACTGTTTGCTAGGAAGGTGGGTTAGAGGCTTGACATGGCAATATGGGAGGCATGATATAACAAGTGGTAGGTAGCGCGACATAGCGATAGAACGAACAATTAGCAAGCAAAGATAGAAGTGATATCGAGGGTATGGTCATCTTGCTTGTAAAGTTCTCTGAGTTGTCGAAAGCTTGATCCTCGTTAGAATACTCAACATGTTCCTCGTTCACGTACTCATCTCCCGGCTCTACCCAAAGCAAGAACGGTTTCGGACTTGGAAGAAAAAATAGATCATGGCAGGAACAGATTCATGATAGCAACTTTGCAAGCTCATGCCACTCGCTACAAAGCATTTCATGAAATGGAAAGGTAACCAACATGAAGTAGACATGTTCAAGAAGCTAAACATGGCAATAACAAGTTCATAGGGTGCATGCATCACTAGCAAAATACATGGCAATAACAATCTGCCAGGAATAATATTTAGCAAAAGTAGAACAAGGAAATGACATGCTAGATTACTCCATAATTGCAACCAGAGGCATGAATGTACAGATCAATACCACATCTACAAAACATGCTTACTGATATCTCAAAATGTGAATGGATATCATGGTAGCAACAAGTTTACATGGCATCAAAATGTAACAGGAAAAGGACTTAGCAAAAACAATGTGTCTGAAATTAGTAACATTATGAAGCCTACTTTGCATGCTTGTGCTAGTAACCACATAGATCACAAAAATACAAGGCTTGCACCTCTGTAAAGATGGCATGATGGATCTCATAATAAATGTAGACATCATGCTCATAGGATAAACAAACAAAATGCAACAAAAAAGACAAATCATCAAGTTCTGTTAACAGACAGTAGTTAACATCATATAGCACTCTTGCAATGATGATAATGACATTAATATGGACAGTAACATGCATGAAAATACCACTAACATGAAAAGCATCACGAGACGAACATTTCGACATATCATACGCATGAATTGGAGCTACGAGCATGGATTTATGGCATGATGAACAAGGCACTAAAATTACACAGATTCGGGACTTAGATGAAAATCGACCTCGCGAGAAGCTGGACGAGGAGGTCCCGGGACGAAGCTATACGGCGGGGTCGTTTGGTTCGAGGGTCGGGATGGATCCGGGACGAGACGGTCCCATCGGCGGATGGAGGCCGATGAGGTCGCACGAGGCCGGCGGGAGATCTCCGGCGACGGGGATCGGCGGGCGCCGGCGGGATCCCTCCAGATCCGGACCGGAGGTGGTCCCGGCGAGGTCGCAAGACACCGGCGGCAAGCGGCGCGCTCCGGGTGGGCGAGGTGGAGTGTCAGTGGCGAAGACCCACGGCAGAGGACGAAGGTCGCGGCGAGCGGCGGATGGTGTGCGGCGGCGGCGCGGCGGTGGTGAGGTGGCGACGCGATCCGCGGGTGCGGTAGCGGAGGCGCGCGGGCCGAGCGGGCCTGCCCTGGGCCCGGCGGGCCACGGCGTTGGTGGAGAGGCGCGGGGACAGGTGGGGGCTGCTCACTGGTCCGAGGCGGCGGCGCGGAGCATCCGGTGGTGGTCGGACATGTCCGATGGCGGTGGGGGAGGATTTTAGGGTTTGGACAGTGGTAATTTCGGGGAGGGGCACACATTTATAGGTAGAGGGATCTAGGAGAGTCCAAATGAGGTGTGGTTTTCACCCACACTATCGTGATCCAATGACAGAGAGCATGGAGGGGGTTTAGATGGGTTATTGGTTGTTTTGGAGCGGTGTTGGGCTGCAACACAAAATAGGCTTTTGCGGTTACCCGGCTAACCGTTGGGGCATCAAACAACCTCCAAATGGAACGAAATTTGACAGGCGGCCTAGCAGTGATGTACCAAGGCCACTTGAAAAATCTCGACCCATTCTGAGAAGTTTTTTCTCCCGCTCACGAAACGAGGTTAGAAGGGTGCAACGGGTACACGAGAGAGCGTCGGATTGCGAAACAGACAACGGAGAAAATGACCAGATGCATGAGACGAACATGAATGCAAATGAGATGCACATGATGACATGAGATGAAATGCATGACATGAACAAAATGCAAAACGAAAGAAAAAACCAACCCACGGAGGGAATATCATATCACAAAGCCGAAAATGGCAAGAGTCGGAGTTACAAATATGGAAAGTTACATCCGGGGTGTTACAACACTCAACCACTACAAGAGATCTCGTCCCAATATCTAGCACTGAAAGAACTCCAGATATTCGGAACGGAGGTGATCCTCACGTTCCCAGGTGGCTTCTCGGTCAGAATAGTGTGACCACTTCACTTTCAGGAATTTGATTGACTTGTTGCGAGTCTTGCGCTTGGTTTCTTCAAGAATAGCAACGGGATGCTCATGGTAAGACAAATCTTCTTGAAGATCAATCTCTTCAAAGTTGATAGTGCGCTTAGGAGTTTTGAAGCACTTGTAAAGCTGTGACACGTGAAACACATCGTGCCCATTTGCGAAGTTGGACGGAAGCTCAAGTTGATAGGCGAGGTCGCCTCCTTTGACAATGATCTTCAAAGGACCCACGTATCTAGGGGCAATCTTCCCTTTGATACCGAAGCATCAAGTACCTTTCATTGGAGACACGCGGAGGTAGACATGGTCGCCGATCTCGAAAGCCAAGTCACGGTGCTTGCTATCATAGTAACTCTTCTGGCGCGATTGCGTGGCTTTGAGATTTTCACGGATGACTTTACACATTTCTTCAGCTTCCGTGAGAGGTTGGCGTTCACCAATCTTTGACCAATTGAGAGGAGTACGACACTTTCTGCCATATAGAATTTTGAATGGGGCCTTGCCCGAACTTGCTTAGAAGCTGTTGTTGTTGGAGAAATCGACATATGGAAGACAATCTTCCCACTTCATACCGAAAGAGATGACACAAGCCCTGAGCATGTCTTCGAGGATTTGATTGACTCGCTCGACTTGCCCACTTGTTTGAGGATGGAAAATTGTGCTAAAGCGAATGTTGGTGCCCATGGCTTCTAGAAGGAGTCCCAGACCTTAAAAGTGAAAATGCTTTCGTGGTCTGAGGATATCAATTGCGGAATACCGTGCAAGGAAATAATTCTGGAGGTGTATAGCTCTTCCAACTGAGTTGCCGTGATAGATTCTTTGATTGTAAGGAAATGAGCCACTTTTGTAAGCTTGTGAGTGACAATGAAAATAGCATCATTCCCACGCTTGGACTTAGGAAATACAGTAACGAAGTCCATCTCGATATGGTCAAACTTCCATTCTGGAATAGCAAAGAGGTTGGAGGAGACCAGTTGGTCGTTGGTGTTCTGCTTTCACCCTTAGGCAGACATCACATTCGTTCATGAATTAAGCGATCTCACACTTCATTCGAGTCCACCAATACAACTTCTTGAGGTCATGGTACATCTTTGAACTGCTAGGATGAATGGATAGAAGATAATTGTGCGCTTCGTTCATTATGACCTTCCTTAGATCACCTTTAGGAACCACAATCCGGTACTCAAAGAATAAAGTGTCTTTGTCATCAATGCGATAGCACTTGTATTTGGATGGGCCCTTGGCAATACCACGTTTCGCCTTCTTCACCATGGTATCAAGGATTTGTGCCTCACGAATTTGATCTTCCAAAGTAGGAGTGACTTGAAGGTTGGCAAGAAAACTTTGAGGAACAACTTGGAGGTTGAGTTTGTGGAAAGCTTCACAAAGATCCGGTTTGAATGGCTTGAGAATTAAGCTGTTGCAATAAGCCTTCCTGATCAAAGCATATGCAATCACATTGGCCTTGCATGGAGTATATTCAATACTTGGGTTGTATGCTTGAATCATTTCGACCCAACGAGTTTTCCTGAGGTTGAGGTTGGGTTGAGTGAAGATATACTTGAGGCTCTTGTGATCTGTGAAAATGTCCACTTTCCTTCCCAACAAGAGATGTCTCCATGTTATTAATGCATGGACAACTGCCGCCAACTCAAGATCGTGAGTGGGGTAGTTCCTATTGTTGGGATTCAACTAACGAGAGGTATAAGCCACAACTTTATTATCTTGCATTAACACAGCGCCGAGACCTTGCAATGAGGCATCACAAAAAACTTTGAATGGCTTGGATTCATCAGGAGGAGTTAAGACAGGAGCTGATACGAACTTCTCTTTGAGGGTGTTGAAGGCAACGTCACACTCAGGAGTCCAGCACATACTTGACATGCTTCTGGAGGAGGTTGGAAAGAGGCTTTGCAATCTTTGAGAAATTCTCAATGAATCTTCGGCAATAGCTTGCAAGTCCAAGAAAACTACGGAGCTGCTTGACATTCTAAGGAGGTTCCTAGTTCACAATTGCAAAAACCTTCTCCGAATTAATGGCAATGCCTTTGGCGGAGATGATATGACCAAAATAAACAACTTCATGAAGCCAAAACTCACATTTTGAAAACTTCGCATAGAATTGATACTCTCTGAGCTTGTCGAGCACCAATCTCAAATGCTTGGCATGATCCTTCTTATTCTTGGAGAAGACCAAGATATCATCGAGATACACCAGGACGAGTTCAGTTGTGTAAGGGTTGAAGATGAAGTTCATCATGCGAGAGAACGTTGGAGGAGCATTGACAAGGCTGAAAGACATGACAGTATATTCATAAGAACCATAGCTTGTTCTGAATGCTGTCTTGGAAATATCTTGTTCACGAATGTGAATGTGATGATAACCCATACAGAGGTCAAGCTTGGAGAATACTTTAGCACCTTTAAGTTGCTCGAATAGCTCATTGATGTTGGGAAGTGGATACTTGTTCTCTATTGTCTTCTTGTTCAATGGATGGTAGTCGACACAAAGTCGGTCTGTGCCATCCTTCTTCCGGACAAAAAGAACACCACAACCACATGGAGATGAACTTGGTCTGATCAAACCCAGACGCTCTTATTCATCGAGTTGTTTCTTCAATTCCTTCAACTCCTTTGGTCCAAGATTGTAAGGACGCTTACAAACGGGCTCCGTACCAGGCTCAAGATCGATAACGAATTCAACTGGCCGGTGAGGAGGCATTCGCGGAAGCTCTTCTAGAAAGACGTCTTGGTACTCACAAACGACTAGAACCTGAAAGATTGCATCCAACTCGCCCTTCTCATTGAGAGAAAACAGTTGAATGGTTTCATCAGAGTGGCATAGATGATCACATCATCACAAGAGTGTCGCAATTGAATTTCCCTGGCAGCACAATCAAGCTGAGCCTTGTGCTTAGAAAGCCAGTCCATCCCG
This sequence comes from Triticum urartu, assembly GCF_056163025.1. NCBI lineage: Eukaryota > Viridiplantae > Streptophyta > Magnoliopsida > Poales > Poaceae > Triticum > Triticum urartu. The sequence goes on from NC_141878.1 coordinate 371,122,597, forward strand.
AGAATTAGATCAATATCCGAGTCACCAAGAACAATTGGAGAAGACAGAAATTTATAGTTGCCCATCTTGATAGAAACATCAGGAGCTATGAAACTAGAGCTCAAACGTTTACCCACAGAAATGACAGCCATGGGTTTACCCAAATGTGAACAAGTGAATTCATGCTTGGCAAAAAAGGTCTTGACATGAAACAATGTGATGCAGCAGAATCAAATAAGACTTTTGCAGGAATATCATTAACTGGAAGATTACCCGTGATCACTTATGAAGAATCCTCTGCTTGAGCTACATTCATCATGTTCACCTTAGCATGCTTGGGATTATGCTTGACCACTGCATTGCTTGAAGATCTCATAGGAGGAGGAGGCGGAAGGCGCCTTTGGTTGAAGCACTTGTTCGCATAGTGACCTTTCTGCTGACACTTGTTGCAAGTCACCTCTGAGAGCGGATGATGATAAGGAGCACTTGACCTTGGAGCTTGAGTCTGAGACTTGTTCTGATAGCCTGGGTTGGGTGGGTGGGAAGCTCCATGGCCACCTTTGTTCTTCTGCTGGTAGGGCTGACGAAATGGATGAGGAGGAAGCCAGAGCTTTTGTTGCTTAGCTGCCACTTGTGAGGAAGAAGAAGACTAAAGTGCATCCCTGATTCTCTTCTTAGAAGCCTCACACTTGAGGTGATCTCCTTCTTGCTTGAGGGCCATGTTATAGAATTGATCAAACTTAGTAGGCTCAAGAAGCACGAGCGCTAACTGCAGATCTTCTCTGAGGCCACCTATGAAGTGATAGATCATGCTCTTTTCATCGGGAACATCCCGCCTTGCGAAGCGAGCAAGTTTCTGAAATTGGATGTTGTATTGGTACATGGACATGCGTCCTTGCTTGAGATTGCGGAACTCCTCACACTTACTCTCAGCAACACTTGTTGGAATATGATGAGCTTTGAAGTCTCGGCAGAAATCATCCCAGGTAATCACACGACCTCCTCTGGAATCTTTGTATTGTTGATTCCAATCAGCAGCTTGGTACTTGAGTTGAAACGAAGCAAACTTGACATAGTCCTCGGGCCTGACATTGCTACATTCACAATGCTTGTTGATGTCCATGAGCCAATCATCAACGTCCATGGCCTCGGCACACTAGCTGAAAGACTTCAGCTGATTTGCATGGAACTGGTTGAGGTAGCAAACTGAGGCTGATTGTTGAAATTCCCTTGGCCTTGATTTCCTTGGTTACCTTGGCCTTGGTTGCGCTCTTGCAAGAGTTGCAAAAGCATCTAGGCATTGGCGTTGGTGGCTGCCATGACAGCTTTCCATGCCTCCGAAGGTGGAGGTGGTGGCGGAGGGTTCACCTGACTCCCTTCATTGTGTTCCGGATTCAGACACGTTGGAGGAGCCATCCTGAAGAGGGTGACATCCACTAGAATTATAATAGACATATGGACAAGTTGAATCAACAAATAGAAATTGCAACATATAGTCTTCACAATAAACATCCAAACAAGGATTGAACCAATGAATTCCCAAAGTTAGCATCACACATCCATTAAGTTGAGAAGCCACTTAGATAAAGGTTGATTAATGAAACAACAAGGTACGATTAGGAACAAATAAGTGGTAAGTATTACCCAATCACAAACCAAATATCTGCGGGAATAAATACTAGAGCTGCTTGAATTCCCACCTATAAACTCCAGAAACTTTCTGTTTATGCAATCTGGTGTTGGGGATATAGGGAGGCACAATATATATCACACAACTAACAAGCCCTACGCTCCAACTATATCCATCCGTCAACACATAACCAAGAAACCTTCGGAAATCATGTACCTCAACCTTCGAAAAACATCCGTTATATGAATTATGGCAATACTCCCAAACTCCCGCCCCGGTACTTGGTGGCGTCGAGGTTATCTCACCAACAACTGCATAAAAGAGATTTTCAATGTCGGCGAACTCAGGTATTCCAGAACTGCAACGATAAAATTGTGACGACAACACCTCGGAGCTCAACTCCCCGGGACACTGCCACAACCCCTAAATGTCAGGAGGCACCAAGAACAATGTTCTCATCACAAGAATATCAGAATGATTCCAAGATACCCGTGTGATCCTAAAAAAATTCATGAAATTTGAGGAGAGGAAAGTCAAAACATCTACGTGAGGAGGCCTCACTAGAGCGACGAAGCGACTGAGGAGTAAAAAGAATCCTACTCTCGGATATATATAATCCTAAGACTCAATTTTTTTTGTTCTAGACTCAACAACGTCAGTGATTCAATCAAGCAGGGGCCTCCTAAGTCAGGGATGGCTCTGATTACCAACTTGTAACACCCACGATGCAGCTATAGCTCCAACGTTTCGAGGCACAACTTAGAGATATAACCGCATAGTGGTTTTGTCGCAAGAGGGGTCATCTTCACGAACATCCCATGTAATGAATAAGACAGGGATAAATAGAGTTGGCTTACACTCGCCACATCACACAATACATAAATAATTCATACATCATCCAAAATATACTCATAGACCGACTACGGTCAAATCCACATGAAAAGGAAGATAAACCACAAAAGCTAGATCCCTGATCACCCCAACTGGGCTCCACTACTGATCATCAGGAAACGACACATAGTAATGACCAAGGTCCTTGTCGAACTCCCACTTAAGTTCGATATCATCACCTGCACTGGTATCATCGGCACCTGCAACTATTTTGGAAGTATCCATGAGTCAGGAGGACTCAGCAATCTCACACCTGCGAGATCAAGACTATTTAAGCTCATGGGTAGGATATGGTAATGAGGAGGAGCTGCAGCAAGCTCTAAGTGGTGGCTAACATATGCCAATAAGAGTAAGATGAGAAGCTATGCAACGGTCATGAATCTAGAAGTGATTAAGAAGTGATCCTGAAACTACTTACGTTCAAACATAACACAAACCGTGTTCACTTCCCGGACTCCGCCGAAAAAGACCATCACGGCTACACACACGGTTGATTCATTTTAGTTACATCAAGTGTCAAGTTCTCTACAACCGGATACTAACAAATTCCCATCTACCACATAACCGCGGGCATGGCTCTCGAAAGTTTGTACCTTGCAGGGGTGTCCCAACTTAGCCCATCACAAGCTCTCACGATCAACGAAGGATATTCCTTCTCCCGAAAAGACCCGATCAGTCTCGGAATCCCGGTTACAAGACATTTCGACAATGGTAAAACAAGACCAGCAAAGTCACCCTACTGTGCCGACAAATCCCGATAGGATCTGCACATATCTCATTCTACGAGTAAAACCAACCCTCAAGTTTCCCCGAGGTGGCCCCGCAGGTTGCCCAGTTCGCACCAACACTCAAAGGAGCACCGGCCAGGGGGGGGGGTTAAAATAAAGATGACCCTCGAGTCTGCAGAACCCAAGGGAAAGTTATAGGTTGTTAGGAAAAAGTAAAACCAAGGTTGGGCCTTGCTGGAGGATTTTTATTCAAAGCGAACTGTCAAGGGGGTCCCATAACCCCAACCGCGTAAGGAACGCAAAATCAAGGAACATAACACCGGTATGACAGAAACTAGGGCGGCAAGAGTGGAACAAAACACCACGCAAAAAGCTGAGCCTTCCACCCTTTACCAAGTATATAGATGCATTAATTAGATAAGAGATAATGTGATATCCCAACATATCCATGCTCCGACATGGAACAAACTTCACTTCACCTGCAACTAACAACGCTAAAAGAGGGCCTGAGCAAAAGCTGTAACTTAGCCATACAACGGTTTTCTAGGAAGGTGGGTTAGACGCTTGACATGGCAATATGGGAGGCATGATATAACAAGTGGTAGGTAGCGCGATATAGCGATAGAATGAACAACTAGCAAGCAAAGATAGAAGTGATATCGAGGGTATGGTCATCTTGCCTGCAAAGTTCTCTGAGTTGTTGAAAGCTTTATCCTCATTAGCATACTCAACAAGTTCGTTGTTCACATACTCATCTCCCGGCTCTACCCAAAGCAAGAATGGTTCCAGACTTGGAAGAAAAAAACAGAGCATGGCAGGAAGAGATTCATGATAGCAACTTTGCAAGCTCATGCCACTCGCTACAAAGCATTTCATGGCATGACAAGGTAACCAACATGAAGTAGACTTATTCAATAACATAAACATGGCAAGATCAAGTTCATAGGGTGCATGCATCACTAGCACAACACATGGCAATATTGATTATCATGTTAACAATCTGCCAGGAATAATATTTAGCAAAATTAGAGCAAGCAAATGACATGCTAGATTACTCTATAATTGCAACCAGAGGCATGCATGGATAGAGCAATACCACATCTACAAAACATTCTTACTAAACTATCTCAAAATGTGCATGGATCTCATGGTAGAAACAATTTTACATGGCATCAAAATGTAACAGGAAAAGGACTTAGCAAAAACACGAAGTGTCTGAAATCAGCAACATTATGAAACCTACTTTTCATGCTTGTTCTAGTCACCAAATAGATCACAAAAATACAAGGCTTGCACCTCTGCAACGATGGCATGATGGAGCTCATAATACATGTATACATCATGCTCATAGGATGCACACACAAAATGCAACGAAAAAGACAAATCATCAAGTTCTGTTAACAGACAGCAGTTAACATCATATAGCATTTCTTGCAACGATGATAATGGCATCAATATGGACAGTAACATGCATGCAAATGCCACTAACGTGAAGCGCATCACAAGACGAACATTTGGACATATCATATGCCTGAATCGGAGCTACGAGCATGGATTTATGGCATGATGAACAAGGCACCAAAATTACACATATTCGGGACTTAGACGAAAATCAACCTCGCAAGAAGCTCGACGAGGAGGTCCCGGGACGGAGCTGTACGGCGGGGTCGTTTGGTTAGAGGGTCGGGACGGTTCCGGGACGAGGCGGTCCCGACAGCGGACGGAGGCCGACAAGGTCGCAGGAGGTCAGCGGGAGATCTCTGGCGATGGGGATCGGCGATCACCGGCAGGAGCCCTCCAGATCCGGACCGGAGGAGGTCCCAGCGAGGTCGCAGGACGCCGGCGGCGAGCGGCGCGCTCCAAGGGAGCGAGGTGAAGCGTCAGCGGCGAAGACCCACGGCGGCGGACGAAGGTCGCGGCGGGCGGCTGAAGCTGTGCGGTGGCGGCGCGGTGCTGGTGAGGCGGCGGGGCGAAGGCACCATCCACGGGTGCGGAGGCGCGCGGGCCGGACGGGCCTGCCCTGGGCCCGGCGGGCCGCTGTGGCGGTGGAGAGGCACGGGGACAGGTGGTGGCTGCTCCCTGGTTGGAGGCGGCAGCGCGGAGCGTCCAGCGGTGGTCGGGCATGTCCGGTGGTGGCGGGGGAGGATTTTAGGGTTTGGACTGCGAAAATTTTGGGGAGGGGCACATATTTATAGGTAGAGGGAGGTAGAAGAGTCCAAATGAGGTACAGGTTTTGCCCACACGATTGTGATCCAACGACGGAGAGCATGGAGGGGGTTTAAATGTGTTACTGACTGTTTTGGAGGGGTGTTGGGCTGCAACACTAAAGAGGCTTTTGCAGTTATGCGGTTAACCGTTGGGGCATCAAATAACCTCCAAATGGAAAGAAATTTGACAGGCGGCCTACCGGTTATGTACCAAGGCCACTTGAAAAATCTCGACCCATTCCGAGAACGTTTTTCTCCAGCTCTCGAAACGAGGTTAGAAGGGTGCAACTGGTACATGAGAGAGCGTCGGATTGCGAAAGGGGCAACAGAGAAAATGACCGGATGCATGAGACGAACATGAATGCAAATGAGATGCACATGATGACCTGAGATGAAAAGCATCACATGAACAAAATGCAAAATGAAATACAAAACCCAACCACGGAGGGAATATCATATCACAAAGTCAAAAATGGCAAGATTCGGAGTTACAAATATGGAAAGTTACATCCGAGATGTTACATGGGGAGGGCCTATGAGACGACACCTCGGCATCATCCGCCTTAGGCATCGGGGAGGCTAATGGAGGTGACCCGCTCTCCATCATCTCTGGTGGCAGATCCTCTAAGGACGAAGATAGTGGGGGAAGATCACGGGCCGAACTAAAAGATAGAACTTAGAGTTATCATCACAATTTATTGATTGAATAAGTGTGAAAAATCCCGGAGCACTTATGAGTTGGCTTTGGGCTTAGTCCGGCAACGATGCGTCGGGATGACCTCGGCGTCTGACTCTGAGTCCTCGGGGAGGGTAATTTTGTTACTCTTGGACGCTTCGGCTTCCAAGTCTTCGAAGGTCGCTCTCTTTATACCCTTGTGGGGAGGATCTTCTTCTTCCTCCTCCTCCTCGTCGTTGTCATCACCCTCGTGAGAGGACTAGGCATCAGCACCTCGGGACATTTGCGTTTGAAGTGGTCTCCCCTCTTTTCTTCTTCTTGTCCTTCTTAGCTGGAGCCTGGTATGGCGCCGGGACCAGCATCCTCATTAGAAGGTGGTTGGCTGGGTCTTCGGGGAGCGGAGCCGGACACCAGATCTGCTCTGCCTTCTTAATCTAGACCTGTAAGGGGATGGATTACTTAGCACCTCTCCCTCAGGTTGTTGAAGCCTGTTGGTGTTCGGACTTTTTAGAATTTACCTCGGAGGAAGGATGGTTGCAGTCGAGGCCGGTGTCGTCTAAGGACCTTGGCCACGATTTCTGCTTTTTAAAAAGCAGCTTCCAAATCCGCTTATGTGTTGTGCCGTAGAACCGTTGTAGGGTCTGCGGCCTTTCCGGATTGAACTCCCACATCTTGAGGGGCCTCCTCTGGAAGGGAAGTGCTCGGTGGATTAGCATCACTTGGACTATGTCAGCAAGGGTAACGACCTTTGCTACCATGCTCTTGACGTGTTTCTACAGCCGCAACACCTCAGGGACCGACCCCCAGTCCAGACTCTTGTTGGTCTAGGATGTAAGCCCCGGCGGGGGTTCGGATCTAAAGGCTGGTGCGGCCGCCCACTTGGAGCCGCAGGGTTATGTAATACAGAACTATTCCTGGTGCCATATTTTGATAGTCTCCACAAAAACTCCCTTTGGCCAATTGACTTTGGGAAGCTTGCTCAGCATGGCGCCACCACAGTCCGTGTGTTGCCCATCGACCACCTTCGGTTTCACATTAAAAATCTTGAGCCATAAGCCAAAGTGTGGAGGGACACGGAGGAAGGCTTCACACACGATGGTAAACGCCGAGATGTGAAGGAATGAATTTGGGGCCAGATCGTGAAAATCCAACCCGTATTAGAACATGAAACCCCTTACAAAGGGGTGAAGGGCGAATCCAAGTCCACAGAGGAAGTGGGGGATAAACACCACCCTTTCACCAGGCTCCGGAGTGGGGATGACCTACGCCGGATCGGGAAGCCTGTGCTTGATTTCCGTGGTCAAATACCGCACTTCCCGTAGCTCCTTGATGTTTTCCTCCGTGACGGAGGAGGACACCCACTTGACTTGAGAGCCGGCCATGGTCGGAGGAGTTATCAAGGAGAGAAAATCTTGGAGTTTTGGGCATTGGAGCTCGGGGATGGAGACGCAGAGAGAATGAGGCATGGGGTGGAAGATATGGGTTCTATCCACTTATATGACTGCGAATATCAAGCGTCCCCCTCCCTCGAGCCTTAAAACTCGCATGTTCCCAAGGGGTCACGCGAACCGCACGGTTAGGTTACCAAAACTCGTATTGATGAGAATCCCGTAATAAGGGGGCACATTCTCTGCTTTGACAAGACGTGTCATTGGAGGTTGCGTCTCGAAGCACGAAACGGGAGGCCAAAAACGGTTCAAAGTAATAAAACGGTTGGATGTAACATCTCGTCTGTGAAATCATCAGAAGACATAATTTATCTGTATTTTACCTTTATGTTCGAGGATTGTGACTATTGTACAGAGCCGGATATAGTGTTGGTGGTCAACTACTTTCAAGTGTTCGGTGGAGGAACCCTCCTTGCAATGCCGAAGATAATCTACGCAACGTACACATCGTCATTGAAGACTGGCTCAGGGCCTACTGAGGGAGTCCAGGATTACGGGGTCCTCAGGTGTCCGGGCTATATGATATGGGCCAGACTAATGGGCCATGGAGATACAAGATGGATGACTTTCCTCGTGTCCAGATGGGACTCTCCTTGGCGTGGACGGCAAGCTTAGCGTGCAGATATGAAGATTCTATCGGCGTTCTGGGAACGGGGGTCCCCAGACTTGCCTGCCTGCGGCCTGCGGCGTGGCTCAAGCGGGGGACCAGCGCGGCCCATCTTCATCAGATCAAGATCAAGACCCTCGCGAGGGGCCAAGCCTCGCGGGGGCGGACGACAGGAAGCTTCCTCAGAGGCAGCCTCATCAGGGTGGCATGAAGGAGGTCACCATGGAGCCCAAGACGGCGTCATCACCAGTACTTTTGGCAGCCGAAGACCACCTTTGGTCAAGATAACTTGTACTACATGTTCCCCTTCAAAATGGTCAATTGTTGGCGCCTTTCCCGCTCATTATTTGGGGAGAGGCCTAGGGCCTCTATAAATAGAGCTAGCCACCACAGAGGGGGGGGGACATCTGGAAATCTGGTAGAACCCTAGCAGAGAGAAAGGGAGAGGCGACTGAACTCACCCTAGCAGTTCATCGCACCAGCTCAAGAACACCTCTCGCGAAGCTGTTCTTCCTTTGTACTGATCCCCATCAGCCCCTGAGGCAATCCACCACACCACACACTAGAGTAGGGTATTACACCACAACGGTGGCCCGAACTAGTATAAACCTCGTGTCTCTTGTGTTGTTCATCATTTTCATCTTAGTTCGCATGAGAGGATCAGACGTAGATCGGTAGGGGAGAGATCTCCGCGCTCACCCTAGTGTTCGAACCTCAGGGGTCTGCCGGAACCCGAAATCCGACATTTGGCGCGCCAGGTAGGGGTGCGCCGGAGTCCTCCCTCCTGACGACCCACTCTCCCCCGAAATCACATCCCGCCCTCATGGCGGACAACGCGCCTCCCGCTCCAGCAACGGATGCCAACACTGGGGCCAGGGGGCTCTGGGCCTTGGCCCCCGCCTTGCGCCAAGTGCAGTGGCCGCGCGAGTTCAGGCCCGAGATGCCGCCACGCTACGATGGCGCGACGGACCCGATGATTTTCCTGCTGGCGTACGAGGAGGCCGTCCTCGGAGCCGGGGCGACAATCAGGTGATGGCCAACTGGTTACCCATGGCCCACACTGGCACCCCGCGCGCGTGGCTCCTCCACCTGCCGACAGCCTCTGTCACCTCCTGGGAGGAGCTGCACGACCTCTTCCTCGCCCGTTTCGCTGCACCAGCGCCGCCCGTCGTCGCAGCTCTCCTGGGTGGCTCCTAGGCACCACCCTCGAGTCATCACGTCAAGTCGTTCGCCCGCCGGATCAACACCGCCTCCAAGCGCCAAGAAGCCCCCTAGGGCTGGGTGGCGCCCAAGGCCGATCTAACCTTTGACTCGGAGGACCACCCCTTCCACCTCACTGGTTAGGGCGCACTCCTGATGTTGTGCACCCCCACCATCTACCAGGTGTCCGTCACCAGGACCCTCATTGACGGTGGTGCTGGCCTCAACATGCTCTCGGTGGAGGCCTTCAGCCTACTCCACGTGCCGCTGGAGCGGCTCCAACCCAGCAGGCCTTTCTCGGGCGTCGGAGCCAGTTCCACCGCCTCCTTGGGACAGATCCGCCTCCCAGTGACCTTCGGCACCTGCGACAACTTCCGCACGGAGCTGATCAACTTCGACATCGCCCCCATCGGCCTCCCCTACAACGCCATCCTCGGCTATCCGGCCTTGGCTCGGTTCATGGCAGCAACTCACCTGGCGTACAACCTCATGAAGATGCCCGGGAGCAGCCGCGTCCTCCCCGTGTCAGGAGACACAAGGGATGCGCTGCAGGTGCTCCGGCTTGTTTTCAGGGCGGCTACGGTGGCACAGCCCACTAGCACTGACGCCCTTGAGCCCAAGGGGGCTGCGCCGGCTAAAAAGAAGCAGCTATTCACCCAAGACAAGGCGGAAACCAAGCAGGTAACAGTCGACGAGGACGGGTCCACTGGCGCCACCTTCACCATAGGGGCCAACCTCGAGCCCGAGCAGGAGTAGGCCCTGATGAGGTTCCTGCGTGCGAACAAGAAGGTGTTCGCGTGGAAACCAGATCAGTTAGCAGGGGTCCCAAGGGAAGTGATTGAGCATCACCTCAATGTGTGCCCCAATGTACGCCCCGTGAAGCAGAAGGCAAGGCGGCAGTCTACTGAGAAACAAGCTTCCATCGTTCAAGAGACCCGGAAACTAGAGGCGGCAGGGGTTATCCACGAGGTCCGCTACCCCGATTGGCTGGCTAATCCTGTTGTCATGCCAAAAAAGGGGGGAAAGAGCGCATGTGCATCGACTTCACCAACCTCAACAAGGCCTGCCCGCAGGATCCATTTCCGCTCTCCCGCATCGACCAGATAGTGGACTCCACCGCAGAGTTTGACCTAGTGTGCTTCCTGGATGCCTTCTCGGGCTATCACCAGATCAAGATGGCGGTAGAAGACGTGGAGAAGACGGCTTTCCTAACCCCGTGTGGAGTGTACTGCTATACGTGCATGTCGTTTGGGCTGCGCAACACATGCGTGACCTTTCAGCGGCAGATGCACATCGCCTTAGGCCGGCAGCTCGGGAGGAACGCTGAAGCTTACGTCAATGACATTGTGGTGAAGTCCCGTGAGGCAAGAACCCTGATACAGGACCTGGAAGAAACCTTTGCCAGCCTAAACAAAGTGGACCTACGGCTCAACCTGGAGAAGTGCGTATTTGGAGTCCCCTCGGGCAAGCTCCTGGGTTTCCTCGTATCCCACAGGGGCATCGAGGCCAACCCGGAGAAGGTCAAGGCAGTCGAAGATATGAGCCCGCCGAGGACCCTCAGAGAAATGCAGAAGCTCATCGGGCGTGTGACCGCGTTGGGGCACTTCATCTCCAAGCTGGGGGAACGAGCCCTACCCTTCTTCAAGCTAATGAAGAAAAAGGGCCCCTTCGAATGGACTGAAGAGGCCGACAAGGCATTCCAAGACCTCAAGAGGTACCTTACCAGTCCGCCAGTGATGGTAGCTCCGCGTCCTCGGGAGCCCCTGGTGCTCTACCTTGTGGCCACCCCTACTCCGCCAGCGCAGCCCTGGTGGCGGTCAGGGAGGAGCGTTGTGCCAAGGCCGCATCGACCATCTGAACTGAAGCAAACCAGAGCCAGGAGGGCCCCGCGAAGGCCGCAACCACAGCCGGGAAGGAACAGCCGCAGCAGGAGAACGCACCCGGAGAAGGAGAGGCCTCTTCTGGTGACCAAGCCCCAGGAGCTCTGTCGTCTCAAGAGACGCCTCGACCTCTGGAGGACGCAAGCTGCCCCAACACCCTCAACCTCGTCGAGCATCCCGTGTACTTCGTCAGCACGGTGCTACGGGACGCAAGGGCGCGGTATCCCATGCCTCAAAAACTCCTCCTCGCGCTACTAGTGGCCTCGCGCAAGCTGCGCCACTACTTCCAAGGACATCCCATCAAGGTCGTCTCAGCATACCCCTTGGAAAGAGTGCTCAGGAGCCCCAACTCAGCTGGAAGGGTCGCCGAATGGAACATTGAGCTACATGCATTTCAGCTAGAATTCAGCATGACCAGAGTTACCAAGGGAGCCGCACTTGCAGATTTCGTGGCAGAATGGGCAGAAGTGCCGGGTCTCGAGGCAGGCGAAGACCGATCACTTTCCCCGGGAAGTGAAGCACCGGACAGCTGTGTCATGTACTTCAGTGGGGCGTTCTCCCGACACGGTGCAGGAGCTGGCGCAGTGCTTGTGTCCCCTACCCAGGACAAACTCTATTACGCCGTGCAACTCTGCTTCCAGCGCGGAGAGAAGGTCTCCAACAACATAGCAGAGTATGAAGGCCTGATAGCAGGCTTGAAAGCCGCGATCGCCTTAGGGGTAAAGCGCCTCACCATCAAGGGAGATTCACAGCTCCTCGTCAACTTCTCCAACAAGATATACGAGCCGAAGGACGAGCACATGGAAGCTTACCTCGCTGAAGTCCGCAGGATGGAGAAACATTTCTGGGGGCTGCAGCTGCAGCATGTGCCTCGCGGCACCAATCAAGAGGCTGACGACATTGCCAAGAGGGCGTCTAGGCGGCTGCCGCAGGAACCTGGCGTCTTCGAGGAGCGGCTCTTCAAGCCCTCGGCTGCGCCGTCGCTGTCGGGCACGGCGCAACCAAGGGAGGGGCCTCCTCAGCCGCCTGCCTCGGGAGCTCCTGTCTGTGGCCCGGCCTCAGGGGCACGCCTGCTCCTGGCGTTGGAGCCTCAAGAGGGATGTTGGATCCCAGAGCTCAAGGACTACCTGATGCAAGGGATTCTGCCGGAGAACGAGGAGGAGGCGGAGCGTGTGGCACGGCAGGCCATGGCTTATTGCATCCAGGATGGCGAGCTCTATAGGAAGCGGCCAAATGACGTGTCCCTACGTTGCATTTCCAGGGAGCAAGGAAAGGAACTGCTGGCGGACATACACAGTGGAGACTGCGGGCACCACTCGTCGTCACGAACCCTCGTCGGCAAGGCATTCCTCAGCGGGTTCTACTGGCCCACAGCACTCAACGACGCCGTTGAGCTGGTGAAGGCTTGCGAGGCCTGCCAGTTTCACGCTAAACACATCCATCAGCCTGCGGGGGGTCTACAGACCATACCCCTCTCATGGCCGTTCGTAGTTTGGGGGTTGGACATTCTGGGCCCGTTCCCTCGGGCGCCAGGGGGCTATCGCTACCTCTACATCGCTGTGGACAAGTTCACCAAGTGGGCCGAGGTGGAAGCTGTCGCACAATCCCGGCAAGCTCGGCAGTCAAGTTCATCAAGGGCCTCGTGAGCCGGTTTGGGGTGCCTAACCGCATCATCACTGACAACGGTTTGCAATTCACCAGTAATCTCTTCAAAACGTACTGTGCTAACCTTGGAATGCAGATATGCTACGCTTCAGTAGCACACCCCCGGAGCAATGGCCAGGCTAAACGAGCCAACGCGGAGGTCCTGAGGGGCCTCAAGGCCAGGACCTTCAAGAAGAAGCTGGAGGCCTGTGGCAGGGGCTGGCACGACGAGCTCCAGTCCGTGCTATTGTCAATCCGCACGACAGCGACCAAGCCGACTGGGGAGACCCCGTTCTTCCTCGTCTATGGAGCGGAGGTTGTTCTCCCTCACGAGGTCAGACGTCGCTCCGCATGGGTCCTGGCATTCGACGAGGCTCAGCAGGATGCCATGCGGGGGACGGACCTCGTGCTGGGGGAGGAACGCCGTCGGGAAGCCACACTGCGAGCGGCAAGGTATCAACAGGCGCTACGACGATACCACAGCCGCAACATCCGCCCCAGGACCCTTGAGGTAGGGGATCTCGTGCTCAGAACGGTTCTCTCCAGGGAGGGGCTGCACAAGCTCTCTCCCATGTGGGAGGGCCTGTTCAAGGTTGTTCATGTTTCCAGGCATGGCTCCGCGCGCTTGGAGACTCCGGAGGGAGTACCCATCCAGAACGCATGGAAAAGGCCCGGTGCCTGTGAAGAAGGCAAATGCCTGTGAAGCCGCTGCGTTTTGGAAAAGGCCCGGTGCCTGTGAAGAAGGCGAATGCCTGTGAAGCTGCCGCATTTCGAGAAAGGCCCGGTGCATGTGAAGAAGGCCAATGCCTGTGAAGCTCGCCGCCCGTGACACTCTCACGTAATAATGAGTGGGGCTGTACACGCCCCGGAGCCTCCGGAGTGCCGCCCTCGGGCCTCGGGGCTCCCGCCCATGCCCAGTGGCAGCACTTAGCTCCGCGGTGGTGAGAAGACGTCGAATACTAGAATATGTGCCGGACACGGCTTTCGCATTTGCTTTCTGCAGTTGGCTTGTTTATTCCCATTTGAAGTTTTTATTGGAGTTGCTGACGTTCCTGGCTTGTGACTCTTTGTCTTTCTCGCTCGCTCGCCTCGTTTTCTCTCATGAAGTCTCGCGAGGGAGGTTCGCGGGCGCCCTCGCGAGTGTTTTCTGCCCCAATCGTTTGGAGCTTTCCTATCCGAGTCCTCCGCAGGAGCACCCCTCCCAGTCCTTGCCCCACGGGCATCGCGACACGAGCACAGGACCTGGGCCGATCGCCCCCACAACTAAGACCATAAGTTATCCCTCCTACTGATCCTTGCAGGGCATGAAGTGCACGAGGAGGCCACGGCCTCGGGAGGCCAGGACCGCGCCAAGCCCCACCGAGCTAAAATAGTTCCCGCACATGGGAGCGTGGCGCAAAAACACGGCGCAGAAATAGCGGAAACAACGCGATGGTTAAATAGCAGCAGTTCTAATACGCCCCCGCGGGGCCCTACATTACTTACTATTTTTGCACAGGGTAAGAAAGAAAACAAAATGGGCACGATTCGTCCTGCGCCAACCCACAGCGAAGGCTCGAGCTGCTCCTGGGGCTCAGGCGGATCCCTCCTCTCGCTTCACCGGGGCGCGACGGCGGGCTGACCCGCTACCTTCACCCAAGCGGGCACGACGGCGAGGAGGCTGGTCGCGGCCCCTGCTGGAGGAGCTGCTGCCTGAGTGGGGGTTGCCGAAGCTCAGCGAACCCCGAGCACCGCCGCCTGTACGCCAGTCGCCATCTTCATCCTGGTCAGAGCCAGGGCTGGGCAGGCGGCCGCGGTCATCGTCTTCAGGGCAACACCCGGCACGGCGACCGTCTTCCCCGAACACCCTCACGTAGAGAGTGGCGTCGCCATCAAACTTGAAGTACAGGGTGCACCACCGGATCAGGCCACACGCGTGGGCGAACATTTGCCAGCCGCGTGTCAGAGCCCCATTCCCAGAAATGGAGACTTCCAGTGACACCCAGGAGGCCCTGCTGCAGCATCCGTCTGCCTGGAGCCAGAAGCCGCAACGGGCGCTGGCCGGCAGTTCATCTACGAAGAAACGGGGGAGCTGGAGCCTGGTGCTGGATGGGTCTGCCGACCACACGACGAACTCCGGCAGCACCTCCGCGAAGCGAAAGCGTGGCCTAGGGGGGGCGCACCCCGACGGCGTGCCCCCCGTCGGCAACCGGGCGCTCACCACCGCGCCGGGAGCCGCCTCCATGGCCACGGGACGCCACCACGGGGACCGTGGTATACTTGCGAGGGTGGCCTCGGCTGCGCTTGGCCGGGGGGGAGTCAGGCCCAGCCTGAGGGGCCTTTCCTTTCTCTGCGGCCGAGAATCTCTTTGGAGCCATGGGAGCAGCGAGTAATCGAGAAGAAGGAAAGGAGCAGCAAGAAGGGATGGGCCGAAGGGGTTCGCCCAGCCCCATACTTATGGCCGGAGGAGGCCAACCGCCGTGCACCACGATCGCAGGTAATTATCAACGGTTTCTCTACATGCAGGGACTTATCAAGTCGTGTGGTCGCCGAGGCATCGTGGGGAAGCGCAGTCGCCCACGTCCAATCAATCGCCACACGACGCCCAAGGCCGCAGGCTGTTAGGGCCCGCGGCGCTTCGCGCTTGCCCTTTCACTTTCCTGCTAGGCCAAGCCCGGGCGCGCCTTGGGCCCGGGGGCTACTGTCGGTGTTTTGGGAACGGGGGTCCCCAGACTTGCCTGCCTGCGGCCTGCAGCGTGGCTCAAGCGGGGGCCCAGCGCGGCCCATCTTCATCAGCTCAAGCTCAAGACCCTCGCGAGGGGCCAAGCCTCGCGGGGCGAACGACAGGAAGCTTCCTCAGAGGCAGCCTCATCAGGCAGGCTCGCGAGGAGGCGGAGAGATCAAGGCAGGGGTACCTCGCGAGGAACTCGTGATGCAAGCCATGAAGATCGAGACCAGGTGGGCACTAGGTGGGCGCCGGCCTACGTAGTGTCCTTGTTTCCCCTTTGGTGCAAAGGGGGCAAGCATAGGCCAAGGCATCAGGCAAAGGTTGCCATTCTGGTGCAACGAGACCAAGACCAGCAGGGTGGCATGATGGAGGTCACCGTTGAGCCCAAGACGGCGTCATCACCAGTACTTTTAGCAGCCGAAGACCACCTTTGGTCAAGATAACTTGTACTACATGTTCCCCTTCAAAATGGCCAATTGTTGGCGCCCTTCCCGCTCATTATTTGGGGAGAGGCCCAGGGCTTCTATAAATAGAGCTAGCCACCACAGAGGGGGGGGGGACATCTGGAAATCTGGTAGAGCCCTAGAAGAGAGAGAGAGAGGGAGAGGCGACTGAACTCACCCTAGAAGTTCATCGCACCAGCTCAAGAACACCTCTCGCAAGGCTGTTCTTCCTTTGTACTGATCCCCATCAGCCCCTGAGGCAAATCCACCACACCACACACTGGAGTAGGGTATTACACCACAACGGTGGCCGGAACCAGTATAAACCTCATGTCTCTTGTGTTGTTCATCATTTTCTTCTTAGTTCGCACGAGAGGATCAGACGTAGATCGGTAGGGGGGAGATCTCCGCGCGCATCCTAGTGTTCGAACCTCAAGGGTCTGCCGGAACCCGAAATCCGACAGATTCCTTTCTTTGTATACTAACCCTATACAAACCCTAGCCCCCTCCGATGTCTATATAAACCGAAGGGTTTAGTCCGTAGAGGCGAACACAGTCATAATCATACAGACTAGACATCTAGGGTTTAGCCATTATGATCTCGTCATAGATCAACTCTTGTAACCCCTATATTCATCAAAGTCAATCAAGTAGGACGTAGGGTATTACCTCCATCAAGAGGGCCTGAACCTGGGTAAACATCGTGTCCCCTGTCTCCTGTTACCATCGATCCTTAGACACACAGGTCGGGACCACCTACCCGAGATCTGCCGGTTTTGACACCGACAGGGAGCTCTTTCCCCTTCTCTCTGGGTGGCGCTGGAGTGCCGCCGAGGGAACCATCATCGCGGTGATCGTCTTCATCAACGTCACCATATTCATCGACATCTCTATTCAGCAGTCCACTCTCCCACAACACGTTGTAATCCCGTACTTGAACATGGTGTTTTGATGGTGTGATTTTATAATCCAATGATATATCATCACTATTGTTTCTGAGTGGATTATTGTTGTATTTATGGATTAATTGGTGAATTGCTATTTTTGGTTTGGGTTTCTTATGGTTCTGTTATTGTACATGATGCTCATCAGATGAGCTTGCACGTGGATCACACCATAGTGTTAGTTGTATGTTGATAGGACTGTGCATATGAAGGCAGGAGTTGAAAGCTCGTCGCCTCGGCGAAGCATGGACATTGATACATACGGGATTGAAGGGCGACAAATATATCTTAATGAACTTGTTTGTATTTGCAGATGCTTGGTAATAGTTCCAATCATAAGGGCATAAAATTCTAAGGGATGACATGCTAGCAGAGGCCTCTCCCACATATAAATTTACAATGATGATCAGTTTAGTAAGTTAGTTGATTGCCTATGGACAATTCCACACACCATACCACCACTGTTCCAAACTTGCTATTTTTATTATATTGTACTATTACTTAGACAACACCTAACTTTTATGTTTATGTTCTTTGTTATCTTGCAAACATATCCTTTTATACCCGCAATGTAGTTTTATTTCTTGTTTCTAGATAAAGCAAACGATCGATGTACGTAAGTTTGTATCAGTGGCAGATAGGACCTGAGAGAATACGGATCTTACCTTTAACTCCTTGTGGGTTCGACACTCCATACTTACCACCTCCATCATTGGAAAGTGCTATGACCAGGGCCGGTCCTGATATTTTGGGGGCCCGGGGCGGAAAAAAATTTGGGGCCCTTAATATAAACATTATAGATAATGAATACAAGATTTATAAAGCCCTCACACTCATTCGGTGCCCCGGCACATGATATGATCTAACGCATTGTGCGAGCGTGATCCTCTCTAGAATATCTTGCTCAAATGATAAAAGCTATTTACAGGCGAATATCAGTGAAAAAATAGATAAGCAACTATGCTAGCGTCTACTCTGTCCAACCACTAAAATATTTGGAGTTACTTGAAGCTATAAGAATTTCTAGGATGTTTTAGCGTCCAGCATAGTGCCAGTCTCTGTCAAATATGAGCATGAGGGTAAAATCTCGATCGGCACTTCATGCATCAACACAAAGGGAAAACCCTTGGATCAAACGGAAACGAGGCATAACCAAAAGAAAATCCACCTCGGCGCTCACTACTAGCACCCACGTTGTACATGCCCTAATGAATAAATATACCTCCAAAATCAATATATATATGTGGTGAAAGTACTGTAAGAACACTGTGATTTGAGTTAAATGAAAGCGAAGAGGCCGCACACTTAAAAAAAATATGTGATGAATGAATAGTGCAAAGTACGCAATCTGTATGCGAAGGTAAATTACTTAATTAGCAATATACTTGTGTGGAGAATATGTAACTGCACTACGGAGCACCTGGGATAGATCGGCTTTGAATCGATCATCAGACGCTTGGCGCTCGACCGTGCAGTGATGTGGACTGGCATCTGACCCTGGCGGGAGGCGCTCCAGGATGTTCGCGTCCAGTGATCTAGGCCTTGGAATAGAGATCGCCTCTTTTTGTGGGAATAGAGATCACCTTGGCCTTGAGTAAGCCATCCGAAGAGTTTGGAAAGAAACATAATTAGTACTTCTCGTTGGGGAATAATAGGAATCAGCAAACTCGGGAATTAGGGATCAGAGGAATGTTGCGTTTGCCCGATCGAAGGAAGGTTGCCTCTTTTTTAGGAACGAACGTTGACTCTGCGTGATTGAAGCATTGCTGCATCCCTTGCCTACCTCTCTGGGCAATGGCCCATGGGCTACCTGTGCGTCTGGGGAGGGGCCCCTGGATTTTGGGGGCCCGGGGCGGCCGCCCCCCTGCCCCCCCTCAGGGCCGCCCCTGGCTATGACTATTGCTTGCACTTGGGGATTATCAAGCCCTGTTGACCCATAAGTATAGGGGATCCATCGTAGTCCTTTCGATAAGTAAGAGTGTCGAACCCAACGAGGAGCAGAAGGAAATGGCAAGTGGTTTTCAGCAAGGTAATTTCTGCGAGCACTGAAATTGTCGGTAACAACTAGTTTGATAGTAGGATAATTTGTAACGAGCAAGTAACGGTAAATAAAGTGCAGCAAGGTAGCCCAATCCTTTTTGTAGCAAAGGACAGGAAAATGATCTCTTATAATAAGCAAAGGTTCTTGAGGGCACAGGGGAATTTCATCTAGTCACATTCGATACCCTGTATCTATGCTTCTTTTTTGTATATTAGTTATTAGTGGAATTTCAGTGCATTGGGTTCTTTATTAGATCTAGATGGAATGAAAGAGTGGAATAGAATGAAAAAATCCCTTTCAGATGAAAAGGGAAGAATAGTATGAGATATATCTCACTTGGATAAAAAATTAAAAGCAAATTTCTCTTATCCTCATTTGTTCCTTCCATTAGATCATGTTTGTTTGATTCACGTTCGCTACTTTTATAAATTGATATGTGGGTGGACCGGTGCTTGGGTGTTGTTCTTACTTGAACAAGCATCCCACTTATGATTACCGCCCTCGCAAGCATCTGCAACTACGAAAGAAGAATTAAGATAACAATCTAACCATAGCATTAAATATATGGATCCAAATCAGCCCCTTACTAAATAGCGCATAACCTATCATCTAATAACTACTCCACAATGCATTCCCTTAGGCCCAAAGATGGTGAAGTGTCATGTAGTCGACGTTCACATAACACCACTAAGGGAATCACAACATACATATCTTCAAAATATCGAACAAATATCGAATTCACGTGATTACTTGCAACATGACTTCTCCCGTGGCCTCAAGAACAAGGGGGACTACTCACAAATAATACTCATGCTCAAGATACGACGGATATTAAATAGCATAATGGATCTAAACATATAATCTTCCACCAAATAAACCATCTTGCATCAACTACAAGATGTAATCAACACTACTGGTCACCCGCAGGTACCAATCTGAGGTTTTGGTACAAAGATTGAACACAAGAGATGAACTAGGGTTTGAGATGAGATGGTCTTGTTGAAGATGTTGATGAAGATTGGCCTCCCAAAGATTGATAGGGTTGTTGGTGATGACTATGGCTTTAATTTCCCCCTCCCAAAGGGAAGTTCCCCTGGCGTAATCGCTCTGTGGGAGGGCAAAAGTGCTCCTGCCCAAGTTCTACCTCTAGACGGCGGCGCCCCGTCCCGAAAGTCCTCTCCTTATTTTTTTTTCTAGGTCAAAATACCTTATAACATAAGATGGGCACCAGAGGTGGGCCTGGGC
This sequence comes from Triticum urartu, assembly GCF_056163025.1. Taxonomy (NCBI): domain Eukaryota; kingdom Viridiplantae; phylum Streptophyta; class Magnoliopsida; order Poales; family Poaceae; genus Triticum; species Triticum urartu. The sequence continues at coordinate 371,142,867 of NC_141878.1, forward strand.
CCCACTACCAACCAGGGCACACTAGGGGGGCTAGCGTGAAGGAAATATGCCCTAGAGGCAATAATAAAGTTGTTATTTATATTTCCTTATATCATGATGAATTTTTATTATTCATGCTAGAATTGTATTAATCGGAAACTTACTACATGTGTGAATACATAGACAAACAGAGTGTCACTAGTATGCCTCTACTTGACTAGCTCGTTAATCAAAGATGGTTAACGTTTCCTAACCATGGACATGAGTTGTCATTTGATAAACGGGATCACAACATTAGAGAATGATGTGATTGACATGACCCATCCGTTAGCATAGCACTATGATCGTTTAGTATATTGTTATAGTTTTCTTCATAACTTATACATGTTTCTATGACTATGAGATTATGCAACTCCCGAATATCAGAGGAACACCTTGTCTGCTATCAAACATCACAACATAACTGGGTGATTATAAAGATGCTCTACAGGTGTCTTCAATGGTGTTTGTTGAGTTGGCATAGATTGAGATTAGGATTTGTCACTCCGATTGTCGGAGAGGTATCTCTGGGCCCTCTCGGTAATTCACATCACTATAAGCCTTGCAAGCAATGTGACTAATGAGTTAGTTGCGGGATGATGCATTATGGAACGAGTAAAGAGACTTGCCAGTAACGAGATTAAACTAGGTATGAGGATATAGACGATCGAATCTCGGGCGAGTAACATATCAATGACAAAGGGAACAATGTATATTGTTATGCGCTTTGACCGATAAAGATCTTCGTAGAATATTTAGGAGCCAATATGAGCATCCAGGTTCCGCAATTGTTTATTGACCGGAGATGTGTCTCGGTCATGTCTACATGGTTCTCGAACCCGTAGGGTCCGCACGCTTAACATTCGATGAAGATTTGTATTATGAGTTATGTGATTTGATGTACCGAAGGTTGTTCGGAGTCCCGGATGAGATCACAGATATGACGAGGAGTCTCGAAATGGCCGAGATGTAAAGATCAATATATTGGAAGGCTATATTTGGACATCGGAAAGGTTCCGAGTGATTCGGCTATTTTTCGGAGTACCGAAGAGTTACGAGAATTCGCCGGGGGAAGTAGTGGGCCTTAATGGGCCATGCGGGAAAGGAGATAAGGGCCTCAAGGGGTGGCCGCGCGCCCCCCATGGAATGTCTGAATTGGACTAGGGAGGGGGCGGCGCCCCCTGTCTTTCCTTCTCCCTCTCCTACTCCTTCCCTCTCTCCTCTCTTGGAAAAGGAAGGGGACTCCAACTAGGATTGGGAATCCTAGTTGGACTCCCCCTATAGGCGCGCCCCTCCTAGGCCGGCCTCCTCTTCCTCCCTCCTTTATATACGTGGGCAGGGGGGCACCCATAAACACACATGTTGATTTCTTAGCCGTGTGCGGTGCCCCCCCTCCATAGTTTTCCACCTCGGTCATATTGTCGTAGTGCTTAGGCGAAGCCCTGCATCGGTAACTTCATCATCACTGTCACCACGCCGTCGTGCTGACGAAACTCTCCCTCAGCCGTAGTTGGATCTAGAGTTCAAGGGACGTCACTGAGCTGAACGTGTGCAGATCGCGGAGGAGCCGTGCGATCGTTACTTGATCGGTTGGATCGCGAAGACGATCGACTACATCAACCGCATTACTAAATGCTTCCGCTTTCGGTCTACAAAGGTACGTGGACACACTCTCCCCACTCGTTGCTATGCTTCTCCTAGATAGATCTTGCGTGATCGTCAATTTTTTTTTTGAAATACTACGTTCCCCAACATGGCGTGCCCTGGTGCCTTGTGGGCACCTAGCTGCCCCCCTCTGGTAGTTCTTCTCTCCAATATTTATTATATGTTCCAAAATAATTCCCCGTAAAATTTCAACTCATTTGGAGATGTGCAGAATAGGTATCTCTGACATTGATTTTTTAGGTCCAGAAGTCTGGAATAGGTATCTTTGACACACTCTGCCCGCTCGTTGCTATGCTTCTCCTAGATAGATCTTGCGTGATCGTAGGAAATTTTTGAAATACTATGTTCCCCAACAGTGGCATCCGAGCCAGGTCTATGCGTAGATGTTATATGCACAAGTAGAACACAAAGAGTTGTGGGCGAAAATAGTCATATTGCTTACCAGCATGTCAAACTTTGATTCGGCGGTATTGTTGGATGAAGCGGCCCAGACCGACATTACATGACCGCTTCATGAGACTGGTTCTGCTGCCGCGCTTTGCACACAGGTGGCTAGTGGGTGTCTGTTTCTCCAAATTTAGTTGAATCGAGTGTGACTACGCCCGGTCCTTGTTGAAGGTTAAAACAACACAATTGACGGAAAAATCGTTGTGATTTTGATACGTAGGTAAGAACGGTTCTTGCTAAGCCTGTAGCAGCCACGTGAAACTTGCAACAACAAAGTAGAGGACGTCTAACTTGTTTTTGCAAGGCATGTTGTGATGTGATATGGTCAAAACGTGACGAGATATAAATTGTTGTATGAGATGATCATTTTTTGTTAATGTTATCGGCAACTGGCAGGAGCCTTATGGTTGTCTCTTTATTGCATAAGATGCAAGCGCCATATAATTGCTTTACTTTATTGCTATGCGATAGCAATAGTTGCAAAAGAAATAGTTGGCGAGACGACCATGTGATGACACATTGATAAAGATCAAGATGATGGAGATCATGGTGTCATGCCGGTGACGATGGAGATCATGACGGTACTTTGGAGATGAAGATTAAAGCACAAGATGATGATGGCCATATCATGTCACATATTTTGATTGCAGGTGATGTTTATCTTTTATGCATCTTATTTTGCTGAGTATGACGGTAGCATTATGAGATGATCCCTTACTAAAATTTCAAGGTATAAGTGTTCTCCCTGAGTATGCACCGTTGCAACAGTTCTTCGTGCTGAGACACCACGTGATGATCGGGTGTGATAAGCTCTACGTTCACATACAATGGGTGCAAGCCAGTTTTGCACATGTCGAATACTCGGGTTAAACATGATGAGCCTAGCGTATGAAGATATGGCCTCGGAACACTGAGACCGAAAGGTCGAGCGTGAATCATATAGTAGATATGATCAACATAGTGATGTTCACCATTGAAAACTACTCCATCTCACGTGATGATCAGACATGGTTTAGTTGATGTGGATCACGTGATCACTTAGATGATTAGAGGGATGTCTATCTAAGTGGGAGTTCTTAAGTAATATAATTAATTGAACTTTAATTTATCATGAACTTAGTACCTGATACTATTTTGCATATCTATGTTGTAGATCAATAGCTCGCGTATAGCTCCCTGTTTTATTTTTTGATATGTTCCTAGAGAAAAATAAGTTGAAAGATGATAGTAGCAATGATGCGGACTAGGTCCATGATCCGAGGATTATCCTCATTGCTGCACAGAAGAATTATGTCCTTCATGCACCGCTAGGTGACGGACCTATTGCAGGAGCAGATGCAGACGTTATGAACGTTTGGCAAAGATCGGTATGATGACTACTTGATAGTTTAGTGCACCATGCTTTACGGCTTAGAACTGGGACTTCAAAAACATTTTGAACGCCACGGAACATATAAGATCTTCCAAGAGCTGAAATTTGTATTTTAGACTCATGCCCGAGTCGAGAGGTATGAGGCCTCTGACAAATACTTTGCCTACAAGATGGAGGAGAATAGCTCAACCAGTGAGCATGTGCTCAGAATGTCTGAGAACTACAATCGCTTGAATCAAGTGGGAGTTAATCTTCCAGATAAGATACTGATTGACAGAGTTCTCTAGTCACTATCACCAAGTTACTTGAACTTCATGATGAACTATAATATGCAAGGGATGACGAAAACGATTCCCCGAGCTCTTCGCAATGCTGAAGTCGGCGAAGGTAGAAATCAAGAAAAGCATCAAGTGTTGATCGTTGACAAGACCACTAGTTTCAAGTGAAAGGGCAAGGGAAATAAAGGGAACTTCAAGAAGAATGGCAAGCAAGTTGCCACTCCCATGAAGAAGCCCAAAGCTAGACCCAAGCCTAAAACTGAGTGCTTCTACTACAAAGGAAATGGTCACTCGAAGCGGAACTACCCCAAATTCTTGGCGGATAAGAAGGATGGCAAAGTGAACAAATGTATATTTGATATACATATTATTGATGTGTACTTTACTAGTGTTCATAGTAACTCCTAGGTATTTGATACCGATTCAGTTGCTAAGATTAGTAACTCAAAATAGGAGTTACAAAATGAACTGAGACTAGTTGAGGGCAAAGTGACGATGTGTGTTGGAAGAGATTCCAAGGTTGATAAGATCACCGTCGCATACTCCCTCTACCTTCGGGGTTAGTGTTGAACCTCAATAAATGTTATTTGGTGTTTGCGGTGAGCATAATATGATTGGATCATGTTTATTGTAATATGGTTATTCATTTAAGTCAAAGAATAATTGTTGTTATGTTTACACTTAAAATAAATGGTTTATTGATCTCGATCATAGCGATACACATATTCATAATATTGAAGCCAAAAGATGCAAAGTTAATAACGATAGTGCAACTTATTTGTGGCAGTGCCGTTTAGGTCATATTGGTGTAAAGCGCATGAAGAAACTCCATGTTGATGGGCTTTTGGAATCACTTGATTATGAATCACTTGATACTTGTGAATCATGCCTCATGGGCAAGATGACTAAGACTCCATTCTCCGGAACAATGGAGCGGGCCACTGACTTATTGGAAATAATACATACCGACGTATAAAGTCCGATGAATGTTGAGGCTCACGGCGGGTATCATTATTTTCTGGCCTTCACAGATGATCTGAACAGATATGGGTATATCTACTTAATGAAACATAAGTCTAAAACATTTGAAAAGTTCAAAGAATTTCAGAGTGAAGTGGAAAATCATCGTAACAAGAAAATAAAGTTTATACGATCTGATCGTGGAGGCAAATATTTGAGTTACGAGTTTGGTCTTCATTTGAAACAATGTGGAATGGTTTTTCAACTCACGCCACCTGGAACACCACAGCGTAAAGATATGTCCGAACTTCATAACCGTACTTTATTAGATATGGTGCGATCTATGATGTCTCTTGCCGATTTACCACTATCATTTTGGGGTTATGCATTAGAGACAGCCGCATTCACGTTTAATAGGGCACCATCTAAATCCATTGAGATGACAAAGTATGAATTGTGGTTTGGCAACAAACCTAAGATGTCGTTTCTTAAAGTTTGGGGCTGCGATGCTTATGTGAAAAAGCTTCAACCTGATAAGCTCGAACCCAAATCGGAGAAATGTGTCTTCATAGGGTACCCAAAGGAAACTGTTAGGTAAACCTCTATCACAGATCCGAAGGCAAAATATTCGTTGCTAAGAATGGATCCTTTCTAGAGAAGGAGTTTCTCTCGAAAGAAGTGAGTGGGAGTAAAGTAGAACTTGATGAGGTAATTGTACCTTCTCCCGAATTGGAAAGTAGTTCATCACAGAAATCAGTTCCAGTGATTCCTACACCAATTAGTGAGCAAGCTAATGATGATGATCATGAAACTTCAGATCAAGTTACTACCGAACCTCGCAGGTCAACCAGAGTACGGTGCGCACTAGAGTGGTACGGTAATCCTGTTCTGGAAGTCATGTTACTAGACCATGATGAACCTACGAACTATGAGGAAGCAATGATGAGCCCAGATTCCGCGAAATGGCTTGAGGCCATGAAATCTGAGATAGGATCCATGTATGAAAACAAAGTATGGAGTTTGATTGACTTGCCCGATGATCGGCGAGCCATAGAGAATAAATGGATCTTCAAGAAGAAGACTGACGCTGACGGTAATGTTTCTGTCTACAAAGCTCGACTTGTTGCGAAAGATTTTCGACAAGTTCAAGTAGTTGACTAAGATGAGACCTTCTAACACGTAGCGATGTTTAAGTCTGTTTGAATCATGTTAGCAATTGCCGCATTTTATGATTATGAAATTTGGCAAATGGATGTCAAAACTGCAATCCTTAAATGGATATCTTAAAGATGAGTTGTATATGATGCAACCAGAAGGTTTTCCTAGAGGTACTAACAAAGTGTGCAAGCTCCAACGATCCATTTATGGACTGGTGCAAGCCTGTCGGAGTTGGAATATACTCTTTGATAGTGTGATCAAAGCATATGGTTTTATACAGACTTTTGGAGAAGCCTATATTTACAAGAAAGCGAGTGGGAGCTCTGTAGCATTTCTGATATTGTATGTGGATGACATATTGTTGATCGGAAATGATGTAGAATTTTTTGGAAAGCATAAGTGTTTGAAAGGAGTTTTTCAAAGAAAGACCTCGAGGAAGCTGCTTACATATTGGGCATCAAGTTCTGTAAAGATAGATCAAGATGCTTGATAATATTTTTCAATGAGTCATACCTTGACAAGATTTTGAAGTAGTTCAAAATGGAACAGTCAAAGAAGGAGTTCTTGCCTATATTGCGAGGTGTAAAGTTGAGTAAGACTCAAAACACGACCACGACAGAAAATAGAAAGAGAATGAAAGTCATTCCCTATGCCTCAGCCATAGGTTATATAAGTATGCTATGCTGTGTACCAAACCTGTTGTGTACCTTGCCATGATTTTGGTAAGGGGGTACGATATTGATATAGGAGTGGATCACCTGACAGCGGTCAAAATTATCCTTAGAAGACTAAGGAGATATTTCTCGGTTATGCAGGTGATAAGGAGTTCGTCGTAAAGCGTTACGTCGATGCAAGCTTTTACACCGATTTGGATGACTCTGAGTCTCAATCTGGATATATATTGAAAGTGGGAGCAATTAGCTAGAGTAGCTCCATGCAGAGCATTGTAGACATAGAAAAATTGCAAAAATACATACGGGTCTGAATGTGATAGACCCATTGACTAAGCTTCTCTCACAAACAAAACATGATCACACCTTAGTACTCTTTGGGTGTTAATCACATAGAGATGTGAACTAGATTATTGACTCTAGTAAAACACTTTGGGTATTAGTCACATGGAGATGTGAACTAATCACATGGTGATGTGAACTATTTGTGTTAAATCACATGGCAATATGAACTAGATTATTGACTCTAGTGCAAGTGGGAGACTGTAGCGATCCAACCTCAGCCGGTTAAATCTCTGTGTATAAGTGTCATCCCTGGATCGTTAATGCTGACACACACAGTACTTGATGGATTTATAACAGAGTTCAATCACACACTTATTACATCGAATATCTCAAAGAGAGTACTATTACAATAATATGGCCAAAGGCCATCTAATGAAGATAACAGCGGAAGGCTTCGAAGGCAAAAATGAGTCCATCAACTCCAACGGCATAGCTGAGTGCAAGACAACGACCTAGCGCACCTTACTCTTCGTATGAAAAGTCTACAACATAATACGTTGCAGCCCGAAACGGGTCAGCACATGGATAACTGCTATCCCTACATGCATATATGGCTGGTGGAGGCTCTATGGTTATCATGTTTGTGTAAAGCCAATTTTTCCGTACTACAAAGGAATATATTTTATTTAACTATCAAGTTTGTTGATAAATGCTGAGAAGGTTCCTCCATCTCAATCCCAATTAAGCAGTAATTAACAGCCCAACAAAATTAATTAAGAGTGATGAGATCAAACCAATATTTCAAGAACTAGATACTCAAGATGTCCATAACCGGGGACACGACTAATCATGATTAGTTTGTACACTCCGTAGAGGTTTGCACACTTTTCCCCACAATACTCGATCTCCTCCGTTGTATTTCTTGCACTCCATGATGTTTGAGAAACGGATGACCGAGACATAGTCTATTCGAAGAGGTCCCCTTAACCGATAGATAGGACGATACACCTACAATCCCCTACATTTGCTAGCCCATCATGGAAAGGATTCCCACAACTTACTCAACTATGCCATAGCCCATAATGGCATGTGGCTGCACATGGTAGTTTCCAGCATGAATAACATAATGATCCATTTGAGCCTGGGTGGCAAACCACAGGATGATCACACGAATTTCCCAGGATCTCCTAGGACAACACTAGATTCCCCAGGTGTCCGGGCAAGCCACTGGTATCCCTAGGGTGCCCCAACCAATCCACCCAGATGTGTATTAAAATAGCCACCTTAAGTTTCCCTTAGTTAATATAACTCTCGCAACTTCCATGAAACTCACATACCAATCCACGTATACGAGCATAGCAAAGCAATATAAGCATAACGTAGAAGTAACTCCCAAGGTTTGCATAAAGGACAATAGGTTCTACCTCATCAACTACTGCCCAATACCCACATGTTAAGCTGATCCTACTCATGCAATGTTTAAGGGTTGAAACTAATGCATAAAAACTGGGTAATAAAGGGTATGATCAAAGTGTTACTTCCCTTGCTGACGATCTGAAAACCCTAGTGACTCGTAGTAGCACGCTTCGCACTCCGGAAACTCTATCGCAAACACAAATAGCATACATAAGCACTCAAACAATAGATGCAAGGGTAAACTCAATAGAAAAGATGCAAATATAAAGTTCAAGAGAAGAGCTTCAATTTGCAAACGGAATCAATCAAATCGGACCTACGAAACTCAAACTGTGGTCAAAAGAAATTCAAATTAAAATCTGCTTGCAACCAAATTTTTATTTGTCAAAACCATGTTCAAGTTTATTAACTGGAAAGAGGGGTTCGGGATGAAGATTTTGGCATTGGTTTCCGTGGATTTGGACGAACGGATAAAAAGTTGCGAGGGTGTAACATCCGAAATTTTCAATTTGGAATGTTATACAAAAGATCATCATTGCATATCATATTTTATTGCACTTGTTGATCCTAGAAATTTCACGCAACTCAAGGACCCTCGGAGAGAGTTGGGGATTTCGTTATTTTCATATTTGAGTTTTCTCAAATTTTGAAAGTAGGATCATTTGATTTTATTTATTTTATCTTCAATTATTTCTACTATAAAAATTATGAGAGTGGGAATAAAATGACTTTCCCAAAATATAGAAATATTGGGGATTTAGTAAAAATCAAATACTCCCTCTGTTCACTTTTATAAGACCTCGAAGACATTTCAGACAATGTACAAAACAGCCCATTTTGAGTTCTGAAATGACTTACAAAAGTGAACGGAGGGAGTAAGATTTTACTTTGGTTTTATTTGCTATTTTATTTGAATTTAGGAAAAATTGCTCGTTTTCAAAAATTGCATTTAGGGCCAAGAAAATGTTCATCCTATTCTAAATATTTTATTTAGACGGTGAAAATTTGTTTTGGCATTTTTAGAATTTTATTTATGTTTCTAGAATTTTTTTAGTCCGAGCGAAATTGTTTTAAAAAAAAGAGACCCCGCGCCCGACTGGGCCAAGGGCCCAACCAAGTAGGCCGGCCCAGCCAGCCGCCGCCGCCTCCCGCCGGGTCTGGATAGGAGTCCCGACCGCCGCCGTCACCCGAGTCCAGGGAGGACCCGCCACCCGAGGCCAACGCCTCCCCCAAGTCGCCGCCTCCCCCTTTATAACCCTGGCCCCCCTGCAGCCCCACACCCGCCACCGCCTCCCACGCCTGCAGCGCCGCTGCCGCACGCCGCCCGAGCCGCCCTGCCGCCGCGTCGGAGCTGCCGCCCCGCACCACCCACCGCCCGCCGGAGCCTCGCCGGAGCCCCGAGCCAAGGTAGCCGCCGCCCAAGTTTTTTTTGAGAAAAGCTGTTTTGGTTTTTTTGAAAACCCTAGTTTTCGTTTTTTTTAAATAGATAGTTTTTTCTCCGGTTTATTTATTTAGCGAGCGTTCGCTCGTCTGTTCGTTTTAATGATGCGTTCATCGTTTAGTTCCTGTTAACGAACATTCATTCGTTAACCTGTTCATCGTTTTTCTTTCTCTCGGATTAAATCCGCGATTTTTCTGATCGCGATTTCTGATCCGATGTTTGTTTTAGTTTAACTTTTCGCTCGTTTGTCGAAATCAGGCGATTCAAGCGCCTGGAGTTTCGTCTCGAAACCCTCTTTCCGTTTAACCAACTCAAACAAGTTTTTCCCTCTGTAAAAATTACCCTAGATTAAGATTAGTAAACAGAGCTTTTTTCTTTTGCCGTTTGTCTTTCGTTGCTTCGTTGGATTTGATTCTTTTTGCCAACCGGAGTTCTTAATTTGAACTATCTGGTTAGATCTCTGATTCGAGTTTTACCTGTGCATTAGATGAGTACTTATTGTATGCTTGTTTGTTTGCGATAGAGTAACCGGAGTGCTCCTCTTGCTACTTCAAATCTCTAGGTTTTGCGGATCATCAGCAAGTCAAATAACACTTTGATCATACCTTCCTACTACCCAATTTTATTGCATTAGATCAATTCTCATACATTGCATTGACTAGGATCTAATTAAATTGTGGGTTTGGGAAGTAGATGAGGTAGTACCTATTACCTGTTATTATCAAACCTTTGGGAGTTACTTCTGCGTTTTCTTATTTTGCCATGCTATGCCAGTAGACGTGGTTTGGGTGAGTGAAATCCATGACAGATGTGAGTTTGTTAAATTAATGATTTATCTAAGGTGGTAACTTACATACACATCTGGGTGGACTGAGGCACCTGGGTATTCCAGCGATTGCCTGTTTTTCTTCGGACCGGCACCCAGGCTCAAAGGGATCATGAGATTATTCATGCTAGGAACTTCCGTGTGCAGCCACAAGCTATTATGGGCTCTAGCATAGTTGACTAAGTCGCGCGAACTCTTACAGTGGTAGACTAGCAGATGTAGGGGATGTAGGTGGTACGGTCTACCCATCGTAAGGTGCTAGCGTTTCTGAAAGACTATGTCTTGGTCATCCGTTTCTCAAACACCATTCAATGTGAGAAAACCAATAGAGGAGATCGAGTCTTGTGGGGAAAAGTGTGCAAACCTCTGCAGAGTGTATAAACTAATCATGATTAGCCGTGTCCCCGGTTATGGACATCTTGAGTATCTAGTACTTGGATTATCATGTGAATCTCATCATGCTACTCTAATTAATTTGTTGGTTCTCAATGATGATGCTTAATAGGGATTGAGAATGCTGTCAACCATTCCCAATGTTTAACAACTACCATGATAGTTAAATAAAATTTATTCCTTTGCCGTAGGGAAAAAATGGCTTTACGCAAAACTGTAACCATGGAGCTTTCCACCAGCCAAATATGCATGTAGTATAGCCTTATTTCTTCATTACTCTCTATGTGTTACATTTCTAGCATATTCCATGTGCTGACCCGTTTCGGGCTGCAACGTTCATGTTGCAGACTTTTCAGACAATGAGTAAGGTGTTTTTAGGTCGTGGTTCTATACTCAGTGATGCCGTTGGAGTTGATGGACTCACTTATCTTCCAAGCCTTCCGCTGTTATCGTTATTAGATGGCCTTAAGCCATTATTATTGTAATAAGTTCTTTTTTGAGACTCTCGATGTAATAAGTGTGTGATTGCTACTCTGTTATAAATCCTTCAAGTACTGTGTGGTGTCAGCATTACTGATCCAGGGATGATACCTGAGCACAGAGATTGGACCGTTTGAGGTCTAGTCGCTACAAGATGGTATCAGAGCACACGCTGACTGTAGGACACGACCACTAAGCTAAAGACCCTAGATCACTACTCACTCTTCTCATTCTGACCTCTCATCTTTTCTACTCTTTTAGGATGGCGGATGCAAGGAACAAGTTCGTGCAACCGGATGAAGATACACCCTTTGGACGTCATTTGAAGGAAGTCACAAGATACCTGAACATAGGAGTTCCAAGCTTCACCGGAACCTACAACGCCACATTACCTGAACAAGAGCGTTGGATGATTCAAGTTCAAGTTCCAGGAAGGACGTTCATGCCAGTCACTAAGCCCATAGAGTTTTCATTTGATGCACCAACCTGGAGTCTAGGAAAGAGCATGGCAGCTCACATCGCCATGGGACGCATTGGAGAAGTTTACCACAATAATCTCAAGGATACTATCTACCAGATTTGTGGGCACCGAGATGAGCACTGGGAGATGATCAGCAGCAGGAAGGATAGATCAATTGCAGCTTTTATCCAGGAGTTAAACCAGCACATTCGACGTCAGGAGAACCAGATGTGCGCCGACATGATAGATCTGAAGAAGGCGAGGACAAGAATGAAGGAACTGGAGGAAGAACTCAAAGCTACACGTGAAGATTATGAAGAGGAAATCAAAGTACTAGTGGATAAGAATGCCAACCTAACAATGAAGATCGGAATATTTATGGGAGGCCCTACGCCAGTAGAAGAAGACGAAGAACCCAAGGAGATTCGCTCGAAGGACTACATCATCATCGATGACACCGACTCAGATCCAGATGATAGCGATGATGACTATGTTGATGAAGCTGGAGCAGATATCATGGAGTGTACAACCGAAGAATATTTCTAGAAGACCACCCCAACAGTAGTAGTAGTCCACCATGTAATTATAGTAGTCCGAGCACTTTTGCGATAGTTAGATCGATTGTATGCCCTTGTTTGATTGAATTAAGTGAATTGTTTACTTTTGCCTCATGTGCATATGGGTAGCGTTTTCTCTCTAGACCCCTCTCTACTCTTAAATCTCATCTTTTCTAAACCCTCAGATGCCTCCAAGACGTGACCCCAGATTTACCTTCCCACCAGAGCTCACCCAATTGATCCAGCAGCAGAACACATTGATGCACTTGCTAGTCCAGAATCAGAACCATGGGAACAACAACAACAGCCCACCACCACCACTACCTGTTGATCACTTAGCCCGTTTTCTTAGGCTGAATCCACCGATGTTTTCCAGTAGCACCGAGCCGATAATAGCAGATGATTGGCTCCGCAAGACAGCAAGGGAGTTCACCACGGCAGGATGCACATATGCGGAAAAGGTGAAGTTTGCCGCACACCAGCTTGAAGGACCCGCAGCATCATGGTGGGAGAATTTCACAGCCACTTTCCTTATTGACAGTGTCACATGGGACCAGTTCCAACAGGCTTTCCGTACTTCCCATGTTTCAGCAGGAGCTATGGCCCTAAAGAAGCGAGAGTTTCGCAACTTGCGCCAAGGAGGACGGACGGTTGGCCAGTATGTGGAGGACTTTAGTAAGCTAGCACGTTATGCCCCAAATGACGTTGCTACGGATGCAGCTAAGTAGGAGAAGTTTCTGGAAGGACTGAATGACGAGTTGAGCATGCAGTTGATGGTAGCAACCTTCAACAACTACCAGGAGTTGGTAGATCATGCTCTCATGATTGAAGGGAAGCAACAACAAATTGAGAACCGCAAGAGGAAGTATGGACAAGGGAAGTACAATTTACCCCCAGGCCGGGAGGACATTTTCAGCATACCCATGGAGGAGGTAACTCGCACAATCACAATGGCACCAAGAATGGTAATGGGAATGGAGGAAGTAACGGCCAGAATCGCACCAACCCATCAACCCCAGCCAAGAGAGACCTGAGCCAAGTCACTTGCTTTAAGTGCCAGAAGACTGGACATTATGCCAATGAATGTCCTGAAGCCCAAAATGGAAATGGCAATGGAAGCTCTGGGAAGAAGCTGAACCCTTTCAATAGGGGACAGGTGAACAACGTAAATGTGGAGGAAGTTGAAGCCCAGCCCGATGCAGTAATAGGTAAGTTTTTGGTTAAGTCATTTACTGCACTCGTTCTTTTTGATACTGGTGCATCGCATTCATACATATCAACGGGATTTGTGGATAAGTATAAACTGCCAACCCAAGCCCTTAGGTCACCCATGTTAATAACCTCGCCTAGAGTGGAGTATATGGCTAGTCTATGGTGTGATCAGTTACCATTAGGGATTGGTAACTATGTTTTTCCCTCGGACCTAATAGTATTGAAATCTCAAGGATTGGATGTGATATTAGGCATGGATTGGTTATCAAAGTATGAAGGGAACATTGAATGTGCCAGTAAGTCTATTTTGCTTACCACCCCAGAAGGAAGAAGGATCAAGTATGTATCCCGGCATGTGTCGAAAAGGACTCAAGTAAATTGCCTAACAGGAGTTGTGCATGAGGAAGTACTAGTAGTGAAGGATTTCCCTGATGTTTTTCCAGAAGAGTTGCCAGGCATGCCACCGGATAGAGATATTGAGTTTTTGATTGAGCTTTTGCCAGGCACAGGGCCAATATCTAAGAGACCATATAGGATGCCCGCAAAGGATTTGGTGGAGATTAAGAAGCAGATTAAGGAGTTACTGGATAAAGGTTATATTCGCCCAAGTTCTTCACCTTGGGGATCGCCAGTACTTCTAGTGGAGAAGAAGGATGGATCATTAAGGATGGTCATTGATTATCGAGGATTGAATGAAGTAACCATCAAGAACAAGTACCCACTACCGATGATCAATGATCTGTTTGATCGTTTGCAAGGAGCTAAGGTATTTTCCAAGATCGACCTGCGATCAGGATACCATCAGTTGAAGATTCGAGAACAGGATATTCCTAAAACAGCTTTTACCACCAGGTATGGGTTGTACGAGTATACCGTTATGTCATTTGGTCTAACTAGCGCACCTGCATATTTTATGAACATGATGAACAAAGTTTTTATGGAGTTTTTGGATAAGTTCGTCGTAGTGTTCATTGATGATATCCTGGTTTACTCGAAGAATGAAGAGGAGCATAAGGAGCATTTGCATTTGGTACTTGGTAAGCTCAGAGAACATCAGCTATATGCCAAGTTAGGCAAATGTGAGTTTTGGTTGAAGGAAGTCGGATTTCTCGGACACGTTATATCTGGAGAAGGTATAGCAGTGGATCCCACCAAGGTTGACACTGTGACAAATTGGGAAGCGTCAACAACAGTTGGAGAGATCCGGAGTTTTCTTGGACTTGCGGGATACTACCGGAGATTCATTGAAAATTTCTCGAAGATTGCGAAACCTATGACGGAGTTGCTGAAGAAGGATACCAAGTTCATATGGACTAAGGAATGTGAGGCTAGTTTCCAGGAGTTGAAGAAACGTTTGGTTACATCACCAGTGTTGATTTTGCCAGATCAGACCAAGGATTATGAGGTGTATTGCGACGCTTCACGTCGAGGACTTGGAGCAGTGCTTATGCAGGAAGGAAGAGTTGTCTCATATGCCTCATGACAGCTCAAGCCTCATGAGTTAAATTATGCTACGCATGATTTGGAGTTAGCAGCCGTAGTGCATGCATTGAAGACTTGGAGACATTTTCCCATTGGAAATCATTGTGAGGTGTACACGGACCACAAGAGTTTGAAGTAAATTTTCACGCAGAAGGAGTTGAATCTCAGACAAAGGAGATGGTTGGAACTCATCAAGGATTATGATATGAGATTGCATTATCACCCTGGAAAGGCTAACGTAGTAGCTGACGCATTGAGCCGTAAAAGTCATGTCAACACCTTAATGACAGGAGATTTACCAAGGGAGTTAGCCGAAAATCTTTGTGAGCTATGTTTGGAAATAGTTCCGAGAGGCTATGTAGCAGCATTGGAGATTCAGTCTATGTTGATGGATAAGATCAGAGAAGCCCAAAAGACTGACAAGGAGATTGCCTCTATTAAGGAGAAAATGAGCAAAGGAAAAGCTAAAGGATTTTGTGAGGATGAGCACGATACCTTATGGTTTGAAGACTGTGTTTATGTGCCTAATGATTCGGAGATCGGGAAGTTAATTCTGCAAGAGGCCCATGATTCACCAAATTCGACTCACCCAGGAAATACCAAGATGTATTTGGATTTGAAGGATATTTTCTGGTGGACCGGAATGAAGAAGGATATTGCGGAGTATGTAGCAGTTTTTGATGTATGTCAGAGAGTAAAGGCGGAACATCAGAAGCCAGCAGGATTGCTACAGCCATTGCCGATACCCGAATGGAAGTGGGATAAGTTAGGCATGGATTTTATCACCGGATTGCCCAGAACTCGTTCAGGCTATGACTCGATATGGGTTGTAGTCGACCGTTTGACAAAGGTAGCTCATTTCATCCCAGTGAAGACTACCTATACCAGTGCAAAGTTGGCAAAGATATACATGACCAGAATCGTATGTCTGCATGGAGTTCCAAGGAGCATTGTATCAGATAGAGGAACCCAGTTTACCTCAAAGTTCTGGAATCAGTTGCATGAAACCTTGGGTACCAGGCTAGAGTTCAGTACAACTTTCCATCCGCAGACAGATGGACAGACCGAGAGATTCAATCAGATTTTGGAGGATATGCTCAAAGTTTGTGCGCTAGATTACGTATCTAGTTGGGATGAGAATTTTCCATACGCAGAGTTCTCCTATAACAGCAGTTATCAATCCAGTTTGAAGATGGCCCCTTTCGAAGCTCTGTACGGAAGGAGGTGCAGGATCCCATTGTTGTGGGATGAAGTTGGAGACCGCCAGTTGTTTGTGTAAGTGCATCTAGTGCCAACCCTAGTTGGTTTTGGAGTATTGACGACAAACCTAGTTGAGGGACTAACGTGTTTGTGAGAATTGCAGGAAAACACAGGTAGAAGTCCCTCATTGATTCGGTTTTATTACCAAAGATGACCCCTAAAAATGTACGAAGACATTGAAGACAATGGTGGTTTATGAAGATATTCATATTGAAGACAATGACATGAGAAGACTCCCTATGAAGCTTATGGAACTCGAAGACTTAGATCCTTCGTAGTTTTATTTCATTTATGTTGTGTCATAGGAATCACCGTACTGTTAAGTGGGGTCCAAGAGAACCAGTCAGAATGACTGAAGTGATGCCTAATTCAAATCCTATGTCTTCAAGCGAAGACTTTGAGAGAAAATCTTGTCCAGAGTCAGACAAGTCAGCTTTACTTGTAGCCCAAGTAAAGTTGCCGTGTGAGTTCAAAATTCGACCGTTGTACACGTGTCAGTTCCTTAGTGACCCAGGGTCATTTTGGACAGATCAGGTCGGGTTGCCAAGTGGCTATAAATAGTCCATCCCCCACAACCATAAACGGTTGGCTGCTCAGATTTCAGCGCACGGCTTTTGTCGTTTGAGAGCAACCCACCTCGAAGCCTTTGAAAGAAAAATTCCTAGTGAGGAGAAAAGCCCTAACCACCCAGAGCCAGAGTGAATTGGGCATCACTTAAGTCTTCTTGTCTGTGTGATCTGAAGACTTATTACACTTGAGGACAGTGCATCCTCCAGACGGTTAGGCGTCGCGTTCTGAGCATCCAAGAGAAATTGTGGATTGCCAGTGAACGAAGTCTGTGAAGGTTTGGGAGTCTACCTTGAAGACTTACCTGAGTGATTGCGCGAGGTCTGTGTGACCTTAGCTCAAGGAGAAAACGGTGAGGACTGGGTGTCTTGGACTAAGTGTCCTTGATTGGGTGTCCGGGACTGTGTGTCCTTTGGTTTAAATACCTAGCCGCTCCAACCAGACGTACAGTTGTCACAGCAACTGGAACTGGTCCAACAAATCATTGTCTTCAACGTGTCACTGGTTTCATCTTCACTTCCTTTACTTACAGTTATTCATTGTGAAGCCATTGCATGCTTGCTTTATCTTTTGTCTTCACAACATGAATGTATGATCTGTTTGGCTTCACAACTTCTTCCTACCTGATCCTTATTACACTAAAGCTGTTTGTCATTGTGCTTTCACTCTATTGAATACATGACCATGGCTGGCCTAGTGTAATCTAACTTCCACTGCACAGTAATAGGCATAATCTTCACTGTTTGTCTTCATAACTCTCACGTTTTGAAGATTTTCATAAAAATCGCCTATTCACCCCCCCCCTCTAGTCGATATAACGCACTTTCAATTGGTATCAGAGCAAGGTGCTCCCTTGTTCTGTGTGATTCGGTTTGACCACCTGGAGTTTTAGCTATGTCGACTGCAGGGATAATCAAAGTCTCCGCTGCTTGCCCCGTCTTCGATGGAACTGAATATCCCTACTGGAAGAATAAGATGCGCATGCATCTTGAAGCCATTGATGTCGACTTATGGTATGTCGTCAAGAATGGCGTTCCCAAGGCTGGAGAAGGTGTCACTGCTGCTGATGTCAAGAAATTCGTTCAACTGGACTCCACTGCCAAGAATATCATCTGTGGTCATCTAACCAAAGGATAGTATGGCCGTGTGAGTGCCTTTAAGACATCCAAACTGGTCTGGGATTGGCTCTCCAAAGTTAATGAAGGCATCTCAACCCAGAGAGATCAAAGAATCAGTGTCCTTCGCAACCTCTTCAACCGCTTCAAGCGAAATGACAATGAGAATGTTCAGCACACCTTTGATCGGCTCACTGACATCACAAATGAGCTTCAAGCCCTCGGCGCCACTGAGATCACCAAACATGAAATTGTCAAGACGCTGCTGAGATCACTTGATAGTTTGTTTGACATTCTGGCCCTGATGATTCAAGAACGTCCTGATTTCAAGACACTCGATCCGTCTGACATACTTGAGAGGCTCAACACACATGAGTTTCAGCTTTCTGAGAAAAGAGATATCTACGGTCCAAACTATGGGCGAACTCGTGCTTTGAAGGCAAAAGCTGTCTCCTCATCTGAAGAAGAATCTGACTACAGTTCTGATGATCCTGAAGACATTGGAAGAGAACTTGCAATGCTAGTAAAGAAGTTGCAAAAATTCACCAAGAAGAAAGGCTTCAGAAAATCTTCACGATCAAGCTCAAGGAATGATGAAGCTTCTGCTCATGACTACAAGAAGAAAACATGTCACAAGTGCAAGAAAACTGGACACTTCATCTCTGAGTGTCCACAGCGGGACAATGAGAACAGAAGGAAGAAGAAGAGCAAGGAGTATGATTCTGACGACAAGAAGAAGAAGAAACACTCAAAGTCTTCTTCCAAGTCTTCATCAAAGTCTTCATCACACAAGAAGAGCTCATCTGGCAAGGCACGTGCGTTTGTTGGCAAGGAGATGGATTCAGAGGAGGAGTCCGCATCTGAGGAGGCAGAGGTGGAGACTGAGGAGGAGTCTGATTCTGGCATTGCGAGTCTGGCTACAGCATACGTCGCCAAGTCCATCTTCGACACTGAAGACAATGACTGCATCACCGACACCGACGCAAATGACAAGAACGACTCCACTTCTACCTACTGCTTCATGGCACGCGGTGCCAAGGTAAACACACGCACTACTCGCTATGAAACATCTAGTGACGATGACTCTGAATGTGATTCAAAACCTAGCTACAAAACACTTGCTAAAATTGCAACTGAACAACAGAAAGCTATGGAACATATTCAAAAATTGTTAGACATAAGCGATTATCTGTTGGGTGCTGAAATGACTCGTTCTGAAACCTTAATTGAAGACATAAAAAATCTTCACGTTAAGTATCAGGAACTTGAAGATCGTCTTGAGACTCTCTCAACTACTCATGAAAAGCTTTCCTATGATTATCTTCAAAAGAAGCAAGACCTTGAGAAGTTGAGAGCGGATCATGAAGATCTTCAAAAGGAAAATGAGTCACTTCGCGCCAAACAGATCAGTCCCGCTCAGGAAGGATTTGAACCACCATGTCTTAAATGCATTGAGCGTGATAATGCTACTTCTGTTGCTGAATGTTCCACTGCTACTACTGTTCCAATATCTTCAACTGTTGATGTGGCAACTAACCCCTCTACTGAGGATACCACTGCTATTGCTGATGAGAATGCTAGGTTGAAGACATTGCTTGAAACAGGGATGTACAAAAGTCTGAAAGGGCATCAAACATTATGTGGTGTCCTTAAGAAGCAGATTCTGAACCAAAGCCCTAGGAAAGAGGGTGTTGGGTTCGTGAGGAAAATTAATGCAGATGGGTCTTACTGGAAACCTGAGCAGTACCCCAAAACCACATGGGTTGCTGCAAAGGAATCCTCAACAGATCCATCCAATCTGTCTGGCTTCACTTGTGCTAACCCAATTATCATTGATGAATCCTTTGATGCCAACTATAAACTGTTTAAGAATCAGAATGGTGAAGTGTTTGCCAGGTACATTGGTACTAACTGCAGGAATGGACCGCCTATGAAAAAGATCTGGGTTCCGAAAAAGTGTCTGGAAAATCTTCCTGTGAATGTCTTCATGACACCTCACTTGAAGAAGACAAACCTCACACCAAAGGCTTCATATGGTCCAAAGGCTTCATATGAACAGAGGACTCACCTGAGTCGCACTAACGCTAATGTTTTGCAGGGAAACCATACTCAGGCATACGAATATGAGAGCGTTTCTTCGAACCGTCATGTTCATATGACCAAAAATTATTCTGCTTATTCTTATGAGTATTATTGTCCACCTGCTAGACTGTTTACTAAGGCCTCAAAGCCAAAATTCTCAGATGCTGCACTTAGACTTATTGCTTCTAAGCCACCCTTGAATGTGGGTGGTTAAGAAAGCTTAACTCTCTTTTGCAGGGAAAGGTCTCCAGCAGAAAAACAAAATCTTCTGATGCTATTGCTGGGGACCTTTAAAATCTTGTAGGGCGCAAGATAAAATGCCCAAATGGCATCATTATGTACTTCGTTCCTGAATCGCATGCTACTCTCCCTATTAGTCCTAATCTGGATTTAAGTTTGCATAATCCACTGGTTCGTCAAATGTTTATGCTTCACAATACCCTTCGTGAAGCCTATCCCCCTAACTGCACTGTAGGGTACGACACCAGTGACTTCAAAGTCTTCCTAATGGATTATTGACAGTGGGTGTACAAATCACATGACTGGCAAAAGAAGCCTTCTCATGGACTCAACTGTACGTCCATCCGACAAGTTCCAGCAAATGAATCAATCAAGCTTATGGGAACTGGAGAAATTGTACCTTCTGAAGCTCATCCTGAAGAAGAACTTATCATCTCAGCACTTGATCCACATGAAGACAATGCTTAGCCTGAAGATATACCTCCAAATGACAACACAGATCAACAAGAGCAAAGTCTTCGCCCTATACATCCTCGTGTTGCAAATGAAGTACAAATTGACAAAATACTTGACAGCATCAATGCACCTGGTCCACTCACTCGTGCAAGGGCAACTCAGCTAACAAACTTCTGTGGGCATTTCGCATTCGTCTCAATATCAGAACCCAAGAAAGTTGAAGAAGCCTTCATGGAACCTGAATGGATTCAAGCTATGCAAGAAGAGCTTCAACAGTTTGAGCTGAATAATGTATGGGAACTGGTTAAGCGTCCTGATCCATGGAAGCACAACATAATAGGCACCAAATGGATATACCGCAACAAGCAAGATGAGCATGGTCAAGTTGTCAGAAACAAAGCTCCTCTCGTTGCTCAAGGATATACTCAAGTGGAGGGCATTGACTTCGATGAAACATTTGATCCTGTGGCTAGGCTTGAAGCCATACACATACTGCTGGCCTATGCAAATCATCATAACATACTTCTCTATCAGATGGATGTGAAAAGTGCCTTTCTCAATGGCAAGATTGAAGAAGAAGTGTATGTTGCACAACCACCTGGCTTTGAAAATCCAAAACATCCTGATATGGTATATAAGCTCAATAAGGCACTATATGGCCTCAAACAAGCCCCTAGGGCCTGGTATGATACACTCAAGTACTTTCTGAAAAGCAAAGGCTTCATACCTGGTTCCCTGGATCCCACTCTTTTCATGAAGACATATGATGGTGAACTGTTTGTGTGCCAAATATATGTGGATGACATTATCTTCGGCTGCACCAATCAGAAGTATAGTGAAGAGTTTGGATACATGATGCAAGAGCAATATCAAATGTCCATGATGGGGGAGCTGAAGTTCTTCCTCGGTCTTCAAATACGGCAACAACGCAACGGCATCTTCATATCTCAAGAGAAATATCTTAAAGAGTGCCTGAAGAAGTTCGGTATGCAAGACTGCAAAGGCTTCACAACACCAATGCCAGCCAAGCATCATCTGGGTCCCGACGACAATGGTAAAGAGTTCGATCAAAAGGTATACCGCTCCATGATTGGGTCTTTGCTTTATTTATGTGCATCTAGGCCAGATATCATGCTTAGTGTTTGCATGTGTGCTCGATTTCAAGCGACACCAAAGGAGTCGCATCACTTAGCTGTGAAGCGAATTCTTCGATATTTGGCTCACACCCCAACTCTAGGATTATGGTATCCAAAGGGCTCAGAGTTTGATTTGGTTGGATTTTCGGATGCTGATGATGCTGGTGACAAGGTTGATCGCAAGTCTACATCAGGCACATGTCACTTTCTGGGATGATCACTTGTATGTTGGTCTTCAAAGAAGCAGAACTGTGTATCACTCTCCACTGCTGAATCTGAATACATTGCTGCTGGATCTTGCTGCGCTCAGCTTCTGTGGATGAAGCAAACACTCAAGGATTATGGCATTCATCTGAAGCAAGTGCCACTTTACTGCGACAACGAAAGCGCCATCAAGATTGCCAACAACCCAGTTCAGCACTCGAAGACAAAGCACATTGAAATTCGTCATCACTTTCTCAGAGATCATGTTGTGAAGGAAGACATTGATATCATACACGTCAACACTGAAGAGCAATTGGCAGATATCTTCACCAAGCCCTTGGATGAGAAGAGATTTTGCAAGTTACGGTGTGAGCTAAATATCTTGGAATCCTCAAATGTCCTGTGATCAGGCACACATCCTAACACTTAAGCATATTGATGGCTTAGATGTGCAACACACGAAGTAGCGTATATCTTCAAACAATGAAGACATACATTCTAAGTGTGAATACATTCATGTGGAATTTGACTTCGGAGCGCCACGATAATTGTGCGCCGTGTCTGGGTCTAATACTTCCTATACGGTGGGTAACGCCACCACCAAACGTTCTATTTTGAAGTGTTTCTCTCATGGCGTTACCTCTCAATGTCTTCACATTTGGTTTGGCTTCATTCTCAATATGTCTTCATAATTATCTTCACTGCGTTGATTAAATGGATATATATGTACTGATGTTCTGTCCTCTACAGCATTCACTTATAGCTATGTCTTCTGGGTTGAATGTTTTGAACTAAGTGAATGTGATCGGACCCTAACCTCTCTATGCTTTCTATCTCAAACTCTATCTCTCCAAGTCATATGCATTCTGTTGAAACTGTCAAATGTCTTCACTGTGTCCTTGTCAGCTGAAGACATAGTGACAACCATAAAAGTCCGTTTTTAATGCTCAGTCCTCCACATAATATCCGGAGAAGCAGGAACGACCGCCCGACAATTTAGGCGTGCGTGGGACGTGGAACAAATCCCAATCTTCCTCTAACTGGCCACGCATGCCTCAAATGCGAACCGCCAGGGGTACCTGCGTAATAGCGCTGTGCCGCCTCTATCCCTATAAATACACGATTCACTGCGGTCATTATCTCCTTCTTCCACCCTCGCACGAACCCTAGCACCACCGCTAGCACTCGACGACGCCGGCGACGAAGCGCTTCACTTCCGCAACCTCTCCGATGCCGTTTTCACGCCGACAGCGGACATCGCTCTCTCCGCCGTCGCCGTAGGTGTCTTCCGTCGCCAAGTTAGGGCACGGAGGATCGAACTGCTCGACCTCAACTGTCACTTCGTCTAGCAGTTCCAAGTGTGGTAAATAAAACCTCTTTTTACAGCCTCTTTTGATCCCATAGTTCAGTCACTTTCTGCCATAAGGAGTTTCTCTTCACATCAGTTAGTTATCTCGCTACATCTCATGACATGCCTAGTATATTCACTTGTGCTTCATAAGGTAGTTAGATTCCTCACTTGTACTGATCTGTGGGTTCGTACAAATCTGGAACCAACTTCTTATCTGTGACTGAATGTCTTCGCACAATGAGGTCTATGTCTTCTAAACCAATTTATCTTCAAAATCTTCTGAGAATGCATATGACCTCTTCCCCTTCCCTCGCACCTTAATGCTGTCACAGGTACATGTCCGTGGGAGAATCCTTTGGTTCTCATAGTCTGCATTCATTTGCAGAGTACTTGCAGCATCACATCAACTCTCCTGAAGCCAGTTCTTGCAAAAGGAAGCCTTTGAAGCCTTTGAACATCTTGAAGCCTTCCAAGTTATTCATGGCTTCAGAAACAGCAGCAAGGAAGGGAGGCAGACAGCGACGTGGTGAAACATCCAAAGATCTGCCTGATGAATTGGCAGAGATGTACAAAACTGATCCTGAAGAAAGCTATGGTCAGCGCAAGACACGAATCCAATGGATTCGAAGATATTGGGCAGAGCAATGGTTCCACTACCGCTTCGTCACTCAAGAATATGCGGAGAAGTGCGCCATCAAGAGACCGTGGGGAGACGTACTATACAAAAATCTCGTACCCAGGTCAAGAGTCGAAGCTATTGCTCAAGGCTTCTATCCATGCATGGTGAGAGGACCAAAGCCAGCTGAAGCACATCCGTCATCACTTCTCTGGTGCCGCGATGATAATCTCTTCAAGCGCAACTTTCAGTTTGCACAACAATCAGCGAAGATAAATAAGAAGAAATTTGGGCTTGACTTCAACCCTGGTCCCTCCTCACCAAGGGCAGATGGCACACGCGACGCCGATCCCAATACCATCGGGCCGTATGCCAATCTTGTAGGCCTCATCACTCGCATCCTAGTCCAAGGGACTGCTGTGAATGACCCTCCAGCAGATACTGAGTCAGATGACGCCCCTGCTGCGCCAAAGCCGAAGCAGAAGAAGCCAAAAGCTTCAAAGCCAGCCGCTTCTCCCAAGATCGCAAGAGTGAAGCCTTTAGCAACTGCACCTCCTGAAGCCAGTATGCAGTCAGAAGGCTTATCACGAGTGTCCAAGCCCCAAGAAGCCAAGAAGCCTCAGCCACACACAGGCAAAGAGCTCACAGCTGCTGCCGTTCTGCGCTGTGAAAACATTGATCTATCAAGCGATGAGGATCTTGGAGAT
This sequence comes from Triticum urartu, assembly GCF_056163025.1. Lineage (NCBI taxonomy): Eukaryota > Viridiplantae > Streptophyta > Magnoliopsida > Poales > Poaceae > Triticum > Triticum urartu. The sequence goes on from NC_141878.1 coordinate 371,167,722, forward strand.
GACGCACTTGAGCAGCTCATCAAGAGCAAGGAGGAGGCTGAAATCTTCAACAATCTGCCTCTGTTTGATGTCGCCGTCATCCACAGCTTCATTGATGAATGGTTTGAAACACCAGACATAAGCTTCGATGATCTGCAGCTACCAATAGGCCTCAGCGTTGCCTTTCAAGGTGCAATTGCTTCAGAACTTGCAATAGCCCAGCGAATTGTAGAACTGAAGCAGAAAATTGATTATGAAAAGGCTCAGTTCAAGAAGCACGTGGCCAAGCTCAGCGTGCAAGAAGTGAAAAACTTCAAGATCATGTTGCACGAGCTGAAAGAGAACTTTCTGAAGACGCGTGCTGAAGCTCAAGGCTCGCAAGAGCGCATGAAGACTTTGGCTGATCACTGCGTGCAGGCCTACAATGAGGCAGAGAAGCGCAAGGCACTTGGGCGTCCCGGCATTGACCCCAGGAAGGCCGCGAAGAAGAAAAAGAAGGATGATGTGCCTGAACCTGAAGCACCAAGCTCAGAAACTGCTCTGATTGTCTTCCCCGCTTAAACGACTGGCTCGAAGCCAAAGAGTCGATCAACCGCCTCACAGCACAAGAAGACACGGACTGCAGAGGCTGAAGCTAAGAAGAGAAAACATTCTGAAGCCTCTCCTTCTGAACCCATCATCAAGAAGCGCAAGACCAAGAAATCTCGGGCTGCTCCCACGGAGCCCTTGATAGTTGAACCCCTCTCCGTCCGCTATCCTGACGCAGATCGTCAGTTGACTGTGCATGAACCCAACGCTGAAGACATTCCAGCAGACGAACCCAACGCTGCTGAAGACATTGGTCTCCAAGACAATGTGCAAGGTGATGCAGCCCTTCCTCAGCTTGAGACAAGCGAACTGATCAGTATTGGTTGTCCATTGACGCCAATCACACAAGATGCATCGTGGGCAGATCGCCCACAAGAGGAAGATGAGCCCCAACTCACTACAACTCCACCGGCGCCTACATTCCGTAGGCTTCGCAAAGGGCTAAGGGCTCAGGCTGCTGACGACATTCCGGCTGCATCAGCCGAAGAGCATGCAGAGATACCACAAGCTCCAACTCCCCCACACCAACAAGAAGCAGTTCTCCAGGAGAACGTGCCTGAGTCTGCAAATGTTGAGGCTGCCACAAACAACGCCGAAGCAAATGTGGAGCCCAACCCAACAATAGCTTCAGAAGACAATGAAGCTACTGCTCCTGAACATTCTATGCCTGAGTCTGCTGCCGGACCACAATTCAACTATCATATTGCGTACAGACCCTAGGTCCAGAAGCCGATCCCATGACTGCCAAGGTTCCCAGGTCCTGCATCAGCTCCTGGTTCCTTCAACATCAACGGCTTCAGGGCAGATAACACGTTTTTCGACCGCTCCAAGAACCCTTATTCAAGGGAACGGATTGTATCAGATAGGTTCTGGAGCCATCAACAGCGCAGCTATTATTCATGCATCCTATACAACCAAGGCCGCATCTTTCCTCACAAGCACCTTGAGGTTGAAGCTGTTGCTGGTCTGCCTGGTCTGCAAGAAGCACTGGATTGCTTCAAGCAAGTGGGTTTGCTGCCATTTATCACTGATGAAGAGCACTGGAACGAAGAGCTTCTGCTCCAGTTCTATGCCACTTTGCATATCAAAGGCTATACAGAGATCCGAAGACATGGATTCTGGAGTGGATGACAGGCAATATCCATCATGAAGCCAATGCTTTCGACCTAATTGAGCTTACCGGCCTTCCCACTCCTGGCGAATTCTTTGAAGAAGGGTGCCAACTCCATGCTGAAGCAATTGAGAGCATATTTCAGCGTCCTGAGCCAGATATGAGTCAGATGCTCTCAATAATGAAGCCACTGCCTCCTAATGCACCCTATCCAACTAGGTTCTTCATTGAAGACTTAGAGTACCTGCCTAGAACAACATATCACATCATAAGGCGGACTCTATGGCCTGTAAAGGGACACTCTCGATATGCAACAATTGATGGTGCAATGAAGACTCTCATCTTCTGCATTCTTCATGGCAAATGCTTCAATGCACAGGATCTCTTCATCCATCACTTTGCAGCATCTGCCTCAGAACTGTTTGGATTAAAGTTCTATGCTCCTTGGGTTATGAGGTTGATCAAGCTTCACTATGCAATCTCCTATCAACCCTTAGCCCGCAACCATAGGATATTTTTGCCAGATGTGGACACATCTGCTGAAGCAATATATCCAGAGCCTGGAAAGCAACCATTAAGTCTTCAAAATGCAGAACACCAGAGCTTCACTCAAAATATTGAAGGTGTTGAAGCTCTCTCCCGAGTGTATCCAATGGCTGGCACCACACGTGCCACTGCATCAACTGAAGCCACTGACAGCACAGCTGCCAAGAGACCCAAGAAGCGCGCTCGAGCACTCAATGACCGAGAGCTTCTTGTGGCTCTTCACCAAAAGCAAGATAGGCATCACGACTGGCTTAAACGGCAGATGAGAAGCATCATGCAAGACGTCAATCGCATCAGAAATCTGGCAACCAAGAATGCATTTGTCGCACACGAGACCTGTCGCCGCACTTGGAAAGGCCTCACCATGATGAGCAATGAAGCTGAACTGCAAGAGGATGGCTTCAGAGAGAGATTCCAATTTGACTCCACGCCTCCAAGAAGAGCTGTGATGCGAGGCACACCATCCCTGAATTCTCTTCTTCTGCTGCCACCGTGTCTGCTCGGATTATTGAAGAAGACGACGACGCGACATCATCTCCACCTGCTTCAACACACGTTGAATCTGCACCAAGCTCATCTGCACCGCCACCAAACAACTCCACCGATCCTGCTGCGCCTGGGAACGCGTAGAAAACTCTATGTCTTCAAACCTTTTTGGTCATCACTGACAAAAGGGGGAGAAGCATGATGTTTATAGTCTTCAAGCGGGTCACTTGGGCGGGTGCCTTTATATTTTGCTACATTTTGCTTCGTGCTTACAACTCCCGTTTTTGCTACATTTGCTTCTTTGAGTTGTAACACTTAGCCTTGATGGCCGTCTGCTACCTATTTGTCAGTCCGTTATGCGAAGATAAATTCCGCATGTGCGACGATAAATTCCGCACTCATCTCTTACTGCAGACGTCCATTTTCCATTATGCATGTCATTATCTTCATATACTTTCACATGCATAGTGGATTGTCATCATAAGTTGAAGTGGATCTCCACAAGTACAACCTGCCATGTGCATTTGCATTCAAAAGGCAAATTACTTATATGCACATCTTCAGGGGGAGCCCTTGCAACTTATGAAGACAAATTCCTTTACTATCTCACAAATTATGTTCCCCGTTGAAAACTTCAACTAGTTTGTCATCAATCACCAAAAAGGGGGAGATTGTAAGTGCATCTAGTGCCACCCCTAGTTGGTTTTGGAGTATTGACGACAAACCTAGTTGAGGGACTAACGTGTTTGTGAGAATTGCAGGAAAACACAGGTAGAAGTCCCTCATTGATTCGGTTTTATTACCAGAGATGACCCCTAAAAATGTACGAAGACATTCAAGACAATGGTGGTTTATGAAGATATTCATATTGAAGACAATGACATGAGAAGACTCCCTATGAAGCTTATGGAACTCGAAGACTTAGATACTTCGTAGTTTTATTTCATTTATGTTGTGTCATAGGAATCACCGTACTGTTAAGTGGGGTCCAAGAGAACCAGTCAGAATGACTAAAGTGATGCCTAATTCAAATCCTATGTCTTCAAGCGAAGACTTTGAGAGAAAATCTTGTCTAGAGTCAGACAAGTCAGCTTTACTTGTAGCCCAAGTAAAGTTGCCGTGTGAGTTCAAAATTCGACCGTTGGTACACGTGTCAGTTCCTTAGTGACCCAGGGTCATTTCGGACAGATCAGGTCGGGTTGCCAAGTGGCTATAAATAGTCCACCCCCCACAACCATAAACGGTTGGCTGCTCAGATTTCAGCGCACGGCTTTTGTCATTTGAGAGCAACCCACCTCGAAGCCTTTGAAAGAAAAATTCCTAGTGAGGAGAAAAGCCCTAACCACCCAGAGCCAGAGTAAAGTGGGCATCACTTAAGTCTTCTTATCTATGTGATCTGAAGACTTATTACACTTGAGGACTATGCATCCTCCAGACGGTTAGGCGTCGCGTTCTGAGCATCCAAGGGAAATTGTGGATTGCCAGTGAACGAAGTCTGTGAAGGTTTGGGAGTCTACCTTGAAGACTTACCTGAGTGATTGCGCGAGGTCTGTGTGACCTTAGCTCAAGGACAAAATGGTGAGGACTGGGTGTCTTGGACTAAGTGTCCTTGACTGGGTGTCCGGGACTGTGTGTCCTTTAGTTTAAATACCTAGCCGCTCCAACCAGATGTACAGTTGTCACAGCAACTGGAACTGGTCCAACAAATCATTGTCTTCAACGTATCACTGGTTTCATCTTCACTTCCTTTACTTACAGTTATTCATTGTGAAGCCATTGCATGCTTGCTTTATCTTTTGTCTTCACAACATGAATGTATGATCTGTTTGGCTTCACAACTTCTTCCTACCTGATCCTTATTACACTGAAGCTGTTTGTCATTGCGCTTTCACTCTATTGAATACATGACCATGGCTGGCCTAGTGTAATCTAACTTCCGCTGCACAGTAATAGGCATAATCTTCACTGTTTGTCTTCATAACTCTCATGTTTTGAAGATTTTCATAAAAATCGCCTATTCACCCCCCCCCCCTCTAGTCGATATAACGCACTTTCAGACTGGATCTGATTAAGGAGTCTGAACAGAAAGTAAAATTGATTCGTGATAGGCTCAAGGTAGCCCAGTCCAGGTAGAAGAGCTACGCAGACTCAAAATGCAAGGAGACAGTTTACGAAGTCGGAGACCAAGTTTATCTTCGAGTATCTCCACTTCGAGGAGTTAAGCGCTTTGGAGTTAAGGGAAAGTTAGTGCCACGTTTTGTAGGACCATACAGAGTTTTGGAGCATACGGGAGAAGTAGCATACAAGTTGGAATTGCCCGAAGGATTGTCAAGAGTTCACGACGTGTTCCACATTTCCCAGTTGAAGAAGTGCCACGCAGAGATGGCTGACATACCGCTGAGAGACACAGTGCAGCTGGAAGCGATTCAGTTGGACAGTGATTTGACCTATGAGGAGAAACCAGTCAAGATTCTTGAGTATGCCAGCCGAGTCACCCGCAGCAAAGTTATCAAGTTTTGCAAAGTTCAGTGGAGCCACCACATGGAAGATGAAGCCACCTGGGAACGAGAGGAAGATCTGTTGAAGGACCACCTTCACCTATTTTCTAGCCAACCCGAATCTCGAGGGCGAGATTCATCTTAAGGGGGGTAGGTTTGTAACATCCCAAATTTTCAATTTGGAATGTTATACAAAAGATCATCATTGCATATCATATTTTATTGCATTTGTTGATCCTGAAAATTTCACGCAACTCAAGGACCCTCGAAGAGAGCTGGGGATTTCGTTATTTTCATATTTGAGTTTTCTCAAATTTTGAAAATAGGATCATTTGATTTTATTTATTTTATCTTCAATTATTTCTACTATAAAAATTATGAGACTGGGAATAAAATGACTTTCCCAAAATATAGAAATATTGGGGATTTAATAAAAAATCAAATAAGATTTTATTTTGGTTTTATTTGCTCTTTTATTTGAATTTAGGAAAAAATGCATGTTTTCAAAAATTGCATTTAGGGCCAAGAAAATGTTCATCCTATTCTAAATATTTTATTTAGACGGTGAAAAGTTGTTTTGGCATTTTTAGAATTTTATTTATTTTTCTAGAATTTTTTTTAGTCGTAGCGAAATTGTTTAAAAAAAAGAGACCCCGCGCCCGACTGGGCCAAGGGCCCAGCCGAGCAGGCCGGCCGAGCCAGCCGCCGCCACCTCCCGCCGGGTCGGGACAGGAGTCCCGACCGCCGCCGTCGCCCGAGACCGGGGAGGACCCGCCTCCCGAGGCCGACCCCTCCCCCAAGTCGTCGCCTCCCCCCTTTATAACCCCCCCGCCGCCCCCCCTGCAGCCCCACACCCGCCGCCGCCTCCCACGCCTCCAGCGCCGCCACCGTACGCCGCCCGAGCCGCCCCGCCGCAGCCGCCGCCCCGCGCAGCTTGCCGCCCTGCCTCCGCGTCGGAGCTGCAGCCCCGCCACCCGGCACCACCCGCCGCCAGCCAGAGCCTTGCCGGAGCCCCGAGCCGAGGTAGCCGCCGCCCCTATTTTTTTTAGAAAAGTCGTTTCGGTTTTTTTGAAAACCCTAGTTTTCGTTTTTTAATAGATCGGTTTTTCTCCGGTTTATTTATTTAGCGAGCGTTCGCTCGTCCGTTCATTTTAACGAACACGTTCATCGTTTAGTTCCTGTTAACGAATGTTCGTTCATTAACCTGTTCGTCGTTTTTCTTTTTCTCGGATTAAATCCGCGATTTTTCTGATCCGATGTTCGTTTTAGTTTAACTTTTCGCTCGTTTGTCAGAATCAGGCGATTCAAGCGCCTGGCGTTTCATCTCGAAACCCTCTTTCCGTTTAACCAACTCAAACAAGTTTTTTGCCTCTGTAAAAATTGCCCTAGATTCAGATTAGTAAACGGAGCTTTTTTATTTTGCCGTTTGTCTTCCGTTGCTTCGTTCGATTTGATTCTTTTTGCCAACCGGAGTTCTTAATTTGAACTATCTGGTTAGATCTCTTATTCGAGTTTTACCTGTGCATTAGATGAGTATTTATTGTATGCTTGTTTGTTTGCGATAGAGTACCCGGAGTGCTCCGCTTGCTACTTCGAATCGCTGGGTTTTGCAGATCATCAGCAAGGCAAGTAACACTTTGATCATACCTTCCTACTACCAAATTTTATTGCATTAGATCAATCCTCACACATTGCATTGACATGGATCTAATTAAATTGTGGGTTTGGGAAGTAGATGAGGTAGTACCTATTACCTATTATTATCAAACCTTTGGGAGTTACTTCTACGTTTGCTTATTTTGCCATGCTATGCCAGTACACGTGGTTTGGGTGAGTGAAATCCATGACAGATGTGAGTTTGTTAAATTAATGGTTTATCTAAGGTGGTAACTTAAATACACATCTGGGTGGACTGAGGCACCTGGGTATTCTAGCGATTGCCTATTTTTCTTCGGACCGCAACCCAGGCTCAAAGGGATCATGAGATTATTCATGCTAGAAACTTCCATGTGCAGCCACAAGCTATTATGGGCTCTAGCATAGTTGACTAAGTCGCGCGAACTCTTACAGTGGTAGACTAGCAGATGTAGGGGATGTAGGTGGTACGGTCTACCCATCCTAAGGTGCTAGTGTTTCTGAAAGACTATGTCTTGGTCATCCGTTTCTCAAACACCATGCAGTGTGAGAAAACCAACAGAGGAGATCGAGTCTTGTGGGGAAAAGTGCGCAAACCTCTGCAGAGTGTATAAACTAATCATGATTAGTCGTGTCCCCGGTTATGGACATCTTGGGTATCTAGTACTTGGATTATCATGTGAATCTCATCATGCTACTCTAATTAATTTGTTGGTTCTTAATGATGATGCTTAATTGGGATTGAGAATGCTGTCAACCATTCTCAATGTTTAACAACTACCATGATAGTTAAATAAAATTTATTCCTTTGCAGTAGGGAAAAATTGGCTTTATGCAAAATTGTAACCATAGAGCTTTCCACCAGCCAAATATGCATGTAGTATAGCCTTATTTCTTCATTACTCTCTATGTGTTACATTGCCAGCATATTCCATGTGCTGACTCGTTTCGGGCTGCAACGTTCATGTTACAGACTTTTCAGACGACGAGTAAGATGTTTTTAGGTCGTGGTTCTATACTCAGTGATGCCGTTGGAGTTGATGGACTCACTTATCTTCCAAGCCTTCCGCTGTTATCGTTATTAGATGGCCTTCAGCCATTATTATTGTAATAAGTTCTCTTTTGAGACTCTCGATGTAATAAGTGTGTGATTGCTACTTCGTTATAAATCCTTCAAGTACTGTGTGGTGTCAGCATTACTGATCCAGGGATGACACCTGAGCACAGAATTGGACCGTTTGAGGTCAGGTCGCTACCGAGGGTTTGAAGATCAGGAGCTAATCTGTGATAAAAATAATCACGGATAGGTCCCTGGATGAAAATAAAAATAAAAGACTAACGAACGAATGTTCGCTATCAGGGACGAAAGGACGAATGCGTTCGCTAACGAAGACATTCGAGTGAACGTTCGTTAACTAGATCCGATCGGGAAAAACCGAGAAAACCCTAACCCTAAAATAAAAACCGATCTAGATCAAAAACCAAAGGGAATCAAAACGAAGCGGCGAACCAGGGCAGTTTTCTACCAGTTCACGACGACGGCGAGGTCCGGGGGGGACGGGATTCCGGCGAGGCAGCGCGGGGCGGCCCCAGCAGTGTCGCGGCAGGGCGGCGGCCTCCGCGGCACGCGGCGGCGAGGCGGCAGCAGCGCGGGCAGCGGCGAGGAACGACAGCAGCGGCGGCGCGGCTCAGCGGCGGTGGTGGCGCGGCTCGGGATGGGGAGAGGCGCGGCTCTGGGTGGGGAGAGGCGGCGGGGGCCTCAGCCTATTTAAGAGGCTGGGGGGCGGCAGCTTGGGGAGGGGGCCGATGCCGGGACGGAGTCCGGCTCAGACCCCCTCGGCGTCCGTGCGGCGCACGGCGGCGGGGAAGGAAGGCGGCGGCACTGGGTGGGCTTCGGCCCAGTCAGGCGGAAGAATATTTTTTTAAAATAAAATTCCGCCGAAGAAAAATCATAATAGAATATAAAAAATTCTAAAAATGCCAAAAACAATTTTCACCATCTAAATCAAATATTTAGAATAAAGTGAACATTTTTCTGGCCTAATAATGTAATTTTCAAAAATGCATATTTTTCTAATTCAAATAAATTAGCAAATAAAATCCAAATAAATTACATATTTGATTTTAATAAATTTCCTTCAATATTTCTCTCTTTTTGAAGAAGTCATTTTATCTTCTCTCTTTTATTTTTAATATTGGAAATAATTGGGGAGAAAAATATTAAAATCAAACTGATCCCTCTTTTCAAATTTGAGAAAAAGTCAAATATGAAAATAAATGAAATCCCCAACTCTCTCCTTGGGTCCTTGAGTTGCTTAAGATTTCTAGGATCACAAACAAAAATGCAATAAAAATATGATATGCATATGATGACCTATGTATAACATCCAAATTGAAAATTGGGACGTTACAAAGACTGAAGGAAATATACCCTGGAGGCAATAATAAAGTTGTTATTTATATTTCCTTATATCATGATGAATGTTTATTATTCATGCTAGAATTGTATTAACGGGAAACTTAGTACATGTGTGAATACATAGATAAACAGAGTGTCACTAGTATGCCTCTACTTGACTAGCTCGTTAATCAAAGATGGTTAAAGTTTCCTAACCATAGACATCAGTTGTCATTTGATAAACAGGATCACATCATTAGAGAATGATGTGATTGACATGACCCGTCCGTTAGCATACCACTATGATCTCTTATTTTATTGCTATTGCTTTATTCATAACTCATACATGTTCCTATGACTATCAGATTATGCAACTCCCGAATACTGGAGGAACACCTTGTGGGCTATCAAATGTCACAATGTAACTAAGTGACTATAAAGATGCTCTACAGGTGTCTCCAATGGTGTTTGTTGAGTTGGCATAGATCGAGATTAGGATTCGTCACTCCGATTGTCGGAGAGGTATCTCTGGGCCCTCTCAGTAATGAGTTAGTTGCAGGATGATGCATTACAAAATGATTAAAGAGACTTGCCGGTAACGAGATTGAACTAGGTATGAGGATACCGACGATCGAATCTTGGGCAAGTAACATATCGATGACAAAGGGAACAACGTATATTTTTATGCGGTTTAACCGATAAAGATCTTCATAGAATATGTACGAGCCAATATGAGCATCCAGGTTCCACTATTGGTTATTGACCGGAGATGTGTGTCGGTCATGTCTACATGGTTCTCGAACCCGTAGGGTCCGGACGCTTAACATTCGATGACGATTTGTATGATGAGTTATGTGATTTGATGTAACGAAGGTTGTTCGGAGTCCCGGATGAGATCACAGACATTACGAGGAGTCTCGAAATGGTCGAGACGTAAATATCAATATAGTGGAAGGCTATATTCGGACATCGGAAAGGTTCCGAGTGACTCGGGTATTTTTTGGAGTACCGGAGAGTTACGGGAATTTTCCAGGGGAAGTAGTGGGCCTTAATGGGCCATACAGGAAAGGAGAGAAGGGCCTCAAGGGGTGGCCGCACGCCCCCCCATGGCAAGTCCGAATTGGACTATGGAGGCGGTGGTGCCCCCCTCTCTTTCCTTCTCCCTCTCCTACTCCTTCCCTCTCTCCTCTCTTGGAAAAGGTAGGGACTCCAACTAGGATTGTGAATCCTAGTTGGACTCCCCCTATAGGCGCGCCCCTCCTAGGCCGGCCTCCTCTTCCTCCCTCCTTCATATATGTGGGTAGGGGGGCACCCATAGACACCCAAGTTGATTTCTTAGTCGTGTGCGGTGCCCCCCTCAACAATTTTCCACCTCGGTCATATTGTCATAGTGCTTAGGCGAAGCCCTGCGTCGGTAACTTCATCATCACCGTCACCACGCTGTCATGCTGAAGAAACTTTCCCTCGACCTCAGCTGGATCTAGAGTTCGAGGGATGTCACCGAGCTGAATGTGTGCAGATCGCGGAGGTGTCGTGCGTTCGGTACTTGATCGGTTGGATCACGAAGATGATCGACTACATCAACCGTGTTACTAAATGCTTCCGCTTTCGGTCTACAAGGGTACGTGGACACACTCTCCCTTCTCGTTGCTATGCTTCTCCTAGATAGATCTTGCGTGATCGTAGGAAAATTTTGAAATACTACGTTCTCCAACATGGTGCGCCCTGGTGCCTTGTGGGCCCCTGGCTGCCCCCGTCTGGTAGTTCTTCTCTCCAATATTTATTATATATTCCAAAATAATTCCCCATAAAATTTCAACTCATTTGGAGATGTGCAAAATAGGTATCTCTGACATAGCTTTTTCAGGTCCAGAATTCCAGTTTCCGGTATTCTCCCTCTTTGTATAAACCTTGCATATTATGAGAGAAAAGGCATTAGAATTACTCCATAAAGTATTATAATTCATAAAACCACTATAAATAACAGTAGGAAAACATGAAGCAAAAGGGTCGTATCAACTCCCCCAAGCTTAGACCTTGCTTGTCCTCAAGCGAAAGCCGATACTTCAAGGTGTTAGGCAATTGATTTAATTCAAACATAGGATCACCTTCAGGTGGAGGAGGACCTCGAAGAGTTTCAATAGGCAGATTGTTTTTAAGGATAGGTTGTTGTTCAAAGAATATCTTATCTATTGCATTTGTTTCACGCAAGTGCATATCATTTTCATGCTCTCACAAATATTGTTCTAGTGGATCTGTAGTAGGTACAACAATAGAAGCAATACTAATATTTCATCCTTACTAGGTAATTCTTTATCATGACGTTGTCTATGAAACTTAGAGAAATTAAACTCATGATACACATCACCAAAATTGACGCTCGTTGTTTCTTTATGACAATCTATCTTAGCATTGATTGTGTTCAAGAAAGGTCTACCAAAAATTATGGGACAAAAGTCATCTTGTGGGGATCCAAGAACTAGAAATCATTAGGGTATTTTATTTTTCCACACAAGACTTCAACATCTCTAAAAATCCCAAGTGTTGTGATGGTGTCTCTATTTTCAAGTTTAATAGTGACATATATGTCTTCCATTTCGGTAGGTGCTATATCATTCATAATTTATTGGTATAAGGTAAAAGGATTACCACTCACACTAGAACCTAAATCACATAAAACATGATAGAAATGATCTCCTATTTTAACTGAGACGTCAGCCATACCAACAACAGGCTTGTTCTTATCTTTAGTATCGGGTTTGGCAATTCTAGCTGCTTCATCACAGAAATAAATATCATGCCCATCAATATTATCGACCAAGAGATCCTTGACCATAGCAACACTAGATTCAGTTTAATTTGTTCAGAGGGTTTAGGTGCTATAATATTACTTTTCCGAGCCACTGTTGATACCTTAGTATGTTCCTTTATTCTAACAGAGAAACGTGGTTCTTCAATATAAGCAATAGGCACAACTGGATCAACATTGTAAATGATAGTTTCATCTTTTACTATAACCAGTTCTTTAATTTCTTCTTTAATAGGGGGATGATATTTAAACCACTTCTCTTTAGGAAGATCAACATGAGTAGCAAATGATTCACAAAAGGAGGCTACTACCTCACACTCAAGTCCATATTTGGTGCTAAACTTGTAAAACGCATCGGTATTCATAAATGATTTCACGCAATCAAACTCAAGCTTAATACCTGACTCTTTACCTTCGTTGACTTCCCAATCTTCAGAATTTTGTTTAATTCTTTCAAAAATATCCCGTCTGAATTCAATAGTTTTCTTCATAACAGAACCAGCACAAGAAGTAACGAGCATGGATTGGTCATTACAAGAAAGCCGAGCATAAAAATTATGAATAACAATTTATCTTGAGAGCTCATGATTGGGGCATGAATATAACATTTACTTTAGCCTCCGCCAAGCTAGAGCAGTACTTTATCCTTTACAAGGCCAAAAATTATATATGTAATTCTGATCACGATGAACTAGATGCATAGGATAAAAAAATTCGTGAAATTCCAATTTGAATCGATTCCTATTCCAAGATCCAATATTATCACATAGCCTATACCATGTCAATGATACCCCCCAAAGATAAAGGAAAATCTTTCTTCTTAACTTCATCTCCTGGTAAACCTGCAAGCTTAAACAATCCATAAATTTCATCCACATGTATCAAATGCATGCATATCAGGATGCTTCATTCCGTCTCCTACATAAGGATTTGCTAGCAGTTGCTCTATCATACCCAAAGGAATTTCATAAATAGTATTTTCAGTAGGTGAAGTAGGTTGAGGGGCAACTCTTTGTGTTTCCGGTCGAGGTGAAGATATCCTAAACAAACCCCTCAAAGGATTGTTTCCCATAGTAGCTAGTAACAATAAATTTCAGCAGGTAATATAATTTTTCCTTACCAATTTCCACTTACCAAGCACGCTTCACTCCCCGGAAATAGCGTACTAATGACCCACAAGTATAGGGGATCAATCGTAGTCCTTCCGATAAGTAAGAGTGTCGAACCCAACGAGGAGCAGAAGGAAATGACAAGTGGTTTTCAGCAAGTACTAAAAATGTTGGTAACAAGTAGTTTGATAGTAGGATAATTTATAACAAGCAAGTAACGGTAATGGTAAATAAAGTGCAGCAAGGTATCCCAATCCTTTTTGTAGCAAAGGACAAGCCAAGACAATCTCTTATAATAAGCAAAGTGTTCTAGAGGGCACACGGGAATTTCATCTAGTCACTTTCATCATGTTGGTTCAATTCGCATTTGCTACTTAGATAATTTGATATGTTGTTGGCCCGGTGCTTGGGTGTTTTTACTAATTGAACAAGCCTCCCACTTATGATTGCCCCCCTCGCAGGCATCCGCAACTACGAAAGAAGAATTAAGATAACAATCTAACTATAGCATTAAAAAGATGGTTCCAAATCAACCCCTTACGAAATAGCGCATAAACTAGGGTTTAAGCTTCTGTCACTCTAGCAACCCATCATCTAATAACCACTCCAAAATGCATTCCCTTAGGCCCAAAGAAGGTGAGGTGTCATGTAGTCGACGTTCACATAACACCACTAAGGGAATCACAACATACATATCATCAAAATATCGAACGAATATCAAATTCACATGATTACTTGCAACATGACTTCTCCCGTGGCCTCAAGAACAAGGGAAACGACTCATAAATAATATCCATGCTCAAGATCAAAGGGATATTAAATATTGTAATGGATCTAAACATATAATATTCCACCAAATAAACTATCTAGCATCAACTAGAAGATGTAATCAACACTACTAGTCACCCACAGATACCAATCTGAGGTTTCGGTAGAAAGATTGAACACAAGAGATGAACTAGGGTTTGAGATGAGATGGTTCTGTTGAAGATGTTGATGAAGATTGGTCTCCCAAAGATGACAGGGTTGTTGGTGATGACGATGGCTTCGATTTCCCCCTCCTGGGGGGGGAGAGTTCCCTCTGTGGTATCGCTCCGCCGGAGGACATAAGTGCTCCTGCCCAAGTTCCACCTCGACACGGCGGCGCTCCATCCCAAAAGTCCTCGCCTGGGCCCCCACTACCCACCAGGGCATGCCAGGGGGCTGGCGCGCCTTGGTGCCGTGTGGGCACCAGGCTGCCCTCCTCTGGTAGTTCTTCTCTCCAATATTTATTATATATTCCAAAATAATTCTCCGTTAAATTTCAGCTCATTTGGAGATGTGCAGAATATGTATCTCTGAAATAGTTGTTTCAGGTCCAGAGTTCCAGCTGGCGGTATTCTCCCTCTTTGTATAAACCTTGCATATTGTGAGAGAAAACGCATTAGAATTACTGCATGAAGTGTTATAATTCATAAAAACACTATAAATAATAGTAGGAAAACATGAAGCAAAATGGATGTATCAACTCCCCCAAGTTTAGACCTCGCTTGTCCTCAAGTGAAAGTCGACATCAAAAATCATGTCCACATGTTTAAAGAGAGAGGTGTCGATAAAAACAAAATACAGACATAGTAACATCATGCTTATTATTATAACATCAACAAACTTTATCATAAAACTTTATCATATAGCTTCTCATGAACAAGTAACAATTCATGGCAACATCAAAGTAGAAAGCATAAACTTTATTGAGAACTAACAAACTATGTTGTCGGTCAACTTTGCAACTATAATTCATCTTATTTTCAGGAAGGGTCTCGTATCAGAGCCTTTTGGCAAGTTCACATACTCAAACATCATCTAATCTTCTATCATTCCTAACAGTCACAACATATATATGAGCAAAAAGTTTCAACCAGACACATAGAAAGACATGGGCTTATAGTTTCGCTTCCCAACTCATTCACCTCAAGGGTGATGTCAATGATAATAACTCATGCTCACTCACAGCCAACTGGGTATATGTGCCTAGATCTTTCCCCACCACATGATGCTTGACACAGACAAAAATAAAAATTAATAGAGGGAAGTACTCTCACTCTTGCATAAAAGGTAAATATATAAAAGGAAAGATAGGCCCTTCGCAGAGGGAAGCAGAGGTTGTCATGCGCTTTTTGGTTTTGTATGCACAATCCCTTAATGCAAAAGAATGTCACGTTGTATTGCCCCTTATGATAGCAACCTTATTATGCAGTCTGTCGCTTTTATTACTTTGCCATCACAAGTTCGTACAACACTTATTTTCCCTTACACTAAAAGATCAAACACATCTAGAAGCAATTTTTATTGCCCTTTTTGCACTCATGACAACTTATTTTCGATGTCGGCTTTCGCTGGAGGACAAGCGAGGTCTAAACTTGGGGGAGTTGATACATCCATTTTGCTTCATGTTTTCCTACTGTTATTGAGCAAGCACCACATGTTGAAGGATCTATGACAATATAACTCCTATGTGAATATGAACAAACATAAATCATTATGTTGTCTTCCTTGTCCAATGTCAACAATTTGGCATAAGATATTTAGTGGGGGCTCACAATCATAAAAGATGTCCAATATAGTATATTTGCATGTGAATCTTCTCTTCCCTTATTAATTCTTTCATGAATTGCATCATTGACCAATGCTATGTTTGTCAACTTTCAATAAATTTTACCACTTATACTTTTCCTTATGTGATGTCATTACTTTCCATAAGATTAGCATATGATATTTTACATTATTACTTTTATTTTGATTGAAACAAAAAGGTAGAGAAGCAAAAACTCTAACTAAACTTTATTATATAACTCGCACTCGATTACATAGATAGATATCATACTCAAGTTTTATTCAACTAAATCACAAAATAGCTAAGGATTGAACTAAGATAGGTAAAGGTAATAGAAGTGATGGTGATATGATACCGGGGCATCTCCCCCGCTTGGCACAAGCCAAGGGGAGTGCCCATACCTGTGTACTTAAGTCTCCTTCTTTGGTGATGATGATGATGGTGTGGGCTTGTCCTCCAAAATATTTAAGCGTGCCTCCCCTCCAACTTTGAATTTCCTGGAGGGCTCGACGAAGCAACTCAATGTTCCTCTCCACCTCAGTTATAATATGTTTATTCTTCGGTCCCCAGGAGCTTGTTCCTGTATCACTTTCTCTTGGACGAGATATGTCCCAATTGGACGGTATGTGCACACGAGGAGTATTTTTGACCCGATAGTTATGAATCAAATTGTGAAAATTGTTTTGATGTAAACTAATTAAGGGCCTCCTTGGAGGGATTCCCTCTTGCACTTCATGACTTCCTTGATCGTTTGTTTAACTCATGGCTTGATGGGGATTAGGGATAGTGGAGATGCCAAACAGAGTGCCCCTCTCGGAGGCTGGAGAGTGTATTCCAAGCGAGTTCCCTTCATCTTCTTCATGGCTGCCTCCTCGATTCCCTCTCCCCTTAACTCCACCTATACCAACCAAGCATCGCCTTCTATGTTGTTGGAGGAGGGACAAGACATGATGCCTGGCTTGATAGATATGACAAAAAACAAGACAAAACAAGAACAAAGGATTTCTCCACGATACGGTTGTCAAATCGTCCAGGGGTATATATAAAGATTTTTTATCTAGGGAAACAAGTATATGGAAGGAAAATGGAGTCGGGAAGGTACCTGAGGGGCCCACTGCCGACCGGGGCGTGCGAGGTGGGGTAGGCGCGCCCTGGTGCCTTGTGGGCACCTGGGTTGCCTTCCTGGTTGTTTCTTATTATTTTTTATTTTTTCTAATATTCCAAAACCGAGAGAAAATATTTTTGCGGTTTTTTCGGAGTCCGTTTACTTACCGTATCATGTACCTCTTCCTTTTTAGGGTTCTAGAGTGTTCTGAAAGGTTTCTTTTATGTGTTCCTCCGGTTTCATGGTTTGGATAATGTTAGTATCAACATTGATAGGCGTACCTAAAATAGTGTTTAATTCTTTGTCCATTGACTACCTTCGGATTGGTGCCTTCGACATTATTAATCTTGATAGCTCCAGAGCGATAAACTTCTTCAATGATATATGGTCCTTCCCATTTGCAAAGAAGTTTCCCTACGAAAAACCTAAAACGAGAAATGTATAATAGAAAATATTCACCAAGTTTTAATTCCTGCTGTTTGATTCTTTTGTCATGCCATCTTTTTACTTTTTCTTTAAATAGTTTGACATTTTCATTGGCTTGGGTTCTCCATTGATCTAGTAAGCTAATATCAAGTAGCCTCTTTTCACCGGAAGGTTTGAAATCATAGTTGAGTTCTTTGATTGCCCAATATGATTTATGTTCTAACTCAAGAGGCAAATGAAAAGCTTTTCCATGAACCATTTTATATGGAGACATACCCATAGGATTTTATAAGTTGTTCTATAGGCCCAAAGTGCATCATCAAGTTTCTTAGACCAATTCTTTCGGGACCTGTTGAAAGTTTTTTTCATATTAATTTTATTTCTCTATTGCTAAGTTCAACTTGACCACTAGATTGAGGATGATAGGGTGATGCAATCCTATGGTTAACATCATATTTAGCAAGCAATTTACAGAAAGCACCATGAATAAAGTGTGAACCACCATTGGTCATTAAATATCTAGGGACTCCAAACCTCGGGAATATAACTAATTTAAGCATTTTAATGGAGGTGTTATGATCAACACTGCTAGTTGGAATAGCTTCTACCCACTTAGTGACATAATCAACAGCAACCAAAATATGTGTATACCCATTAGAGGGAGGAAAAGGTCCCATATAATCAAAGCCCCAAACATCAAACGGTTCAATAAAAAGTGAATAATTGATAGACATTTCCTAACGCTTACGAATATTCCCAATTCTTTGACATTCATGAGAAGATAAGAGAAACTTACGAGCATCCTTGAAAAGACTAGGCCAATAAAAACCATATTGCAATACCTTGTGTGCAGTTCTATCTCCCGCGTGATGCCCTCCATAGGCTTCGGAGTGACATTTAGATAGGATTTGTTCCTGTTCATGCTTAGGTATACAACATCCAATAATACCATCTACAAGTTCTTTATAAATATGTGGGTCATCCCAAAAGTAATGTCTTAAGATATAGAAGATTTTTTATTTTGTTGGTATGTCAACTAGGTGGTATAAATTTAGCAACAATATAATTAGCATAGTCAGCATACCAAGGAGTATTATGAGAAGCATTTATGACAGCTAGTTGTTCATCAGGGAATATTTTCTAACCTAGACAAGTTATCTGCTACAGGGTTCTCAGCTCCTTTCCTATCAGTAATATGTAAGGCAAATTCTTGTAGCAAGAGAACCCACCTAATGAGTCTAGGTTTAGCAACTTTCTTTTCCATAAGATATTTAATAGCAGCATGATCGGTGTGAACAATTACTTTGGAATCAACAATGTAAGATCTGAATTTATCACAAGCAAACACAACTGCTAAAAATTCTTTCTCAGTCGTAGCATAATTTCTTTGGGCACTGTCTAGAGTTTTACTAGCATAATGGATAACATTTAATTTCTTATTGACTCTTTGTCCTAGAACAACACCAACAGTATAATCACTAGCATCATACATAATTTCAAAAGGCAAGTTCCAATCAGTTGGTTGAACTAAAGGTGCAGAAGTTAAGGCTTTCTTAAGTGTTTCAAAGGCTTCTACACAATCATCACCAAAAACAAATGGAACATCCTTTTTCAAAAGATTAGTAACAAGCCTAGAAATTTTAGAGATGTATTTAATAAACCACCTATAGAAACCAGCATGACCAAGGAAACTACGAATACCTTTGATTTCTTTAGGACATGGCATTTTCTCAATTGCATCAACTTTAGCTTTATCCACCTCAACACGTCATTCACAAATTTTATGCCCAAGACAATACCTTCGTTTACCATAAAGTGGCACTTCTCCTAGTTCAAGACGAGATTAGTTTGTTCACATCTCTGTAGAACTCGATCAAGGTTGCTTAAGCAATCATCAAAAGAAGTTCCATAAACAGAAAAATCATCCTTGAAAACCTCAACAATCTTTTCACAAAAATCTGAGAATATAGCAGTCATACATCTTTCAAAGGTAGCAGGTGGAATACATAAACGAAAGGCCATACATCTATAAGCGTAAATTCCAAAAGGACAAGTAAAGGTGGTTCTCTCTTAATCGGGTTGTGATACAGGTATTTGAGAGAAACCAGAATATCCATCAAGAAAACAAAAAGTGTGTGTCCGTTGACAATCTTTCTAACATTTGAACAATGAAAGGCAAAGGGTAATGATCTTTTCTAGTAGCTTTATTGAATTTTCTAAAATCAATTACCATTCTATAAAAATGAACTTATTTCATTTTTATTGTTAGGAATAACAGTGGTACCTCCTTTCTTAGGGACATTATGAACAAGACTTACCCATCTACTATCAGCTATGGGATAGATTATACCAGCTTCCAGAAGCTTCAGTAATTCATCTCTTACCACTTCTTTCATCTTAGGATTCAACCGCCGTTGGTGATCAACAATGGGTTTAGCATCAGGTTCCATAGTAATCTTGTGCTGACAAAGAGTAGGACTAATGCCCTCTAGATCATCAAGAGCATACGCGATAGTAGCACAATGCTTCCTCAGAATTTTTAATAATCTATGTTCCTCATATTCTGAAAGGTTAGCACTGATAATAACATGATATATCCTTTTCTCATCAAGATAAGCATACTTCAAGGTGTCAGGCAATTGCTTTAATTCAAACACAGGATCACCTTTGGGTGGAGGAGGATATCCAAGAGTTTCAATAGGCAAATTGTGTTTAATGATAGGTTGTTGTACAAAGAATATTTTATCTATTTCACTTCTTTCACGCAAGTGCATATCATTTTCATTTTCTAGCAGATATTAGTGGATCAATAGGAGGTACAGAAATAGAAGCAAGACCAATATTCATCCAATTACTAGGTAATTCTTTATCACAAGGTTGTCTACGAAACTTAGAGAAATTAAACTCATGAGACACATCACCAAAATTGACACTGACTGTTTCTTTATAACAATCTATCTTAGCATTGACAGTGTTCAAGAAAGTTCTACCAAAAATTATGGGACAACAGTCATCTTGTGGGGATCCAAGAACTAGAAAATTAGCACGGTGTTTTATTTTTCCACACAAGACTTCAACATCTCTAGCAATCCCAAGTGGTGTGATGGTGTCTCTATTAGCAAGTTTAATAGTGACATCTATGTCCTCTATTTTGGCAGGTGCTATATCATTCATAATTTCTTGGTAAAAAGTAAAATGAATAGCACTCACACTAGCACGTAAATCACATAAACCATGATAGCAATGATCTCCTATTTTAACTGAGATGACAGTCATGCCAACAACAAGCTTGTTCTTATCTTTAGTATTGGGTTTGGCAATTCTAGCTGCTTCATCACAGAAATAAATAACATGCCCTTCAACATTATCGACCAAGAGATCCTTGACCATAGCAACACTAGATTATAATTTAATTTGTCCAAAGGGTTTAGGTGTTTTGATATTACTTTTACGAACCACTGTTGATACCTTATCATGTTCCTTTATTCTAACAGGGAAAGGTGGTTTTTCAATATTAGTAGTAGACACAACTATATCAACATTGTAAATGATAGTTTCATCTTTAACTATAATTGGTTCTTTAGTTTCTTATTTAATGGGGGGATGATATTTAAACCACTTCTCTTTAGGGAGGTCAACATGAGTAGGAAATGATTCACAAAAATAGGCTACTATCTCAGAGTCAAGTCCATATTTGGTACTAAACTTGTGAAAAGCATAGGTATTCATAAAAGATTTAACACAATCAAACTCAAGCTTAATACCTAACTCTTTAGCTTCGTCGAGCTCCCAATCTTCAGAGTTGTGTTTAATTATTTCTAAAAGATCCCATTTGAATTCAATAGTTTTCTTCATAAAAGAACTAGCACAAGAAGTATCGAGCATGGATTGATCATTACGAGAAAGCCGAGCATAAAAATTCTAAATAATAACTTCTCTTGAGAGATCATGATTGGGACATGAATATAACATTGACTTAAGCCTCCCCCTAGCTAGAGCGATACTTTCTCCTTCACGAGGCCAAAAATTATATTTGTAATTTTGATCACGATGAACTAGATGCATAGGATAATTTTTTTGGTGAAATTCTAATTTCAATCGATTCCAATTCGAAGATCCAATATCATCGCATAGCCTATACCATGTCAATGATTTCTCCCCAAAGATAAAGGGTAAAACTTCTTCTTAAATTCATCTTCGGGTAATCCTGCAAGCTTAAACAATCCACAAATTCCATCCACATGTATCAAATGCATATTAGATGCTTCGTTCCGTCTCCTGCATAAGGATTTGCTTGCAGTTGATCTATCATACCTGAAGGAGTTTCATAGCTAATATTTTCAGTATGTGCAGTAGGTTGAGGGGCAACTCTTTGTGCTTCCGGTCGAGGTGAAGATACCCCAAACAAACCCCTCAAAGGATTGTTTTCCATAGTAGCAAGTACCAATAAATTTCAACACGTAATATAATTTTTTCCTTACCAAAAGCACTTCACTCCTCGGCAACGGCGCCAGAAAGGAGTCTTTATGACCCACAAGTATAGGGAATCAATCGCAGTCCTTCTGATAAGTAAGAGTGTCGAACCCAACGAGGAGTAGAAGGAAATGACAAGCGGTTGTCAGCAAGGTAATTTCCGCATGCACTAAAATTATCGGTAACAAGTAGTTTGATAGTAGGATAATTAGTAACGAGAAAGTAATGGTAACAGTAAATAAAATGCAGCAAGGTAGCCCAATACTTTTTGTAGCAAAGGACAAGCCAAAACGATCTCTTATAATAAGCGAAGCGTTCTTGAGGGCACACAGGAATTTCATCTAGTCACTTTGATCATGTCGGTATGATTCGCGTTCGCTACTTTGATAATTTGATATGTGGGTCGACCGGTGTTTGGGTGTTGTTCTTACTTGGACAAGCCTCCCACTTATGATTACCCCCTCACAAGTATCCGCGACTACGAAAGAAGAATTAAGATAACAATCAAACCATACACTACAAAAAAAGACACTTCCGTGATGATACGTGTTTGTCACAGTAGGTCACATTTTCTGTCATGCATGTACATCCATGACAATTCTATGACAGAATCAAGATAGTCATCCCTGTGATGTAGTAGCAGTGTTCCATGACATTACCAAAATTATCATCACATAAGTGTCCACTTCCATGATGATAAATCACGCGTCATAGAAGTGCTTTCGTCAAGGGTGACCGACACGTAGCATCCACCGTAACGGGTCGCCGTTAAGCTATCGGGTCCTATTTTGGATCCGATAACCCATTAAGAGCCCGGACCAATGGGAAATTTCCATGTGTAAAATTCTGATTGGCCGGAGGAAACATGTGTCAACTCGTCAGTGGGTCAGATAGGCGCCTATGATAAGCCGACACGTGCGACGGCCCACCACCGGCCCATTTAGCTTACAAAGGCCAGCTCGTTTGACTTGGTCAAAAGTTAGCGGGCTGGCACATGAAAAGCCTATTAACGGTCTCTTCACAAATAGCCCATTTTATGGCCTGGTAACTCATGTCCCTTTAGGGCCTACCCGAAATCGTCCCAACAACGTCATGTGGGCCGTCGAATATAACACCAGCCCGTTTCACTTTTGGCCCATGTATGGCCCATGATGTCTTTCGACCCATATGAGTCATTCATATCTTTAGGCCATTTAGAGGCCCATGGTGATTCTAGCCCATAATGAACAGTAAATTTCTTTGTACCCGTTAACGGCCGATGATTCACATGGGTTGTTTCCACCCCGTGTTAGCTTTCGGCCCACTGATGGTCCATACGTTCTTGGGCTCCTTTCAGGCCCTCAAATTACTTCCGGCCCGTTACTGGCTTGTTCCCCTAATGGGCCAAATTCGGCCCGTGGCAAGAGTCGGCCCATTTCTGGCCTGTTAACCTGTTGCGTCGTTTCCACCTCGTCCTATATTTTGGCCCATTAACGACCCGTTATGCCTGTGAGAATTAAGCCTCTTCTGACCTCCGTCCTATTAACGTCCCATTACCATGTTGGGCTGATACCAATTACACCCATTATGGCCCATGTAAACCCATTTATCCGACGGCCCGAGGCCCACCGATTCTACGGCCGTGTTGGAGGCCCATTTAAAGACGGACCATAGGAGGCCCATGGATCCTACGGCTCGTAGCAGGGTCAAGGTTACCACGGTCCATATATGGACCATGGTTGTTGCAGCCACTACCAAACCAGGGAAAAAGAAGACTAGGAAATAAATAAGCCCGAAACAAACATAGGCTATTAAGGCGATTGTATAGATTACATCCACTCGGCATCAAAGATCGCCACTAGTGCAAATATAGGGAACACCCTGCACTATACAAAAATGGCTTGTTGTTTTCTTCAGCCGATGGCTGCACGTTAAGAACAAATTTTGTATCGCAACAAAACAAATTACAACTATAAAACAAAAGGAAGGTTGGCATAAAAGTTAATAGTCTGGCAGATAAATGCACCACCAGAAGTTCAGAAGCTCAGCTCATTTGACCTGACTCTTACGTTTTCATGATGTATTGTCCGATGGAGCACCATAACCTTCGCCTTCATTTCTCCTAGGCTACTGAACAACATAGCAAATGTCTGATAGTCTGGTTTCAAAACCATGCATATCTTGACGACATCGAGCAATGTCTGTCCTTGTTTCACAATGGGTCTCTGTTAGGGAACAGACTTGTGTCTGGAGCGCAGATATAACATTGTTTTGAGCTTGCATATCTTGATCATGATGCAGTTTGGACGAGATTGCCTTAACAAGGAACCCAGTATTACACAGGAACATGCTTTTGGCACTGTTAGTGGACAGGTACTGACCCACTACAGCAAGAGCTGACATTGCAGTTATAGTTGCCTCGCCACCTTCAGAAGGTGGCGGTTCCACCATTTTTTCCATAGCTTGCTGAACAGTTGAGTTTTTACATTAGTGGTACCAGAATAGAAGATATTAAGGAGGCAGCAAAACCAAACAAGATAGCTTTGGTCTATATACAGAACTTATTCTGGTGAACCCATGTAAAATATTAGTTGTATTTTACTGCAAAGTACATAATAAAACTAGGTTCCAAACATATGAACATGTACCATGGCTAATGTATTGTCTATTTCTTCACATTGTATTGACAGCTAAGGATAAAGAGACAAAGTTTATAATACGGTAAGCATAGTATGACATCATTCATATCACAAAACAACTAAGAACAGACAAACAGGCAATTGTAACATTTTGTGGGCAAGTCCAGCACGGAACTAGATTACAGGTCAAGATCAAAGGAACATCACTCCTCTCTTTTAAACCTTGTAAAGTGCAATGATACACTAAGACAATTGTGTATAAAATTGAAAAGAGTAATAGACATTGGCTGCAAACCATGCAGTTCAAGGCACAAGTCAGAGTAAGTAGTAGTTAAAAGGCATCAGGATTAAGGACTTACAATAGCGGCTTTGACTAGTGTAGTCATGCCTTCGTCTTGATGGTGTGACAGTCCTTGAAGATTTCCACAATATTTGGTTCAGGTACTTTTTAGTCCTTGCAGGCTTTCCTCTGCGTTTGGAACAAGTCAATATAGATATGATAATATGGTACAGTGAAAAGAGTGAAACAGAAGCTAATTACAAGAGCCTTGTAGTGTGCAATATAGCTACGAGATCCTATCGTCTGTTGGAATTTCACTTTCGTATAGTTGGCCTTGTTCTCTGAATAGTTCACCTACAAGAAGATAGATTTGTGTGGAACATGCGTAAATAGGACTTCAACATGTGATCTGATCACACACACACACACACACACATATATATATATATATATAATGTACCTAATACTTCGGATCAGACCAGTGTTTAACGAGGCCTCTCCAGTCTTCATCCGATATATTTTCCAATGGAGATGTTTGGGCAAGTTCACTGTTAGCCTTGCCTTCAAAGTGAGTTTTCCTCAAGTTATACCATTGTCGCAGAGCAGACTTAAAAACATGGGTGCAAGCTTGTCTGGTTGCATCATCTTGGCTATCCAATTTGAACCTCATATGTTGAAAATTATGGGAGTCTCATTATCAGCAACCTAGAAAGTATTAGAGAGAGCAAGACGATATTACTAGTTTCCATACATAACCATACTTATAGATAAATGGTCGAGGAAGGTGTTGAACTGGGTTTCATCTTTGTCATTCCTATACTGAATCCATGTTGGGAGGATACGTACATGACACCTAACGGCAACCGCTGCCTCTGATACTAACTTGACTGACTCTGTAGCATCACGTGGCCTTTTTAAACCTGCCTCTAAATGGATTTCCATTCTTCCTCCTCTTTATTTAGTTTACCTATCGAGCATTATCCCTGATGTTTGTTTCCTCTTTGCGCCTAGGTGCTAGTCCAACAACGAACATAGGAAGTGTTAGTGTACATCAAACTGTGAGACTACATATAAAGAAGCATGCAACTGTAACTTGACTCCAGCAACTACCTTCTTGCTGTTCAAGCTCACAAAGTTCATTTGATCTTGCCAACTCTTCTTGTGTCAAGAGTGCTTCGGAAGTAGTGCCAGGTGGCAAGGGAGCATGGGAACGTGCTACTAGCTGAGTTGACCAACGAGTAAATCGTGCAGCTGGTGGTACTGTGGAAAGTGTTGCAACAACTAGGGTTGTCTCTGCTTATTTGGTGGCAGCTATTTTTTTGGCTTGTTCTGCAGCTCGTGTAACACGGGATACCCTGTCGATACAATTTTCTGCTGGACTTTGACCTTCTATTGAACCATCAGTACCAGCAGAATCTGCAGGATTCTTCTGCTTCCCTCTCCCTGTCGTTCTGTGTTGCTTCCTCTTTCTCTGTGCCATGTTAAGTCAAGCCAACAAGAAAAACGAATAACAATTTAGTTCTTCAGAACAAATTGATGTATGATACAGACGAACTGAACTTTGATGTTAGAAAACCACATGATAGGAGGATGTTATATGTACGAAAAACAGGACGACATGAGATAACCAGAACTATGATGTGTAAACTAAGCATAAGACTCACTAAATTAGAAGCAATGCAATGGAAGGTAGACACCATATGAAAGATGCTACAAATATCGCTCTGCCAGGTTAACAGTGTCTCATCATAAATGTTGTTTAAACAAATGTGAAGTCGTTGTTCGCACATAAACACGTCATAGTGTACCTCCAATGCCGGGGGTGATGCACCGTAGCTCACGTCGAAGGAGACCCGCCGGAAGCGCGGTACGCAAGCAATCCGGCGGGCGCGTTTGTAGACCCGAAACCCCACGTGCCCGGGAGGGACCCCGTCTGGACGCGTGGCGGCTATGGGCTGCCCTAGGTCGTCCAGAACGCCCCTAGAGCATCAAGGTTCGCCGCCCTGCAATGAAGAAGAACGAACGAACAATGAGGAAGAATAAGAACAAGTGTAACATCCCAAATTTTCAATTTGGAATGTTATACATTAGACCATCATTGCATATCATAATTTATTTGCTTTTGGTTTTGATCCTAGAATTTCCACGCAACTCAAGGACCCACGGAGAGAGTTGGGGATTTCATTATTTTCATATTTGAGTTTTCTCGAATTTTGAGAATAAGATCATTTGATTTTAATTATTTTATCATCAATTATTTCTATTACAAAAATATGAGAGAGGGAATAAAATGACTTTCCCAAAATAAAGAAATATTGAGGATTTAATAATAAAATCAAATAAGATTTTATTTCGGAGTTTTTCGGTATTTTATTTGAGTTTAGGAAAAATGTGCGTTTTCCAAAATTGCATTTAGGCCCCAAATAAATGTTCACCTTATGCGGCTTGATTTTAGAAGCCCGGGAAAATTTATTTCTGGATTTTTTGAGTCCGTTTAGTATTCCTTTTATTTGTTTTTCTGCGCGTATTATTTAGAAAAAAACGCGAACCGACTCCGGGCCGTACCCGAGCGGGACTCCGCCCGAGGGCAGCCTTTAAATAGCCACCGCCTGAGCCGCCCCAGCCCACCAAAGCCCGCCGCCGCCAACCCTAACCCTAGCCGCGCCACCCGCCGCCGCCGCCGGAGCCGCCGTCGGAGCCGCCGCCGACCCGCCACCCAAGGTTGCCTCGATCCGCGTGCCATTTTTCTAGAAAAAAAATCTGTTTTTTTGTTTTTTAAATAGATTGGTTTTTTCTCTGATTTATTTAAATAGCGAGCGTTCGTCCGTTCGTTCGTTCTAGCGAACATTCGTCGTTTTTCTTTTTCTCGGATTTAATCCGCGATTTTTTTGATCGCGATTCCTGATCCGATTTTCATTTTAGTATAACTTTTCGCTCGTTTATCGGATTCAGGCGATTCAAGCACCTGGAGTTTCGTCTCGAAACCCTCTAACTGTTTAACCAACTTAAACAAGTTTTTGCCACTGTAAAAATTTCCCTAGATCCAGAATAGTAAATGAAGCATGTTTATTTTGCCGCTTGACTTTCATTGCTTCATTTGATTTGATTCTTTTTGCAAACCAGAGTTCTTAAGTTGAACCTTCTGGTTAGATATCTTATTTGAGTTTTACCTATGCATTAGATGAATACTTATTGTATTCTTGTTTGTTTGTCTGCGATAGAATACCCGGAGTGCGCCGCCTGTTACTTCGAATCTCTAGGTTTCGCGGATCATCAGCAAGGCAAGTAACACTTTGATCATACCTCCTACTACCCAGTTTTATTGCATTAGATCAATCCTCAAACATTGCATGATTAGGATCTAATTAAATTATGGGATGGGAAGTAGTTGAGGTAGTACCTATTCCCTGTTATATTATCAAACCTTTGGGAGTTACTTCTACGTTTGCCTATTATGCCATGCTATGCTAGTAGACGTGGATTGGGTGAGTGATATCCATGACAGATGTGAATTTGTTAATAAATGGATTATCTAAGGTCGCAACTTAAACACACATCTGGGTGGATTGAGGTACCTGGGTATTCCAGGATTGCCTGTTTTTCTTTATGGACCGCCACCCAGGCCCAAAGGGATCATGAGATTTTTCATACTAGAAACTTCCATGTGTAGCCACAAGCTATTATGGGCTCTAGCATAGTTAATTAAGTCGTGCGAACTCTTACAAGGTAGACTAGTAGATGTAGGGGAAAGTAGGTGTAACGGTCTATCCATCGTAAGGTGCTAGCGCTTCTGAAAGACTATGTCTCGGTCATCCGTCTTCTCAAACACCATGTAGTGCGAGAAACCAAACGGAGGCGATCGAGACTTGTGGGGAAAAGTGCGCAAACCTCTGCAAAGTGTATAAACTAATCATGCTTAGCCGTGTCCCCAGTTATGGACAACTTGAGTATCTAGTACTTGGATTATCATGTGAATCTCAACATGTTACTCTAAATTAATTTTGTTGGGTTTTGATTAATGATGATGCTTAATTGGGATTGAGAATGCTGTCAACCATTCTAAATGTTTAACAACTACCATGATAGTTAAATAAAATTTATTCCTTTGTAGTAGGGAAAAATTGGCTTTAAGCAAAACTGTAACCATAGAGCTGCACCAACCAAATATGCATATAGAATAGCTGTTTCATTCCATTACCCTCTATGTGTTACCTTGCCAGCATATTCCATGTGCTGACCCATTTCGGGCTGCAACGTTAATGTTGCAGACTTTTCAGATGATGATTAAGGAGTTTTTAGGTCGTGGTTCTATACTGAGTGATGCCGTTGGAGTTGATGGACTCACTTGTCTTCCAAGCCTTCCGTTGTTATCGTTATTAGATGGCCTTAAGCCATATTTATTGTAATAAGTTCTCTATGGAGACACTCGATGTAATAAGTGTGTGATCGCTACTCTGTTATAAATCCTCCAAGTATTGTGTGGTGTCAGCATTACTGATCCAGGGATGACACCTGAGCACAGAGATCAGACCATTTGAGGTATGGTCACTACAGAGATGGTATCCGAGCACATGCTGACTGTAGGACACGACCACTAAGCTAAAGACCTAGAGCACTATTCACTCTCTTCTTTTCTGACCTCTCCTCTTTTCTACTCCTTAGAATGGCGGATGCAAGGAACAAGTTCATGCAACCGGATGAAGATACACCCTTTGGACGCCACTTGAAGGAAATCACTAGATATCTGAACATAGGAGTACCAAGCTTCACCGGAACCTACAACGCCACTTTACCTGAAGAAGTGCGCTGGATGATTCAAGTTCAAGTTCCAGGAAGGACGTTCATGCCAGTCACTGAGCCCATAGAGTTTTCTTTTGATGCACCAACATGGAGTCTAGGAAAGAGCATGGCAGCTCACATCGCCATGGGACGCATTGGAGAAGTCTACCGCAATGATCTCAAGGATACTATCTACCAGATTTGTGGGCGCCGAGATGAGCACTGGGAGATGATCAGCACCAGAAAGGATAGATCAATTGCAGCTTTTATCCAGGAACTAAACCAGCACATTCGATGACAGGAGAACCAGATGTGCACCGACATGATAGACCTGAAGAAGGCTAAGACAAGAATCAAGGAACTGGAGGGAGAACTCAAGGCTACACGATAAGATTATGAAGAGGAAATTGAAGTATTGGTGGAGAAGAATGAGGATCTGATCAAGAAGATTGGAATATTTATGGGAGGCCCTACACCAGTAGATGAAGACGAAGAACCCAAGGAGATTCGCTTGGAAGACTACATCATCATTGACGACACCGACTCGGACCCAGATCACAGCGATGATGACTATGTTGATGAAGCCGGAGCAGATATCATGGAGTCTGCAACCAAAGAATATTTCTAGTAGACCACCTCACTAGCAGCAGTAGTAGTCCACCATGTAAATACAGTAGTCCGAGCACTTTTGCAATAGTTAGATCAATTGTATGCCCTTGTTTGATTGAATGAAGTGAATTGTTTGTTTTTGCCTCATGTGCATATGGGTAGTGTTTCCTCTTTAGACCCCCCTCTATTCTTAAATCTCATCCTTTCTAAACCCTCAGATGCCTCCGAGACGTGACCCCGGATTTACCTTTCCACCGAAGCTCACCCAGTTGATCCAGCAGCAGAACACATTGATGCAGTTGCTAGTCCAGAATCAGAATCAGGGGAACAACAACAACAACCCACCACCACCACCTGTTGATCACTTAGCCCGTTTTCTTCGGCTGAATCCGCTGGTGTTTTCTAGTAGCACCGAGCCGATAGTAGCAGATGATTGGCTCCGCAAGACAGCTAGAGAGTTGACCACAGTAGGATGCACAGATGCGGAGAAGGTGAAGTTTGCCGCACATCAGCTTGAGGGACCCACAGCATCATGGTGGGATAATTTCACAGCCACTTTCCCTGTCGACACTGTCACATGGGACCAGTTTCAGCAGGCTTTTCGTACTGCCCGTGTTTCAGCAGGAGCTATGGCCATGAAGAAGCGAGAGTTTCACAACTTGCGCCAAGGAGGTCGGACAGTTAGCCAGTATGTGGAGGACTTTAGTAAATTAGCACGTTATGCCCCAGATGACATTGCTACAAATGCAGCAAAGCAGGAGAAGTTTCTGGAAGGACTAAATGATGAGTTGAGCATGCAGTTGATGGTAGCAACCTTCAACAACTACCACGAGTTGGTAGACCGTGCTCTTATCATTGAAGGGAAGCAGCAGCAGATTCAGAACCGCAAGAGGAAGTATGGACAAGGAAAGTACAATTCAGGAGCTCAGCAGAAGCAACGTTTTACCCCTAGATTGGGAGGACATTTTTAGCATACCCATGGAGGAGGTAGCTCGCACAATCACAACGGCACCAAGAATGGTAACGGCAATGGAGGAAGCAACGGCCAGAACCATACCAACCCATCAACCCCAGCCAAGAAAGACCTGAGCCAGGTCACTTGCTTTAAGTGACAGAAGACCGGACATTATGCCAATGAGTGTCCTAAAGGCCAGAATGGCAATGGAAGCTCTCGGAAGAAGCCGAACCCTTTTAATAGGGGACAGGTGAACCACATTAACGTGGAGGAGGTTGAAGAGAAGCCGGATGCCGTAATCGGTAAGTTTTTGGTTAAGTCATTTACTGCACTTGTTCTTTTTGATACTGGTGCATCGCATTCATACATATCAAGGGGATTTGTGGATAAGTATAACCTGCCCACTAAGGTTCTTAGAACACCTATGCTAGTAAGCTCACCAGGAGCAGAGTATATGGCCAGTCAAGGATGTTTTCAAGTGCCATTGAGTATAGGTAGGCATGTGTTTCCCTCGGATTTAATCATTTTGGAATCACAAGGATTCGATGTAATTCTGGGTATGGATTGGCTGTCGATGTATGGAGGAAACATCGATTGCGCTAGTAAGACAATTTTGCTTACCACCCCAGAAGGGAGAAGGATCAAGTATGTATCCCGACATGTGCCAAAAGGGACTCAAGTAAATTGTTTAACAGGAGTTGTGCAGGAGGAAGTACCAGTGGTAAGGGATTTCCCTGAAGTATTTCCAGAAGAGTTGCCAGGCATGCCACCAGATAGAGATATTGAGTTTTTGATTGAGCTATTGCCAGGCACATGGCCAATATCAAAGAGACCATAAAGGATGCCTGCAAAGGATTTGGTGGGGACTAAGAAGCAGATTAAGGAGTTACTGGATAAGGGATATATTCGCCCAAGTTCTTCGCCTTGGGGATCGCCAGTACTTCTAGTGGAGAAAAAGGATGGATCGTTAAGGCTGGTTGTTAATTATCGAGGATTGAATGAAGTAACCATCAAGAACAAGTACCCACTACCAATGATCAATGATCTGTCTGATCGATTGCAAGGAGCTAAGGTATTTTCCAAGATTGATCTGCGATCAGGATATCACCAGTTGAAGATTTGAGAACAGGATATAGCTAAGACAGCTTATACCACCAGGTATGGGATGTACGAGTATACCGTTATCTCATTTGGTCTGACTAACGCACCTGCCTATTTTATGAACATGATGAACAAAGTGTTTATGGAGTTCTTGGATAAGTTCGTCGTGGTGTTCATTGATGATATCCTAGTTTACTCGAAGAATGAAGAGGAGCATAAGGAACATTTGCGATTGGTACTTGAGAAGCTTAGAGAACATCAGTTGTATGCCAAGTTCAGCAAATTTGAGTTTTGGTTGAAGGAAGTAGGATTCCTCGGACACGTTATATCCGGAGAAGGTATAGCGGTAGATCCCACTAAGGTTGACACTGTGACAAATTGGGAAGCGCCTACAACAGTTGGAGAGATCCGGAGTTTTCTTGGACTCACAGGATACTACCGGAGATTTATTGAGAATTTCTCAAAGATTGCGAAGCCTATGACGGAGTTATTAAAGAAGGATACCAAGTTCAAATGGTCTGAGGAATGTGAGGCTAGTTTCCAGGAGTTGAAGAAACGCTTGGTTACTTCACCAGTGTTGATTTTGCCAGACCAGACCAAGGACTATGAGGTGTATTGCGACGCTTCACGTCGAGGACTTGGAGCAGTGCTTATGCAGGAAGGGAGAGTTGTTTCATATGCCCCAAGACAGCTTAAGCCTCATGAGTTGAATTATGCTACGCATGATTTGGAGTTAGCAGTCGTAGTGCATGCATTAAAAACATGGAGACATTTCCTCATTGGAAATCATTGTGAGGTGTACATGGATCACAAGAGTTTGAAATACATTTTCACACAGAAGGAGTTAAACCTCAGACAAAGGAGATGGTTGGAGCTCATCAAGGATTATGATATGAGATTGCATTACCATCCCGGAAAGGCTAATGTAGTAGCTGACGCATTGAGCCGTAAGAGCCATGTCAATACACTAAAGACGGGAGAAATACCAAAGGAGTTAGCCGAGGATCTTCGTGAGCTATGTTTGGAAATAGTTCCGAGAGGCT
The DNA here is from genome assembly GCF_056163025.1 of Triticum urartu. Taxonomy (NCBI): domain Eukaryota; kingdom Viridiplantae; phylum Streptophyta; class Magnoliopsida; order Poales; family Poaceae; genus Triticum; species Triticum urartu. The sequence goes on from NC_141878.1 coordinate 371,200,863, forward strand.
ATGTAGCAGCACTGGAGATTCAGTCAACTTTGATGGATAGAATCAGAGAAGCTCAGAAGACTAACAAGGAGATTGCCTCCATAAAGGAGAAAATGAGCGAAGGAAAGGCTAAAGGATTTCGTGAGGATGAGCACGACACTCTATGGTTTGAAGACCGTGTTTATGTGCCCAATGACCCGGAGATCAGGAAGTTGATTCTGCAAGAGGCACATGATTCACCGTATTCGATTCACCCAGGAAATACCAAGATTTATTTGGATTTGAAGGATATTTTCTGGTGGACCGGAATGAAGAAAGATATTGCGGAGTATGTAGCAGTATGTGATGTGTGTCAGAGAGTAAAGGCAGAGCATCAGAAGCCAGCAGGATTGCTACAGCCATTGCCGATACCCAAATGGAAGTGGGATAAGTTAGGCATGGACTTTATCATGGGATTACCCAGGACTCGTTCAGGCTATGACTCGATTTGGGCTGTAGTCGATCGGTTGACGAAAGTAGCTCATTTCATCCCAGTAAAGACCACTTACACCAGTGCTAAGTTGGGAAAGATATATATGACCAGGATTGTATGCTTACATGGAGTTTCGAGGAGTATAGTATCAGATAGAGGAACCAAGTTTACCTCAAAGTTCAGGAATTAGTTGCACGAAACTTTGGGTACCAGGCTAGAGTTCAGCACAACTTTTCATCCACAGACAGATGGACAGACTGAGAGAGTCAATCAAATTTTGGAGGACATGCTGAGAGCTTGTGCACTAGATTGTGGATCTAGTTGGGACGAGAATTTGTCGTATGCAGAGTTCTCTTACAACAACAACTATCAATCCAGTTTAAAGATGGCCCCTTTCGAAGCCTTGTACGGAAGAAGGTGCAGGACACCGTTGTCATGGGATGAATTTGGAGACCGCTAGTTGTTTGGACCTGATTTGATTAAGGAGTCGGAACAGAAAGTGAAATTGATTCGCAATAGGCTCAAGGTAGCTCAATCCCGACAGAAAAGTTATGCAGATTCTAACTGCAAGGAGACAGTTTACGAAGTTGGAGATAGAGCTTATCTTCGAGTATCCCCACTTTGGGGAATAAAGCGTTTTGGTGTTAAGGGAAAGTTAGCGCCACGATTCGTAGGACCATACCGAGTATTGAAACGTATGGGAGAAGTGGCCTACAAGTTGGAATTGCCTGAAGGATTGTCAGGAGTTCATGATGTGTTCCACGTTTCTCAGTTAAAGAAGTGCCACGCGGAGATGGCTGACATACCGCTGAGAGATACGGTACCACTGGAAGCAATTCAGTTGGACAGTGATTTGACCTATGAGGAGAAAACAGTTAAGATTCTAGAGTATGCCAGTCGAGTCACCCGCAGCAAGGTTATCAAGTTTTGTAAGGTTCAGTGGAGCCACCACACGGAGGATGAAGCCACCTGGGAGCGAGAGGAAGATTTGCTCAAGGACAACCCTCACCTATTTTCTAGCCAACCCGAATCTTGAGGGCGAGATTAATCTTAAGGGGGGTAGGTTTGTAACATCCCAAATTTTCAATTTGGAATGTTATACATTAGACCATCATTGCATATCATAATTTATTTGCTTTTGGTTTAGATCCTAGAAATTCCACGCAACTCAAGGACCCACGGAGAGAGTTGGGGATTTCATTATTTTCATATTTGAGTTTTCTCGAATTTTGAGAATAGGATCATTTGATTTTAATTATTTTATCATCAATTATTTCTATTACAAAAGTATGAGAGAGGGAATAAAATGACTTTCCCAAAATAAAGAAATATTGAGGATTTAATAATAAAATCAAATAAGATTTTATTTCGGAGTTTTTCGGTATTTTATTTGAATTTAGGAAAATGTGCATTTTCCAAAATTGCATTTAGGCCCCAAATAAATGTTCACCTTATGCGGCTTGATTTTAGAAGCCCGGGAAAATTTATTTCGGGATTTTTGGAGTCCGTTTAGTATTCCTTTTATTTGTTTTTCTGCGCGTATTATTTAAAAAAAACACGAACCGACTCCGGGCCGTACCCGGAGCGGGACTCCGCCCGGGGGCAGCCTTTAAATAGCCGCCGCCCCAGCCCACCAAAGCCCGCCGCCGCAGACCCTAACCCTAGCCGCGCCTCCCGCCGCCGCCGCCGCCGGAGCTGCCGCCGCCGCCGACCCGCCACCCGAGGTTGCCTCGATCCGCGGGCCGCTTTTTTTAGAATTTTTTTTCCATTTTTTTGTTTTTTAAATAGATCGGTTTTTTCTCCGATTTATTTAAATAGCGAGCGTTCGTCTGTCCGTTCGTTCGTTCTAGCGAACGTTCGTTGTTTTTCTTTTTCTCGGATTTAATTCGCGATTTTTCTGATCACGATTCCAGATCCGATTTTCGTTTTAGTATAACTTTTCGGTCGTTTATCGGATTCAGGCGATTCAAGCGCCTGGAGTTTCGTCTCGAAACCCTCTACCTGTTTAACGAACTTAAACAAGTTTTTGCCACTGTAAAAATTTCCCTAGATCCAGAATAGTAAACGAAGCCTGTTTCTTTTGCCGTTTGACTTTCGTTGCTTCATTTGATTTGATTCTTTTTGCAAACCGGAGTTCTTAAGTTGAACCTTCTGGTTAGATCTCTTATTTGAGTTTTACCTGTGCATTAGATGAATACTTATTGTATGCTTGTTTTTTGTCTGCGATAGAATACCCGGAGTGCGCCGCCTGTTACTTCGAATCTCTATGTTTCGCGGATCATCAGCAAGGCAAGTAACAGTTTGATCATACCTCCTACTACCCAGTTTTATTGCATTAGATCAATCCTCAAAAATTGCATGATTAGGATCTAATTAAATTGTGGGATGGGAAGTAGTTGAGGTAGTACCTATTCCCTGTTATATTATCAAACCTTTGGGAGTTACTTCTACGTTTGCCTATTATGCCATGCTATGCTAGTAGACGTGGATTGGGTGAGTTATATCCATGACAGATCTGAGTTTGTTAATTAATGGATTATCTAAGGTGGCAACTTAAACACACATCTGGGTGGATTGAGGTACCTGGGTATTCCAGGATTGCCTGCTTTTCTTTATGGACCGCTACCCAGGCCCAAAGGGATCATGAGATTTTTCATATTAGAAACTTCCGTGTGCAGCCACAAGCTATTATGGGCTCTAGCATAGTTGATTAAGTCGTGCGAACTCTTACAGGGTAGACTAGCAGATGTAGGGGAAAGTAGATGTAACAGTCTATCCATCGTAAGGTGCTAGCGCTTCTGAAAGGCTATATCTCGGTCATCCATCTTCTCAAACACCATGTAGTGCGAGAAACCAAACGGAGGCGATCGAGTCTTGTGGGGAAAAGTGCGCAAACCTCTGCAGAGTGTATAAACTAATCATGGTTAGCCGTGTCCCCGGTTATGGACAACTTGAGTATCTAGTACTTGGATTATCATGTGAATCTCAACATGTTACTCTAAATTAATTTTGTTCGGTTTTGATTAGTGATGATGATTAATTGGGATTGAGAATGCCGTCAACCATTCTCAATGTTTAACAACTACCATGAGAGTTAAATAAAATTTATTCCTTTGTAGTAGGGAAAATTTGGCTTTACGCAAAACTGTAACCATAGAGCTTTCCACCAGCCAAATATGCATATAGAATAGCTGTTTCATTCCATTACTCTCTATGTGTTACCTTGCCAGCATATTCCATGTGCTGACCCGTTTCGGGCTGCAACGTTAATGTTGCAGACTTTTCAGACGACGATTAAGGACTTTTTAGGTCGTGGTTCTATACTCAGTGATGCCGTTGGAGTTGATGGACTCACTTGTCTTCCAAGCCTTCCGCTGTTATCGTTATTAGATGGCCTTAAGCCATATTTATTGTAATAAGTTCTCTATGGAGACACTAGATGTAATAAGTGTGTGATTGCTACTCTGTTATAAATCCTCCAAGTACTGTGTGGTGTCAGCATTACTGATCCAGGGATGACACCTGAGCACAGAGATCAGACCGTTTGAGGTCTAGTCACTACAACAAGGGAGAAGGAAAAGTAAAGGTAAAAGATGTAGATAGATTTGTTCGATTGTGTGTTGTTTCAATCGGCCGTCACCCCCAACATATATAAGAGGCGGCTGGACTTCCCGTACAAGCAAAGGATTTATCTAGTCTTTCCTTACAAAAAAATTACATCAATTCACGTCCAAAACCCTAGTCAAATTCGGACTGGCTTTATTCGAACTTTTCAAAACTGTTCGGTTTAAACTGGCTGTACTTTGAGGGTCCTTTTTGCGGTGACAAATGAACTCGGATGAAAACGAGCCCAAAAGCAATCTTGACCGTTTCGACGAGACGAACAACTATCATGTTGACAGTTTTTGTCATCAGAGGTCATCTCGAGGGTCAAATCGCTCGTGCAAGAGAGCTAATTATTCACGCAGCACATCAGACATACCCGCATATGTGTCTGGTTCCGGATGTCATATTTTTGCTCACTGGAGGGGCGCGCTGTGCGGGCTCTAACTTTTGCATATGACCTCCGATTGAGACGATCTTTATATCAAAATCGATCGTTTCGACGAGACAAAGACAATTCATGTAGATCAGTTTACAATATGGGGCAGTCTTGGGGCGTAATCAGTCGAATAGTGTTCTGAATACAAAATCTAAGTACTTCGAACACAACTTCGGCCTTAGAGATGAGACAGGATGACTATGGACCAAATATCAAAGTTTTTCCTTTTGAAGATACGGAACTTTCTCACTTTGAGCATTTCTCCATTTGAGGCCATCTTAATTAAGTTCTTCGTTGTGCCAAAATCTGGTGACAACACATGCCCCCCTGTTTTTCGGCAAACTCGTGTGCCGAAAAATAACTTGCACGATGCTTTTCCTGAGGACGATGTCAACACTCCATCGGCCATTTTATGTGCTTAGGACGATAAGTATATATCGACCATTTGGATTAGCAACAAAAGTAAAGCTAACCAAACATATGATGATTTGGTAATACCCATTCATGATGTAAGAAATTATATTGCATCCATGGTTTAAAATAAGCCCATTGAGGGTAACCAATCATACCTGATGAGAAATTCCATGGCATAGGCATCAACAACATTGTTTAAGAAAATGGATAATGTGTGGACCGAAGATGTTGAAACCTTCGGATTGGTCCTTCATAGTTTTCACTCTTTTCCTTCTTCACATTTGCCGCACTCCTTGTAAAGGAAGCTTGCACATAATTCTTATTTTGAATACTTCCTTTGGGAACCCATGCCATATTCCTTTCTTCAAGTTCTTGTGCACTAAGTTTTTGTAATTTCTTGTTTTGCCAATATGATAAGCCGAGTGGGCACCCTGGCTGTGATTTTGTTTGAAGCAATGGCAATTCTTGTTTTACCATGTGCACTCTCAACTTCTTCTCTTCAGATTTGGTACTTGATTGACTTGCGTCATCGCCATTAGTAGCCAGTGTCAATAATTTAATTGGCTCCTTCTTATTAGAGATCAAATCTGAAGTAGCACTCTTACGACCATATTTTTTAACACGATAAATTTGTTTGACCACCTCTTTCTTGTTCCTTGAGCTCCGGACCGATTCCTTATGATTGAAACGGTCTTTGACATGTGATTGTTCAAATGTTGATCTTTTTGGAGCTCCATAATGTTTGTGAGATGGTCTAAAATAAGATGAAGAACGCGCCCTTGTATCATACTTGTCCCATGATGGATATGAATCTACACGAGCATAGGGAGAAATCCAGGACATTGGCATTGGCGGCCCAAAATAAGGATATGAGTATGTTGCATGAAAATATTCACTTTTCCAATACCGATCCTCATATTTGCGCCTTCGGGTGATCTTGATGCTTTTGCATTAGTTGGCCGATAAGAACTTTTCTCTTCACTCTTATTTTGATATTTATCTAATAATTGTGCAAAAGTGACCTTGGATTTCTTGCACTTGTGCTTATTGCGGCCTTTGTTTCCTTTGGTTGTGCTTGCACCGATCTCTGAATTTTCTAGCTGCCCCAGTCCTTGGTGTCTCCATTGTAGCTTCGATGGAATTGTTGCCCTCAAGATTATGTTCATTATGCTCTTCAACAACTTCTTTACTTGAAAGCTTAATCCCATCACCTGCAGTTTTTGCCTTCTCTTTAAATGGATCGGCTTGAAGTAGCCGATGCAAAAACTTTCTGCCATCGGGACCAATCGGAATAGACTGGTGATGTCTTGGTGTCTCAACAAATTTCAATCGTCCTTTATCAATGGCCGATTTACCTATTTGACGAAACATGTTGCTGAAAGTGCATTATATCGACTAGAGGGGGGGGGGTGAATAGGTGATTTTTATGAAAGTCTTCAAAACGTGGGAGTTATGAAGACAAACGATAGAAATAAACCTAATACCCTGCAGCGGAAGGTAGACTACACTAGGCAAGCCATAGTCAACTATTCAATAGAGTGAAAGCACAATGACTAATAGCAGCAATGTAGTAAGGATTAGGTAGAAAGATATTGTGAAGCCAGACAGAACATGCAGTCACTCAGTGAAGACAAAAGATAGTGCAAACATACAATGACTTCACAAGGAGTAACAGTAAGTAAAGGGAAGGGAAGATGAAACCAGTGAATCATTGAAGACAATGATTTGTTGGACCAGTTCCAGTTGCTGTCACAACTGTATGTCTGGTTAGGGCGGCTAGGTATTTAAACCTTAGGACACACAGTCCCGGACACCCAGTCCAGAACATGCAGCTCAGGACACCCAATCCTCACCGTATTCCCCTTGAGCTAAGGTCACACAGACCTCACCCAATCACTCTGGTAAGTCTTCAAGGTAGACTCCCAAACCTTCACAAACTTCGTTCACTGGCAATCCACAATGTCTCTTGGATGCTCAGAACACGACGCCTAACCGGCTGGAGGATGCACAGTCCTCAAGTGTAATAAGTCTTTAGATCACACAGACAAGAAGACTTAAGTGATGCCTAATTCTCTTTGGCTCTGGTTGGTTAGGGCTTTATCCTCGCAAGGAATTCTCTCTCAAAGGCTTCGAGGTGGGTTGCTCTCAAACGACAAAATCCGCACTCTGAATCTGAGCAGCCAACTGTTTATGGTTGTAGGGGGTGGGCTATTTATAGCCACTTGGCAACCCGACCTGATTTGTCCGAAATGACCCTGGGTCACTAAGGAACTGACACGTGTTCCAACGGTCAGATTTCAAACTCACACGGCAACTTTGCTTGGGCTGCAAGCAAAGCTAACTTGTCCGACTCTAGACAAGATTCGCTCTCATAGTCTTCATTCGAAGACATGGGTTTTGGTTAGGCATCACTTCAGTCATTCTGACTGGTTCTCTTGGACCCCACTTAACAGTACGGTGGTTCCTATGACTCAACACAAAAGAAAATAGAACTACAAAAGATCTAAGTCTTCGAGCTCCATAGGCTTCATGTGGTGTCTTCTCTTGTCATAGTCTTCAATGTGAATATCTTCATATACCACCTTTGACTTCAATGTCTTCATACATTTTTAGGGGTCATCTCTGGTAGGAAAACCGAATCAATGAGGGACTTCTACCTGTGTTATCCTGCAATTCTCACAAACACATTAGTCCCTCAACTAGGTTTGTCATCAATACTCCAAAACCAACTAGGGGTGGCACTAGATGCACTTACAATCTCCCCCTTTTTGGTGATTGATGACAAACTATTTGAAATTTTCAACGGGGAATATAATCTGTGAAATTGTAAAGGATAAGGAATTGTCTTCATAAGTTGCAAGGGCTCCCCCTAAAGGTGTGCATATAAGTAATTTGCTTTTGGAATGCAAATGCACATGGCAGGTTGTACTTGTGGAGATCCACTTTAACTTATGATGACAATCCACTATGCATGTGAAAGTATATGAAGATAATGACATGCATAATGGAAAATGGACGTCTGCAGAATGATCTAAGTGCGGAATTTATTGTCGCACATGCGCAATTTATCATCGCAAAACAAGGTGGCAGATAAGTGGCAGACGACCATCGAGTTTAAGTGTTACAACTCAAAGAACCAAATGTAGCAAAACGAGAGTTGTAAGCACGAAGCAAAATATAAAGCACCCGCCCATATGGACCCGCTTGAACACTATCAACATCATATGCTTCTCCCCCTTTTGTCAGTAAGGACCAAAAAGGTTTGAAGATATAGAACATCTACTCGTTCCCATGAGGAGTAGGTGAAGCAGCAGGGTCGTTGGTGGTGTTTGGTGGTGCTGAAGAGCTTGGAACAGAGTCGAAGCGTGTTGAAGGAGGTGGCGGTGAAGTAGCATCGTCTTCATCCTCGATCACTCTGGCAGTCATAGTTGCAGCAGAGGAAGAGAACTTAGAGTCTTCAAGGGATGGAGTTCCTCGCAGCACAGCCCTTCGAGGAGGTGTGGAGTCAAACTTGAATCGCTCAGTGAAGCCATCCTCTTGAAGATCATCTTCAGAACACATCAGCGTTAGCCCTTTCCATGTGCAGCGAGAGGTTTCATGGGCAACGAAAGCATTCTTGGTGGCAAGATTGCGAATGCGATTAACATCCACCAAGAGGCTTTGCATCTGACGCTTCAGCCAGTCATGATGCCTATCCTGTTTCTGATGAAGAGCCACAAGAAGCTCTCGGTCGTTGAGAACACGAGTGCGCTTCTTGGGTCGTGGAGCAGTTGTACTATCAGTGGCTTCAGTGGAAGCAGGGTGTGGTGCACGTGCAGTGCCAACCAAAGGATACACACGAGTGACTTCTTCAACTCCTTCAATGTTCTGAGAGAAACTCTGATGCTCTACATTCTGAAGACTTAGAGGTTCCTTGGCAGGCTCAGGATAGATGGCTTCAATAGAGATATCCACATCAGGCAGAAAAATCCGATGATTGCGAGCAGATGGCTGATATGAGATATCGGAGTGAAGTTTGATTAGCCGCATTACCCATGGGGCATAGAACCTCAAGCCAAACAGATCATAGCCTGATGCAGCAAGTTGGCGAATGAAGAAGTCCTGTGCATTGAAGCATTTTCCATGAAGAATATAGAAGATCAAAGTCTTCATTGCACCCTCAAGCTTGGCATGTGGAGAGTGCCCTTTGATGGGACAGAGAGTTCGCCTGATAATGTGATAAATGGTTCTTGGCAGATACTCAAGGTCTTCAATGAAGAACTCCGTGGGATAAGCAGCATCTTGGGGCAATGGCTTCATCATGCTGAGCATCTGACTCATATTAGGTTCAGGCTTCTGAAAGATGCTCTCAATAGCTTCACTATGCAGCTGACAGCCATGCTCGTAGAGATCGCCAGGAGTGGGCAAACCAGTGAGCTCAATGATGTCAAAGGCTTTGGCTTCGTGATGAACGTTTCCAGTCATCCACTCTAGGACCCAAGTCTTCGGATCTCTGCTATACCCGCGGATGAGAAGTGTGGCATAGAATTGGAGCAGCAACTCTTCATTCCAATGCTCTTGGTCAGTAACGAACGGCAGCAGTCCAACTTCCTTGAAGCAATCCAAAGCTTCTTCCAGACAGGGCAGACCAGCTATAGCTTCAATGTCAAGGCGCTTGTGTGGGAAGATGCGACCTTGGTTGTAAAGAATGCATGAGTAATAGCTTCGCTGCGGATAGCTCCAGAACCGATCAGATGATATCCTTTCCCTTGAGTAGGGGTTCCTGGAGCTATCGAAGAATGTATTGTCTGCTCTGAAGCCATTGATATTGAAGGAGCCAGGTGCTGATGCTGGACCTGGGAACCTTGGCAATCTTGGGATTGGCTTCTGTACCTGAGGCCTGTGCTCAACATGATAGTCGAACTGAGGACCGGCAGCAGACTCAGGAACAGAAGTGACGGGATCAGTGGCTTCGTTGTCTTCTTCTTCCGTTGGGGAGGGCTCCACATTAGCAGTGGCTTCATTGGTGGTTGTGGCAGCCGCAAGATTTTCAAGCACGTTCTCCTTGAGAACTACTTCTTGGTGGGATAGGGGAGTGGCAACTTGGGGGACTTCTTCTTCCGCGACTGATGCAGCCGGAATGTCTTCAGCAGAGACTTGAGGCCTTGGACCTTTGCGAAGCCTGCGCAACGCAAGCGACGCCTGTGGAGTTGGAGTTGGCTAGGCCTCAAGGTCTTCTTCCTTTTGTGGGCGATCCGCCCATGAAGCATTCTGTGCAATTGGCGTCAGTGGACGACCAATGCTGATGAGTTCGCTGTTCTCGAGCTGAGGAAGGACTGCACCATCTTCTACATGGTCATGTTGACCAATGTCTTCAGTAGCGATGGGATCAGCTGCTGGAAAGTCTTCATCTTCATGAGCCTCTGTGGAAGCAGGCTCATGGATTGTCAGTTGACATTCAGCGTCAGGATAAACCATAGAAATAGGTTCAACTATCAAAGGCTCTGTGGGAGCAGCCCGATCTTTCTTGGTCTTCCTCTTCTTCTTGGAGGGGGCAGTAGGAGAGGATTCAGGATGTTTCCTCTTCCTGGCTTCAGCCTCAGTAGTCCTCGTCTTCTTGAGCTCTGAAGCGGTTGACCGGCTTTTTGGCTTCGAGCCAGTCATTCTAGTTGGGAAGACAATAGGAACTGCTTCCTGCCTTGGAGCATCGGGTTCAGCCGTAGCAGGCTTCTTCTTCTTCTTTGCGGCCATCCTGGGTTCTATGCCAGGACGCCCAAGGGCCTTGCGCTTCTCAGCCTCATTGTAGGCTTGCACACATCTGTCAGCCAGAACCTTCATGCGCTCACGCGAACCCTGAGCTTCTGCACGTTTCTTTACAAAGGCTTCCTTGAGCTCGTGCATCATACTCTTGAAGTTCTTCACTTCTTGCACGCTGAGCTTGGCCATATGCTTCTTGAACTGAGCCTTTTCATAGTCAATCTTTTGCTTCAGTTCAACAATGCGCTGGGCGACAGCTACCTCTGAAGCAATGGCGCCTTGGAAGGCGACACTAAGGCCAATGGGTAGTTGCAGATCTTAAAAGCTGATGTTTGGCGTGTCAAACCACTCGTCAATGAAGTTGTGGATGATGGTTAGATCAAAGAGAGGCAGATCATTGAAGATTTCTGCTTCTTCTTTGCTCTTGATGAGTTGCTCAAGAGCGTCATCTGCAAGATCTTCATCACTTGACAGATCGATGGCATCATTGCGCAGAATGGCAGCAGCTGTTAGTTCTTGGCCGGTGTGTGGCAGAGGCATCTTGACCTTCTAGGGCTTGGAGATGCGAGATAAATCTTCAGACTGCACACTGTCTTTAGGAGGTGCAGTTGCCAGTGGCTTCGCCCATGAGATTTTTGGTGAAAGGGCAGGCTTTGATGCTTTAGGCTTCTTCAACTGCTTTGGCTTCGGCACTGCAGGCGCTTCATCTGACTCAGCGTCAGCTGCAGGCTCATTCACTGCAGTCCCTTGAACCAAGATGTGGGTGATGAGGCCTTCAAGGTTGTAGAAAGGACCGATGACATTGGGTTCTGCATCTCATGTGCCATCAGCCCTTGGAGCTGAGGGACCAGGGTTGAAGTCTAGTCCCAATGTTTTCTTGTTTTGCTTCGCTGAGTTCTGGGCAAACTGGAAGTTGCGCTTGAACAGATTGTCGTCACGACACCATAGTAGTGACGATGGGTGTGCATCAGCAGGCTGTGGCCCACAGACCATGCAGGGATAGAAGCCTTGTTCAATGGCTTCATCTCTGGACCTGGGTAGAAGATTCTTGTATAGGATGTCTCCCCACGGTCTCTTGATGGTGTTTTTCTCAGCATATTCCTGGGTTACAAATCGGTATTTGAACCATTGTTCTGCCCAATATCTTCGAATCCATTGGATTCGGGTCTTGCGCTGATTGTAATCCTCTTCAGGATCTGTCTTGTACAATTCTGAGAGGTCATCTGGCAGATCTCTGGATGTTTCTCCACGACGCTTTCTACCACCCTTCCTTGCTGATTTCTCTGAAGCCATAAACTTTAAACTGAAAGGCTTCAACACGTTCAAAGGCTTCAAAGGTTTTCGCTTGCTGGACAAACAGGAACTGGCTTCGGGAGAATTTATGTGATGCTGTAAGAATTCTACAAATGAATGCAGACTATGAGAACCAAAGGATTCTCCCACAGACATGTACCTGTGACAACATTAAGGTGCGAGGGAAGGGGAAGAGGTCATATGCATTCTCAGAAGATTTTGAAGATAAATCAGTTTAGAAGACATTGACCTCATCGTGCGAAGACATTCACTCGTAGATAAGGAGTTGGTTCCAGATTTGTACGAATCCACAGATCAGTACAAGTGAGGAATCTAACTACTTTGTGAAGCACAAGTGAATATACTAGGCATGTTATGAGATGCAGTATGAGAGAGATCTAACTTGTGTGAATAGAAACTGCTTGTGGTAGAAAGTGACAAAGCCATAGGATCAACGGTGCCGTAAAAAGGAAGTTCTATTTACCACACTAAGAACTGCTAGACGGAGTGGAAGATGAGGCCGAGCAGTTCGATCTTCCGTGCCCTAACTTGGCGACGGAGGACACCTATGGCGACGACGGAGAGGACGATGTCCGCGGTCGGCGTGAAGACGGTGTCAGAGAGGTTGTGGCAGCGAAGCGCTTCGTCGCCGGCGTCGTCGAGGGCTAGCAGTGGCGCTAGGGTTCGTGCGAGAGTGGAAGAAGAGATAATGACCGCTGTGAAGTGTGTATTTATAGGTACAGGGGCGGCACTACGTTATTACACAGGTGCCCCTGGCGATTCGCATCTGAGGAACACGTGGCCATTATGCGGAATTTTGGGGTTTGTTCCACGTCCCACGCACGCCTGGATTGTCGGGTGGTCGTTCCTACTTCTCCGGGTTTCATGTGGAGGAATGAGCATTGAAAACGAACTTAATGGTTGTCTTTGTATCTTCTGCTGACAAGGACGCAGAGAAGACATTCGACAGTTTCAATAGAATGCATATGATTTGGAGAGTTAGAATTTGAGATAGAAAGCATAGAGAGGTTAGGGTCCGATCACACTCACTTAGTTCAAAAGATTCAACAAGAAGACATAGCTATAAGTGAATTTTGTAGAGGACAGAGCACTAGTATATATATATATATCTATATAATCAACATTGTGAAGATAATCATGAAGATATGTTGAGATTGAAGCCAAACCAAATGTGAAGACATAGCAAATGTAACGCCATGAGTGAAACACTTCAAACAGAACATTTGGTGGTGGCGTTACCCACCGTATAGGAAGTATTAGACCCAAACACGGCGCACAATTATCGTGGCGCTCCGAAGTCAAATTCCACATTAATGTATTCACACTTAGAATGTATGTCTTCATTGATTGAAGATATACTTTACTTCGTGTGTTGCACATCTAAGTCATCAATATGCATAAGGGTTAGGATGTGTGCCTGATCATAGGACATTTGAGGATTCCAGGATATTTAGCTCACACCGTAACTTGCAAAATCTCTTCTCATCCAAGGGCTTGGTGAAGATATCTGCCAATTGCTCTTTAGTGTTAACGTGTATGATATCAATATCTTCCTTCACAACATGATCTCTGAGAAAGTGATGAGGAATTTCAATGTGCTTTGTCTTCGAGTGCTGAACTGGGTTGTTGGAAATCTTGATGGCGCTTTCGTTGTCGCAGTAAGTGGCACTTGCTTCAGATGAATGCCATAGTCCCTGAGTGTTTGCTTCATCCACAGAAGCTGAGCGCAGCAAGATCCAGCAGCAATGTATTCAGATTTAGCAGTGGAGAGAGATACATAGTTCTGCTTCTTTGAAGACCAACATACAAGTGATCGTCCCAGAAAGTGACATGTGCCTGATGTAGACTTGCGATCAACTTTGCCACCAGCATAATCAGCATCCGAGAATCCAACCAGATCAAACTCTGAGCCCTTTGGATACCATAATCCTAGAGTTGGGGTGTGAGCCAAATATCGAAGAATTGCTTCACAGCTAAGTGATGCGACTCCTTTGGTGTCGCTTGAAATCAAGCACACATGCAAACACTAAGCATAATATCTAGCCTAGATGCACATAGATAAAGTAAAGAACCAATCATGGAGCGGTATACCTTTTGATCAAACTCTTTACCATTGTCGTCGGGACCAAGATGATGTTTGGATGGCATTGGTGTTGTGAAGCCTTTGCAGTCCTGCATACCAAACTTCTTCAGGCAATATTTGAGATACTTCTCTTGAGATATGAAGATGTCGTTGCGTTGTTGTCGTATTTGAAGACCGAGGTAGAACTTCGGCTCTCCCATCATGGACATCTGATATTGCTCTTGCATCATATATCCAAACTCTTCACCGTACTTCTGATTGGTGCAGCCGAAGATAATGTCATCCACATATATTTGGCACACAAACAGTTCACCATCATATGTCTTCATGAAGAGAGTGGGGTCTAGGGAGCCAGGTATGAATCCTTTGCTCTTCAGGAAGTATTTGAGTGTGTCATACCAGGCTTGAGTCGCTTGTTTGAGGCCATACAGTGCCTTGTTGAGCTTGTATACCATGTCAGGATATTTTGGATCTTCAAAGCCAGGCGGTTGTGCAACATACACTTCTTCTTCAATCTTGCCATTGAGAAAAGCACTCTTCACATCCATTTGATATAGAAGTATGTTATGATGATTTGCATAGGCCAGCAGTATGCGTATGGCTTCAAGTCTAGCCACAAGAGCAAATGTTTCATCAAAGTCAATGCCTTCCACTTGAGTATATCCTTGAGCAATGAGACGAGCTTTGTTTCTGACAACTTGACCATGCTCATCTTGCTTGTTGCGGTATATCCATTTGGTGCCTATTATATTGTGCTTCCGTGGATCAGGACGCTTAACCAGTTCCCATACATTATTCAGCTCAAACTGTTGAAGCTCTTCTTGCATAGCTTGAATCCATTTAGGTTCCATGAAGGCTTCTTCAACTTTCTTGGGTTCTGTTATTGAGACGAATGCGAAGTGCCCACAGAAATTTGCTAGCTGAGTTGCCCTTGAACGAGTGAGTGGACCGGGTGCATTGATGCTACCAATTATTCTTTCAATCTGCACTTCATTGGCAACGCGAGGATGTACAGGGCGAAGATTTTGCTCTTGCTGATCATTGTCGTTGTTAGAAGGAATGTCTTCAGGCTGGGCATTGTCTTCATGTTGATCAGGTGCTGAGATGATGAGTTCTTCTTCAGGATGAGCTTCAGAAGGTATAATTTCTCGAGTTCCCATTAGCTTGATTGATTCACTGGATGGAACTTCATCTAGCACATTTGGCAGTTGCTCTCTTTGTGAACCGTTGGTCTCATCGAACCACACATCCACTGTTTCAACCACTTTGTAATGAAAGAGATTGAAGACTCTGTAGGAGTACGAATCCTTTCCATATCCAAGCATAAAACCCTCATGTGCTTTTGGTGCAAACTTTGAGGTGTGATGTGGGTCCTTGATCCAGCACCTACCTCCAAATACTCTGAAGTAACTGACATTTGGCTTCTTGCCAGTAAGGAGCTCATAAGATGTCTTGTTAAGAAGCTTGTGAAGATAAACACGATTGATTGTATGGCATGCAATATCAATGGCTTCATGCCAGAATTTTCTTGGAGTCTTGTATTCATCTAGCATTGTTCTGGCCATCTCAATGAGTGTTCTATTCTTGCGTTCGACGACGCCATTCTTCTGTGGCGTGTACGGGGCCGAGAATTCATGTGTGATGCCCAAGGTATCAAGATATGTATCAAGGCCAGTGTTCTTGAATTCAGTGCCATTGTCACTTCTGATGTGCTTTATCTTGGCGCCATAATTGTTCATAGCTCGATTGGCGAAGCGTCTGAAGACATCCTGCACTTCAGTCTTGTAAAGGATTATGTGCACCCAAGTATATCTAGAATAATCATCAACAATGACAAAGACATAGAGACAAGCAGTAGTAGTAAGAGTTGAGTAATGAGTGGGACCAAAAAGATCCATGTGAAGCAGTTCGAAGGGTCGAGTAGTGGTCATGATTGTCTTCGAGGGATGTTTGGCCCTCGTCATCTTTCCTGCCTCACAGGCACCGCATAAGTGATCTTTCTTGAACTTGATGCCTTCGATGCCTATGACATGCTTCTTCTTTGCCAGGGTGTGGAGGTTCCTCATGCCAGCATGCCCAAGCCTCCGATGCCAGAGCCAGCATTCTGAAGCTTTTGCTAGAAGACATACGGCAAGCTGTGGTCCTGCTGAGAAATCTACCACGTACAAATCATCTTTTCGATACCCTTCAAATACTAGAGACTTGTCAGATTCCATTAGTACAAGGCAACGATATTTTCCAAATATTACGATCATATTCAAATCTCAAAGCATTGAGACAGACATTAAGTTGAAGCCAAGGGATTCAACAAGCATGACTTTATCCATGTGTTGATCCCTTGAGATTGCAACTCTACCTAGACCCAATACCTTACTTTTACCAGTGTCAGCAAATGTGATGTGGCTCTTGTCGGATGGACGTAAGGTTGAGTCCATAAGAAGGCTTCTTTTGCCAGTCATGTGATTTGTACACCCACTATCAATAATCCATTCTGAAGACGCTGGTATCGTACCCTACAGTGCAGTTAGGGGGATAGGCTTCACCAAGAGCATTGTGAAGCAAAAACATTTGACGAACCAATGTGTCGGAGTAAATAGCCATGGGTAGCCTAGCCGGCTTCCCCTGGCCCTTCTAAAGAAATTACAAGCCCAAGCCGGCTTTCGGAAGGCGGCCCGACTTTAGCCCTCATGAAGAAAGCCATGGGAGGGCCGACTACGAGAAGCCGGCCATTGGAGGGCCGACTCCGAGAAGCCGGCTCCCATAGAGCGGCCGAGACCGTACCCTCAAAGTTTGCATCCACCTAGCGGCGATGAGACGGGGCGTGGCTACACTAAAGCCTGCCACCCCCGAATCCCGGAGCACGCCTGGCACAGTGCGCCGTACGGAGTGGCCATGACCCGTCCAGCGCGGCACTGTTGCCATGTTGACCCTGATGTCACCCACGACGGGCCGCCAGTACGGCCCATGGGCGGTGGGCCCCTTTTGGGCAGAGAGACGCCCGAAGGTGGCCATGCCTCCCCCAGTCAGCCCGAGGCAGGGCCGGCTCCCCGCAGCCGGCTCACTTCCCCCCTCGAAGAGGACGCCCCATCAAGGAGACAAGACGCGGCAAGGCTACAGTAATCGCCCGCCGGACGGCGGCACTGTAGCCATGCTTACCTCGACGAAGCCCTCGTCATCAGGTTGGGGCAACAGTAACCAGCCATCGACAAGACCCTTGGCAGTGGGGCCTGCCTGTTGCCAAGGAGTTGGTAGCCGGCGGGACCCACCAGCCGGCGGGCCCCAGCAGTCGGCGCAGAAGCCGGCGAGCGCAGTCACAGACGGCTGGGCCCCGCGCCCAGTCGGATTACCATTGTACCCCCGGGGGGTAGGCCTATATAAACCCCCCGGGGCACCCATGCAAAGGGTTCGACCCTCAGCTAGTTTTAGACACACACAAGGAGGAGAAGCAAGCTAGCCGTGCCCTTCTTCCTCCTCCCACCGAACAGCTCAAGGAGCATTGTGTAGCTACTTGTTCGTCTAGAGATCATGCGGAGACCCCGGAGAGCAGCAGTAGGGGTGTTATCTCCACGGAGAGCCCCGAAGCTGGGTAAGATTCGTCGGCGTGCATGTCTTCACCTCATCCCGTTTCCAGGCACCGGCGACGTCTTACTGGCTCCCACAATGATAAGCCACCCGTTGGCATATGTCGCACCTACCACCCGACATTTGGCGCCCACCGTGGGGCCACGTGCACCGTCGTCCGGAGACCTGTTCTGGACGGGAACCCTCTTCCTCCCCAGCGAGCGTAGCCAGCCCGGCACGCCCGATGGCGCTTGCCACGACGCGCTGCAAGGCGTCACCAGTGTCTGCGCGGAGAGCAGCCTCGCCGATCTCTGCGACGAAGCCCTCACCTCCGACGAGCTCGCCTCCGATGCGGGCACCGACCACCTCGCCAACCTTCTCGGTCAGCTCCATGTCTCCAGCGAGCCCGCTGTGGATCTGGAGTCGGTTGGCTCCACCGACCCGATGCCTGTCGACTCCGACACGGCCTCCTACGACACCTTCCCCACCAACGTCACGATCTACAACGACCCGCTTCCTCGAGCCGACGGCTGCGATGCTGTCACCACCGAAGTGATGGTTGTCGGCCACGGCGGCCCGGCCGACCAGAGCACCCACGACGCCCCGCACGCGGCGGCCCATGACTTGTCCACCCCCTCCCGGCTGATGCCAACGACGAAGCACTGGAGGCACGCCGCCTCGCCTTCCTCGCAGAGGGCCGGAGGCTGGCTTCCGTAAGACGCCTCACTGAGGCCTACCAGCGCGAAGCTGACCGTGCCGCCTTCGCCATGCCGGTCCCGGGTGGGCCAAGCCGGGCCGGCCTTGTCAAGCAACGCGGCGCCGTCATCGCCGACACGCTGGGAGTCGACCGCCCAGTCTACGCCACTCCACTCGAGAACCTGCGCGCCGCCCAGGCGGCGGTAGACGAGTTGGACGGCTTGGAGGCCGAAGACCTCCCCCACATGACCCGGCGCATCCAGCAACTGATCGATGCAGCCGCGCAGCGGCACAAAGCCGACGCCCGCGTGGGAAGCCCTCCCCCGCGCCGAGATCACGGCGCGACGTCCCGGACGCCGGCTACGAGCAACACCCGCGCGTGGCGCGAGAAAGAGCCGGCTGCCAGCCGCAGGCGGACCCGAACCTCCATCGAGCGAGACGCGGACGGCCATCCCCGAGCCATGGAATGGCGGGGCAACCCGCCTCCGCCTCGACCCCGTGGAGAGAGATATCCCACCCCGCCGCCGGTGGCGCACCCGACTCTCAGCGGCTGACTGGGTCGCCGCGAAGGAGTCGGCGAGAACGACGCACGCCATCGGATCGACCGCCTGGCGTGATCCCTGGCGCTGGAAGAAGAAGACGATGTCGGCCCGCCTTGTTTCGGCCCCCGCATCCGCGACGAGCCCTTCCCCAAAGGGTTCTCGCTCCCAAGAGACACGCCCAAGTACAACGGCTCCATGAAGCCGGAAGATTGGCTAATCGACTACTCCACGGTGGTCAGCATAGCCAACGGCAACCGACATGTTGCCGTGAAGTACATGCCCCTCATGCTGCAAGGCACGGCGCGGACCTGGCTCAACAGCCTCAAGCCTCTCAGCATCAACAGCTGGCTAGATTTCACCGAAGCTTTCATCCGCAACTTCACCAGCACCTACAAGCGGGCTCCCTAGCCCAGACAGCTCTCCTTGTGTGTACAAGGCCCCGCCGAGTCCACTCGCGACTACCTCATGCGTTGGGTCGAGCTCCGCAACTCTTGCGAAGGGGTGCATGAGGTGCAAGCCATAGAATACTTTACAGCCGGATGCCGAGAAGGCACCCTCCTTAAGCACAAGCTCCTCTGCGACGAGCCGACTACCCTCGACGAGCTTCTGGACATAGCGGACAAGTACGCCACCACTGACTCCTCAATGAAGACCGAGCTTCGTGTAGACGCGTCCGGAAAAGTACTCAACCCGGCGCCCAGGACGCCGGCTGGGGATTCCGGCCGACGCCCACACTCGAACAACCACAAGCGCAAGGGCCTCGCGCCACCTCCCGCCAGTCGACAGGTGGCCACAATTGAAGACGTGCCACTTGAAGGGCGACCCGCGCACAAGAAGCCCAAGGGCGGCAGGCCGGCTTGGCAACCGGCCTTCTCCTACGAGCAAACTCTCGACGCCCCGTGCAAGTTCCACAGCGGCGCAAAGCCGTCCAACCACACAACCCGGAAGTGCCATTGGCTCACCCGAATCTCCAAAGGCGAGGGGCTCGCGCCGCCTCCGCCTGCCGGCCCGCCGCCTCCGCCTCCGCTGCCTCCGGCCGCTCGGCCCGCAGTCGGAGCCGTGCATGATGAGTTCCCTAACGAGCAAGCAACCTACATCGTCTTTACAAGCCAGCCCGAAGACCGGCGCAGCAAACGCCGAGAGCACCATGAAGTTAGCGTGGTCGCTGCCGACCCCGCCAAACACATGCATTGGTCAGAAAAGCCCATCAGCTGGAGCCGGGCCGACCATCCAGAGGTGATGCCGTCTCCTGGCTCTTACGCATTGGTCCTGGAAGCCACCCTCGTGACGGACAGACGCCCCGCCCGCTTCTCCCGCGTGCTGATAGACGGCGGGAGCAGCATCAACATCCTGTACCGTGACACCCTAGAGAAGCTAAATGTCAAGACGAAGCAGCTCATGCCTACTCGAACAGTGTTCCATGGCATCGTACCCGGCCTGTCCTGCGCCCCCATTGGCAAGATCAAGATTGATGTACTTTTTTGGGGACAAGGAGCATTTCCGCCGGGAAGTAATCTGGTTTGAAGTGGTGGACCTGGAGAGCCCTTACCATGCATTGCTTGGCCGACCTGCCTTGGCCAAATTCTTGGCAGTTCCCCACTATGCATACCTCAAGATGAAGATACCAAGTACCAAAGGCGTCATCAGCATGGCCGGCGATTACAAGAAGTCCTCTGAGTGCGCGGCAGCCAGCAGCCGGCTGGCCGAGTCCCTTGTGATTGCCGAAGAAAAGAAGATGTTGGACCGAGTCGTGGCCATAGCCGGCAAGCAGTCGGCCGTGTCCCCCGACCCCAAGGAGCATGATGCTCAAGGATCTTTCCAGCTGGCCAAGGAGATGAAGAAGATACCTCTTGACCCCGAGCATCCAGAGAGGTTTGCCGTCATCGGGGCAAGCCTGAACAGCAAATAGGAAGGCGAGCTCGCCGATTTCCTCCGTGAGAATCGGGACATCTTTGCATGGTCCCCCAAGGACATGCCGGGTGTTCCGAGGAAATTCGCCGAGCACAAACTACACGTCCGAGAAGACGCAAAGCCAGTCAAACAACCCCTTCGCCGACTGTCGGAGGAGAAGTGCATGATTGTGGGAGAGGAGATAGCCTGGCTTCTGGCAGCCGGCTTCATTATGGAAGTGTTTTTACCAGAGTGGCTTGCCAACCCGGTCCTCGTGTTAAAGAAGAACAACAAGTGGCGCATGTGTATAGACTACACGAGCCTCAACAAGGCTTGCCCCAAAGATCCCTTTGCCCTGCCAAGGATTGACCAAGTGATAGACTCCACGGCCGGATGCGAGCTGTTGAGTTTCTTGGATGCTTACTCAGGATATCACCAGATAAAGCTAGATCTGGATGACCGCCTGAAGACCGCTTCATCACGCCATTTGGAGCCTTCTGCTACCTGACTATGACATTCGGCTTAAGAAATGCCGGTGCTAGTTTTCAGCGTTGCTTGCAGAAGTGCCTCCTCAAGCAACTCGGCAGAAACGCTCACGTCTACGTGGACGACATTGTGGTGAAGACGGAGAAGCGTGGCACTTTGCTGGGAGACCTCAAGGAAATGTTTGAGAACCTGTGCCGGTTCCAAATCAAGCTCAACCCCGAGAAATGCATGTTCGGAGTGCCAGCCGGCCAGCTCTTAGGCTTCCTGGTCTCCGAACGCGGCATCGAATGCAACCCGGTGAAGATCAAGGCCATCGAGAGAATGGCGATCCCCACCAAGCTTCGAGACATCGAAAAGTTCACCGGATGCTTGGCCTCCTTGAACCGCTTCATCAGCCGACTCGGAGAGAAGGCTCTCCCCCTCTACCGCCTCATGAAGAAGAGCACTCACTTCGAGTGGAACGACCAGGCCGACCAAGCTTTTCTTGAGCTGAAGAAGATGCTGGCCACGCCGCCTGTCCTCGCGGCGCCGACTGAGAAAGAGCCCATGCTCCTTTACATCGCCGCAACCAGCCGGGTGGTCAGCACCGTCATCGTAGTCCAACGCCCAGAAGAAGGCCGAGCCCAGCCGGTCCAGAGGCCGGTGTATTATTTAAGCGAGGTGCTGTCCGCTTCAAAGCAGAACTACCCGCACTACCAGAAGATGTGTTACGGCGTGTACTTCACCGCCAAGAAACTGAAGCCCTACTTTCAAGAGCACCCCGACACGGTCGTATGCACCGCCCCGCTGGCCGAGATCATAGGCAGCCGGGACGCATCCGGCCGGGTGGCAAAATGGGCCATCGAGCTGGCCCCTTACACGATCTTCTACCAGCCCCGCACCGCCATCAAGTCCCAAGCACTGGCTGACTTCCTCGTCGACTGGGCCGAGACCCAGTACCTGCCGCCGGCTCCTGACTCCACCCATTGGCGCATGCACTTTGACGGGTCCAAGATGCGCACCGGCTTGGGAGCCGGCATCATCCTTACCTCTCCCAAAGGCGACAAGCTCAGATACACACTGCAGATTCACTTTGCCGCCTGCAACAACGTGGCCGAGTACGAGGCGCTCATACACGGGCTCCGGCTTGCCAAGGAACTCGGCATTCGCCGGATCCTATGCTGTGGCGACTCGGACTTGGTGGTCCAGCAATCATCCGGCGACTGGGATGCCAAGGACGCAAATATGGCGAGCTACCGCTTCCTGGTTCAACAACTCAGCAGATACTTTGAAGGATGCGAGTTCCTCCACGTACCGCGAGCCGACAACGAGCCAGCCGATGCCCTGGCTCGAATAGGCTCCACTCGGCAAGCAATTCCAACCGGCGTCGCTCTACAATGCCTCCTCAAGCCGTCCATCAAGCCGTGTCCAGAGTTCGATTCCATCTTCGTGCCACCTGACCCCGACGCGGCCGGGTCCGGCTCGAAGAACCAAGCGGGCGACCCCGGGACTTCAGTAATCGGCCCGAGGACTTTGGCAACCGGCTCGGGGACTGCCACACTCGGCTCGGGGACTGCAGTAGCCGGCTCTGTAGTAGCCGGCCCAGGGACTGCACCAATGCAACAGCCGGCGGCCGACTCCAGCATTTCACCACCCAGCCCGCCCACCCTAGTGGCTGTAGCCACATTGGCAGTAGGAGAAGTCGCGGCTCCGTCATGGGCTCAGTCCATCCTCAACTTCTTAGTAAACCAAGATCTGCCGGCTGACGAAGCAGAGGCAAGATAAGTCCAACGTCGAGCCGGAGCATACACAATCATCAACAGAGAACTAGTCAAGCGCAGTGTCACTGGAATCCTCCAACGGTGCGTCGAATAAGAGAAGGGCATCGCAATCCTCAGAGACATTCACCAAGGAGAATGCGGCCACCATGCGGCTTCAAGATCACTCGTCGCCAAAGCTTTCCGCCATGGTTTCTTCTGGCCGACCGCTTTGGACGACGTCAAAGAATTAGTTAAAAATTGCAAGGGGTGCCAACTCTTCAGCTCCAAGCAACACATGCCGGCTTCGGCACTCAAGACCATTCCCCTCACTTGGCCCTTCGCCGTTTGGGGACTGGACATGGTGGGCCCATTCAAGACGGCGCGCGGCGGCATGACGCATCTGCTCATCGCCGTGGACAAATTCACCAAGTGGATTGAAGCAAAGCCGATCAAGAAGCTGAATGGGCCGACTGTTGTGACATTCATCGCAGACATAACAACTCGGTACGGCGTGCCACACAGCATCATCACCGACAATGGCACGAATTTTGCCAAAGGAGCCTTGGCACGTTTCTGCGCAGCCCAAGGTATCCGGCTGGACTTAGCGTCCGTCGCCCACCCGCAGTCAAACGGCCAGGTCGAGCGAGCCAACGGCCTCATCCTCTCCGGCATCAAGCCCCGACTGGTCATACCTCTGGAGCGTTCAGCCGGCTGTTGGCTCGACGAGCTACCGGCTGTCCTATGGAGTCTGCGCACTACTCCAAACAAGTCAACCGGCTTCACCCCTTTCTTCCTTGTGTATGGTGCCGAGGCGGTCATCCCAACTGACATCGAGTTCGACTCGCCTCGAGTAACCATGTACACAGAAGCGGAGGCCAAGGAAGCACGAGAAGACGGCGTAGACCTGCTGGAAGAAAGCCGGCTGTTAGCCCTCAGCCGGTCTGCCATCTACCAGTAGGGTTTGCACCGCTACCATAGCCGGATGGTCAGGCCAAGATCTTTTCAAGAGGGCGATCTTGTGCTCCGGCTGATCCAGCAAACAGCCGGCCAGCACAAGCTCTCGGCCCCTTGGGAAGGCCCCTTCGTCATCAGCAGAGCTCTAGGCAACGACTCCTACTACCTGATCGACGCACAGAAGCCGAAGGCACGCAAGAGAGACAACTCCGGCAAGGAGTCGGAACGACCATGGAACGCCAACCTCCTTCGAAGATTTTACAGTTGAAATACAGTATGTATCACGCTAACTTTTGTATTAAGTACGAGACAATAGGCCCCCCGAGGAGGGCTCGGGGACTGCCATCTCTTATCTATGAATGAAAAGTATCATGCTTATGACTTTGTCATTTCATTTACTTGTTTCGTCTGGCACCGGGTTCGACTAGTCGGCCCGGGGACTGGCCGACTGGAGTTATATTAGAAGTCCTACCCGCAGTCAGACAAGTAGTGTGCCGGCTCCCAAGCTTTCTCTTGCCAAAAGTCGCAGTTCGAAGAACTGGCTGTCGGACTGGCAAGAGTTAAAGGCAGGAACGGGCGCCCACACGAAAAACGGCTAGGGACTAACGGACTAATATAACAAAAGCCGGTTTTTCTCCCAGCGCCAAATGGCTACCAGAGTAGCCGGCCGGCCGGTTTCCATTCACTTCACTTCAATCCAAGAAAGCTCAAGTACTTGCCTCCCCAAAGAGGGAAGGCGGCAAAGGAAAAAGCCTAAGGATAAAAAGCATACGCGAATGGAAACCAAACATGCACATAATAATATTTACATAAAAGACCTCCGAGAGGCCAGCATTCAACATAGTTTGGATACACCCCCAGTGGGTGGAACTGCGAAAACTTAATGAAGATTGTTCAAAAGACAACAAGCAGGAAAAATAAGGACGTCAGGTCAAGCCGGCGGAGCGACCGACGAGTTGGGCTGGTTGGCGGAGACGGTTGTGCCGGCTGAAGGAGCGGCCAGCTGGCGAACCTTGGCTTGGTCACCGCCTCCCGCAGAGGGCGCGCTTCCACGCGCCTCGTTGCTGGAGGCACGGTCGGCCTGAGGTCGGCCGGTTGTTCCACCAGCCGGCTCGACGTCTTCACCGTCCTCCTCCTTGTCATCCTCGCCCTCGTCGCTGGAGGCGATCTCCTCCGCCGAGTCCTCGCCCACCGCCGGGTTCAGCCCGAACCACTCCTCCGGCTGGGAAACACCGTCATCATCGATTTTGGGTGCAAAAACGCTAATGTCGGTGCACTCGGCGATCGTCGAAGCACGCTGGGCGATAGCCGGCCTCACCTCCTCCAGCTCCGCGTCGGCCTCCATCCGCCAAGTGCGCAGCTGGTCCAGGCTCAGCCCTGGGTACCAAGCCCGAATGAACTCCAACGCCTGCCCGGCTCCGAGGCGGGCCGCCGACGCCTTCCAAGCCTCAAAGCGACCGATGGCGACCTCCAGACAGTCGGCAGTCCGGCTTGGGGTGCGGAGGATCGTCTCGCCGGGCCAGAGGGCGGCCAACACTTGCGCCCCGGCACGTTAGAGCCGGCGAAGCATCCGATGAGCCGGCTGCAACCGCGCCTGGACAGCCAAGAGCTGCTCCTCAAGCGTCCGGTTCGCATCCGGCGCGATGTTGGCCCCCGCCTGACGGTGCGCCTCGCGGTGGGCTTTGATGCTTTGGGCGGCAAAGGCGGAGTAGCCGGGAAAGTAGTCTGCGCAGGGAAATAGGCAGCAGCACAAGTTAGAACAAGAACCAGACGCCAAGGGGCAGGAGAGGAGCGAGGAAGGCGATTTACCGTCGATCAAGTCCTCGATGCGGCTGAAGCCCTCATCAAGTGCTCGTCGGGTCTCAGCCTAGCTCGCCGCCTCGGTCTCATACTCTGCCTTCAGGGCGGCCTCGCTATCCTGCGCTTGCTGCAGGGCCGCCTTGTGGCTCTTCTCCTGGTCAGCCAGCTTCTTGGCCAGGCAGTCATGCTCCTGGACCAAGACAGCGTACTCGGCGTCCTTGGTATGAAGGGCGGCCTGCGCTTCGCTGAGCTCCTACCTCAAGTTGGCATTGGCCCCTGAAGACAAAGAAAAAGACAAACCAATAAGGAAAAAGTCGTCAAGAAAGATCCGACCCGACTGCGCAGCAGTCGGCCCGAATCTCGGGGACTACACCCAGTGGGTGCGCTGACGCGCCCCCACAAGAGACAGACAAAATCAAGCACTTACTTCGGCTGTCGGCCAGGTCGTCGGTCCTCCGACTCAACTCCCGAGCCTGGGAGTTGAAGGCGGCAGCACGGAGGTTATGATATTCCTGAACGATTCAGACAAGAAGCAAAGATGAGGTGGTTGTCAAGAAAGATTCGACCCGACTGCGCAGCAGTCGTCCTGAATCTCGGGGACTACACCCAGTGGGTGCGCTGACGCGCCCCCACGGAAGAAATCAAGAGATCAAAACGGCCAAGAATGAAGGACTCACCCGGATGGCGGCTCGCGTCGACAGGAACTCCTGGGTGAACTGCTGCAGCAGGGCGGCCTGAGCTTGAAGCCGGCTCCGGACCCCTTGAGCCGCCACATTCAGCTCGCCAGTCCCCCCGCTGGGAGTCCACTCGGACGTGGCAGTGCTGGCCGCCTCCGGATCTTCAGCCGACTAGCCTGCGCCCGCGACTCGGTGCGACTCCGGCGGAGCGGCGCCCCCCCTGCGCGCCGATGCATCACTGGCTGCACCTCGAGGCCGGCTCTGTCCTCCGGCTCACCCCCGGCTGGCTCCTCTGGCGCCGTTGACGATTGGCCGCCTTGGCCCGCTCCGGTTGGCGCCGCTGGCGGCGCTCTCCTCGTGAAGGCCACGGGGTCCTCCCTCCTCTCCATCAGCGGCGGGTCTTGGACGATTTCCTCCACCAAGGGAAGTGGGGTGTCAGGGGCCACGGCTCGGAGGGAAATGGCAAGCAGCGGAGGCTGGTTGCACGAACCCCCCGCCTCCGTCTCTGCGGTCGCCGACTCTGCCTGGGCCTTGGCTGCCGCGCCGGCCTGCTCCTTCGCCGCATGGGTGGCCGCTTTTTCCGCCGCCTCGCGCTCCTCCCGCGCCTCACAGGCGTTCCACTCCATGGCTTCCCTGAGATCGGCGCGGGGGTCCACGCGGCGGGAGCTCGAAGACCCTCCAGCCGGCCCCACTACGGAGCCGCCCGGACCCCGCTCAAGGGAAAGCGGCACCCTGTCCAGCAAGCGGGAAAAAGTTAAGAAGAATGTTCAAACAAGAAGAGAATAATGAGAAGCATGCGATAGGGCAATTGACGACTTACGCTGAGACCGCCTGAGGCTGCTTCACCGCCTTGCGGAAGCGGGCCGCTTTCGCAGCCGCCTCATCTCGCTTGGTCGCCGTGGTGGAGGCTTTGGACTGCTTCGGCCGACTGCCGAAGAGGCCTCAAGCGGCCCGGCGCTTCTGTGCACCGCCGCCGGCAGCCGGCGCGATGGACGAGCCCGCGCCCTGATGGTCGGCTGGCGGCTGGCGACGCGCGGCGACTTCGGCTTCAGCGTCATCCGGCCAGTCCTCGAAGCTGGCGGTAAGCCTTGAGCCCCCGGGCACGGCGTCCTCCCCCGCGACGGCATCTTCCATGGCGGCCACCCCCAAATCCAGGTCATCGACGTCGTCCACCGTGCGGTCGGGGGCATACTGGCGTTCTATCCCTGCTGCCCCGGTCGTCGGCGGGAGAAGGGGGTTCTGCTAAGAAGAACCGGCTGATCAGAAGCCGGCCATCATGAAGCCGGCTAACAACAAGAAGAAGAAAAGGAAAACTTACCACGGGCGGAGGGTTGGCGCGAGAATACGGCGCCTTGCCGTATCGCCGGTCTTCGGCGAGCTTGCAATTTGAGATGTAATTTAGCATGTACGATACCTCCGCATGAGGCATCTCGCTGGTGCTCAGCCGGCTTGGGTCGAAGCGGCCGCTCATCTGGCACATCATGTGAGGCCGGCTCTGCAGAGGAGATATCCGGCGCTCCACGAAGGCGGCCACCAAGTCGGCCCCGTTCAGGCCTTCCAACTGGATCATCACCCGAAGCCGGGAGACGGCGGCGTTCCCGGCCGGAGACAGTGACCGGGACCGGAAACTCCATGAGGGCTGCCTCCCAGCCGGCGGGCCGGCTACGTAAGCCGGCAGGTTGACGTGGTCTCCTTGCTTGGCGACGTTCTTCACATAGAAGTATGACTTCTGCCAGATCTTCACCGACTGGATCAGGGGGATGGGCGGGAACGGGTTGTTCTCGCCCGCCCTCCTCATGGCGATGAAGGCCCCGCAGGGGGCGGGCACGCCGGCGACGACGGTGCCGAGTTTGCTCTGGAAGAATTCCCCGCAGAGCTCCAGCGTGGGGAGCAGCCCCAAGAAACCTTCGCAGAGAGAGACGAAGGCCGACAGCAACATCACCGCGTTGGGCGTGAGGTGATGCGGCTGAAGATTGTAGAAATCGAGGAAGGAGCGCAGGAATCCACTCGCTGGAAGGCCGAAGCCGCGAAGGAAGTGCGAGCGGAAGACGACCCGCTTGCCCTCCTCCGGTGCCGGCGAGATCTCCGTCTCCGGCGCCAGGCGGACCCGCACGAGGTTGGCGTCGGGCAGGCGCCGAGTCTGGCGGAGGAACTCAACATGGTCCTCGTGGACGTTGGAGCCGTCCCACGAGCTCGACAGCGCCATGGGAGCAAGACGATGTGGCGGCGCGGCGGTGCTGAGACGAGAGGTTGCGGCGGCAACGAGAGGAAGAAAGGAGCACGAGAAGGGGCGGAGCGAGAGAGCGTGCGAACCTCTGTCGCTCCCCCTCGTCCCCCTACTTATAGGCTCGCGTGGCGGAGCCGAGGAGGCGCGGCGTGGGGAAACGTGGGGATCGATCGTGCCCACTCCCCCACGTCCCGCAATTACTATGCCATGATGGCGGAATAAAACCGCCGCGGGAAGGTGAGCGGTCCATGTGGGCCACGGAAGATCCGCGCTCGGACCGAGGCCTGCGAGTGGCGGGCCCGGGCCTGCGGCGACGTCCCGTCGCGCGCGTGCGTTGGCAGGATTTCCTCGCCACGTGGCCCGCGTTCCTGCCTATGAGAACTGGAGCTCTCTGAAGTCTGCGCACATGAGAAAAGCCGGCTCTTCAGGATAGGAAGCTGACCAAGCTTCTCGTCCCTCTGTCCGCCTCGAAGCTCGATCAGCTTTGGGGACTACTGTCGGAGTAAATAGCCATGGGTAGCCTAGCCGGCTTCCCCTGGCCCTTCTAAAGAAATTACGAGGCCGTCCGGCTCTTAGGAATCCAAGACATGGGGCCGCCTTCCCCTTGCTGGCTGTCACCTAGGCCGGCTTTCGGAAGGCGGCCCGACTTTAGCCCTCATGAAGAAAGACATGGGAGGGCCGACTACGAGAAGCCGGCCATGGGAGGGCCGACTCCGAGAAGCCGGCTCCCATAGAGAGGCCGAGACCGTACCCTCAAAGTTTGCATCCACCTAGCGGCGATGAGACGGGGCGTGGCTACAGTAAAGCCTGCCACCCCCGAATCCCGGAGCACGCCTGGCACAGTGCGCCGTACGGAGTGGCCATGACCCGTCCAGCGCGGCACTGTTGCCATGTTGACCCTGATGTCACCCACGACGGGCCGCCAGTACGGCCCATGGGCGGTGGGCCCCTTTTGGGCAGAGAGATGCCCGAAGGTGGCCAGGCCTCCCCCAGTCAGCCCGAGGCAGGGCCGGCTCCCCGCAGCCGGCTCGCTTCCCCCCTCGAAGAGGATGCCCCATTAAGGAGACAAGACGCAGTAAGGCTACAGTAATCGCCCGCCGGACGGCGGCACTGTAGCCACGCTTACCTCGACGAAGCCCTCGTCATCAGGTTGAGGCAACAGTAACCAGCCATCGACAAGACCCTTGGCAGTGGGGCCTGCCTGTTGCCAAGGAGTTGGTAGCCGGCGGGACCCACCAGTCGGCGGGCCCCAGCAGTCGGCGCAGAAGCCGGCGAGCGCAGTCATAGACGGCTGGGCCCCGCGCCCAGTCGGATTACCATTGTACCCCCGGGGGGGTAGGCCTATATAAACCCCCTGGGGCAGCCATGCAAAGGGTTTGACCCTCAGCTAGTTTTAGACACACACAAGGAGGAGAAGCAAGCTAGCCGTGCCCTTCTTCCTCCTCCCACCGAACAGCTCAAGGAGCATTGTGTAGCTACTTGTTCGTCTAGAGATCATGCGGAGACCCCGCAGAGCAGCAGTAGGGGTGTTATCTCCACGGAGAGCCCCGAAGCTGGGTAAGATTCGCCGGCGTGCATGTCTTCGCCTCATCCCGTTTCCAGGCACCGGCGACGTCTTACTGGCTCCCACAATGATAAGCCACCCGTTGGCATATGTCGCACCTACCACCCGACACAATGGGTTATGAAAGCT
This sequence comes from Triticum urartu, assembly GCF_056163025.1. Classification (NCBI taxonomy): domain Eukaryota; kingdom Viridiplantae; phylum Streptophyta; class Magnoliopsida; order Poales; family Poaceae; genus Triticum; species Triticum urartu. The sequence goes on from NC_141878.1 coordinate 371,231,168, forward strand.
TAGATCCAGATTAGGACTAATAGGGAGAGTAGCAAGCGATTTAGGAACGAAGTACATAGTAAGACCATTCGGGCATTTGATCTTGCGCCCTACAAGATGTTTAAGGTCCCCAACAATAGCGTCAGACGATTTTGGTTTTCTGCTGGAGACCTTTCCCTGCAAAAGAGAGTTAAGCTTTCTTAGCCACCCACATATTCAAGGGTGGCTTAGAAGCAATAAGTCTAAGTGCAGCATCTGAGAATTTTGGCTTTGGAGCCCTAGCAAACGGTCTTGCAGGTGGACAATAGTACTCATAAGAATAAGCAGAATAGTTCTTGGTCTTATGAACATGGCGGTTTGATGAACCGCTCTCATATTCATATGCCTGAGTGTGGTTTCCCTACAAAGCATTTTCGTTAGTGCGACTCAGGTGAGTCCTCTGTCTGTATGAAGCCTTTGGACCGTATGAAGCCTTTGGTCTGAGGTTTGTCTTCTTCACGTGAGGTGTCATGATGACATTCACAGGAAGATTCTCCAGACACCTTTTCGGAACCCAGATATTCTTCATAGGCGGTCCATTCCTGCAGTTAGTACCAATGTACCTGGCAAACACTTCACCATTCTGATTCTTAAACAGTTTATAGTTTGCATCAAGAGATTCATCAATGATAATGGGGTTAGCACAAGTGAAGCCAGATAGATTGGATGGATCTGCTGAAGGTTCCTTTGCAGCAACCCACGTGGTTTTGGGGTACTGCTCAGGCTTCCAGTAAGAGCCATCAGCATTCATTTTCCTTACGAACCCAACACCCTCTTTCCTCGGGTTTCGGTTCAGTATCTGCTTTTTGAGGACATCACATAGTGTCTGATGCCCTTTAAGACTTTTGTACATCCCTGTTTCAAGCAATGTCTTCAACCTAGCATTCTCATCAGCAATAGCAGTGGTATCCTCAGCAGAGGGGTTAGTTACCACATCAACAGTTGAAGATATTGCAACAGTAGTAGCAGTAGAACATTCAGCAACAGAAGTAGCATTATCACGCTCAATGCATTTAATACATGGTGGTTCAAATCCTTCCTGAGCGGAACTGATCTGTTTGGCGCGAAGTGACTCGTTTTCCTTTTGAAGATCTTTATGAGCCGCTCTCAATTTCTCAAGATCTTGCTTCCTTTGAAGATAATCATAGGAAAGCTTTTCATGAGTTGTTGAGAGAGTTTCATGAAGACTTTCAAGTTCCTGATACTTAACGTGAAGATTTTTTATGTCTTCAATTAAGGATTCAGATCGAGTCATTTCAGCACCTAACAGATCATCGCTTCTGTCTAACAGTTTTTGAATATGTTCCATCGCTTTCTGTTGTTCAGTTGCAATTTTAGCAAGTGTTTTGTAGCTGGGTTTTGAACCACAATCAGAGTCATCGTCACTAGATGTTTGATAGTGAGTAGTGTGTGTGTTTACCTTGGCACTGCATGCCATCAAGCAGTAGGTAGAAGTGGAGTAGTCCTTGTCATTTGCATCGGTGTCGGTGATGAAGTCATTGTCTTAAGTATTGAAGATGGACTTGGCAACGTATGCTGTAGCCAGACTTGCGACGCCTGAATCGGACTCCTCCTCAGACTCCACCTCCGCCTCCTCAGAAGCGGACTCCTCCTCTGAATCCATTTCCTTGCCAACAAACGCACGTGCCTTGCCAGATGAGCTCTTCTTGTGTGATGAAGACTTTGAGGAAGACTTGGAAGAAGACTTTGAGTATTTCTTCTTCTTGTTGTCGCCAGAGTCATATTCCTTGCTCTTCTTCTTCTTTTTGTTCTCATTGTCCCACTGTGGACACTCAGAGATGAAGTGGCCAGGTTTCTTGCACTTGTGACATGTTTTCTTCTTGTAGTCGTGAGCAGAAGCTTCATCATTCCTTGAGCTTGATCGGGAAGACTTTCTGAAACCTTTCTTCTTGGTGAATTTTTGGAACTTCTTCACAAGCATAGCAAGTTCCCTTCCAATGTCTTCAGGATCATCCGAACTGCTGTCAGATTCTTCTTCAGATGAGGAGACAGCTTTTGCCTTCAAGGCACGAGTGCGCCCATAGATTGGACCGTAGATATCTCTTTTCTCAGAAAGCTGAAACTCATGTGTGTTGAGCCTCTCAAGTATGTCAGACGGATCGAGTGTCTTGAAATCAGGACGTTCTTGAATCATCAGGGCTAGGGTGTCAAACGAACTGTCAAGTGATCTCAGTAGTGTCTTGACGACTTCATGTTTGGTGATCTCAGTAGCGCCGAGGGCTTGAAGCTCATTTGTGATGTCAGTGAGTCAGTCAAATGTGATCTGGACATTCTCATTGTCATTTCGCTTGAAGCGGTTGAAGAGGTTGCGAAGGACACTGATTCTCTGATCTCTCTGGGTTGAGACGCCTTCATTGACCTTGGAGAGCCAGTCCCAGACCAGCTTAGATGTTTTCAAAGCACTCACACGGCCATACTGTCCTTTGGTCAGATGACCACAGATGATATTCTTGGCAGTAGAGTCCAGTTGAACGAATTTCTTGACATCAGCAGTAGTGACACCTTCTCCAGCCTTGGGAACGCCGTTCTCGACGACATACCATAGGTCGACTTCAATGGCTTCAAGATGCATGTGCATCTTATTCTTCCAGTAGGAATATTCAGTTCCATCGAAGACGGGGCACGCAGCGGAGACTTTTATTATCCCTGCAGTCGACATAGCTAAAACTCTAGGTGGTTAAACCGAATCACAGAGAACAAGGGAGCACCTTGCTCTGATACCAATTGAAAGTGTGTTATATCCACTAGAGGGGGGTGAATAGGCGATTTTTATGAAAGTCTTCAAAACGTGGGAGTTATGAAGACAAACGATAGAAATAAACCTAATACCCTGCAGCGGAAGGTAGACTACACTAGGCAAGCCATAGTCAAGTATTCAATAGAGTGAAAGCACAATGACTAATAGCAGCAATGTAGTAAGGATCAGGTTGGAAGATATTGTGAAGCCAGACAGAACACGCAGTCACTCAGTGAAGACAAAAGATAGTGCAAACATATAATGACTTCACAAGGAGTAACAGTAAGTAAAGGGAAGAGAAGATGAAACCAGTGACTCGTTGAAGACAATGATTTGTTGGACCAGTTCCAGTTGCTGTGACAACTGTATGTCTGGTTAGGGCGGCTAGGTATTTAAACCTTAGGACACACAGTCCCGGACACCCAGTCCTCAACACGCAGCTCAGGACACCCAATCCTCACCGTATTCCCCTTGAGCTAAGGTCACACAGACCTCGCCCAATCACTCTGGTAAGTCTTCAAGGTAGACTCCCAAACCTTCACAAACTTCGTTCACCGGCAATCCGCAATGTCTCTTGGATGCTCAGAACGTGACGCCTAACCGGCTGGAGGATGCACAGTCCTCAAGTGTAATAAGTCTTCAGATCACACAGACAAGAAGACTTAAGTGATGCCTAATTCTCTTTGGCTCTGGTTGGTTAGGGCTTTATCCTCGCAAGGAATTCTCTCTCAAAGGCTTCGAGGTGGGTTGCTCTCAAACGACAAAAGTCGTACTCTGAATCTGAGCAGCCAACCGTTTATGGTTGTAGGGGGTGGGCTATCTATAGCCACTTGGCAACCCGACCTGATTTGTCCGAAATGACCCTGGGTCACTAAGGAACTGACACCTGTTCCAACGGTCAGATTTCAAATTCACACGGAAACTTTGCTTGGGCTGCAAGCAAAGCTGACTTGTCCGACTCTGGACAAGATTCGCTCTCATAGTCTTCATTCGAAGACATAGGTTTTGGTTAGGCATCACTTCAGTCATTCTGACTGGTTCTCTTGGACCCCACTTACCAGTACGGTGGTTCCTATGACTCAACACAAAAGAAAAGAGAACTACGAAAGATCTAAGTCATCGAGCTCCATAGGCTTCATGTGGTGTCTTCTCTTGTCATAGTCTTCAATGTGAATATCTTCATATACCACCTTTGACTTCAATGTCTTCATACATTTTTAGGGGTCATCTCTGGTAGGAAAACCGAATCAATGAGGGACTTCTACCTGTGTTATCCTGCAATTCTCACACACACATTAGTCTCTCAACTAAGTTTGTCGTCAATACTCCAAAACCAGCTAGGGGTGGCACTAGATGCACTTACAGTTGCAATCCTCAAAATTGTCGGATTTCGGGTTCCGACAGACCCTTGAGGTTCGAATACTGGGGTGCGCGTGGAGATCTCGCCCCTACCGATCTACGTTCGATCCTCGCATGCGAACTAAGATGAAAATGATGAACAACACAAGAAACACGAGGTTTATACTGCTTCCGGCCACCGTTGTGGTGTAATACCCTACTCCAATGTGTGGTGTGGTGGATTGCCTCATGGGCTGATGATGAATAGTACAAGGGAAGAACAGCCTCGCTTCGGGCAAGGTCTTCATAACCTGAGGCTGGGGTGAGATTGCCCGGGTCTGTCGCGCGGACGGTGCCTTGGTGATCCATCTTGAATACGATGGCGCCTCCTTGATGTTCTTCAAGGTCTTTGATGCAGAAGGACGTCGGCTGGAATGTTGCCCTAAGGGAAGCGGCAGTGGTGACGAACTGGCGAGAACCAGCCCCGCCCGTGGGTCCTCATGCAGCTCCTCGGGCAGCAGCGGAGGGGCTGAGGGCTTCAGCGGCTCCCCCAAACTCCTCGCGACCCTGGCGACGAGCGACGACAGCTACGAGCCTCCGAGCTCGCGCCGCGCTCGGTGTGGGGCAGATGCATCGGGCCGCCGGCGCCACTGATCTGGATGGGATTGGCGTCGTCACTGGGTAGCCCACTGTTGATGATGGCGTCGCTTGGGGAGGTGCTAGCAAGTAGCGTACCTTAGGGTTAGCACCTTTTGTTCCCTGCGAGGAATCAAAGCAACACCCCGCGGGGGTATGTAAGGCGTCTGCCGGGCCTTCTGTAAATACTATATCCTTAATATGAATTGGCGTGAGGTGTCCGTTCTGTCCCTGCTAAGCTCCCCCTTTCTATCCTCACGAGGACTTGGCGCTCTACGCCGACAGGTCCCAGTCCCCAGACAAGCTTCAGCCGTCGCTGGTATGCCAGGTCGCGATGCCATGGTCAAGGCCAGGAGGTGAGCGGCCCGAGGTCCGGTAAGAGCCCCCGAGCCGCGATGCTCGAGAGGTCCCCTTTAGCGCTCAAGCAATCCTTGCTGGGCGAGAAAGGAAGGTAGCGTCGCCGTGACAGAGTTGCACTGGGCGGGGATTTAGCGTTGCGTTGGTCTAGCTCTTGCGAGGGCGCGACTTATCTCGTGCGTCTGACGTAGTTCCTCGGAGAGGCGCCCGGCCCGAGAGGCGGTGATCGAGGTACTGCTGGGTGAGGCCCTTGCGAGATTCTTCCCACTCCCCCGCACTTTCCTTAATGCTCTACGTCCTCAGGTCCCGGCCCTCGAGCGAGCTCAGCCGCCGCTGGTATGACAGGTCGTGATGCCGTGGTTCAAGGCCAGGGGGTGAGGGCTGGAGAGCCAGTAAGAGCCCATGAGTCGCGATGCTCAGGCGCCCCCCTTTTAACGTGCAAGCGGTCCGTGCCGAAGAGTGGGAGAGAGAGCTCATGATGCCCCCAACATTGCTCTTGGAGTAGGTCCTGCACACCAATCATGAGGAGAAGCAAGGCATGTCGTTACGGTCGCCGACCAACCTATGGTCACTCCGAGGGAGCGGTCAGGGCACCAAGGGCCTGGTGAGGTGACGCCGTGCGGGGCTGCCGCGGCCCGAGCTCAACCACTCAGGTTTATCAACGCTGCAAGGACGGACCCGTGCACACGCGCCATGCCAGAGCGAGCGACTCTTCAGATAGGCATCGATCGAGCAGGTGATTAGGTCAGGTATTTTAAGCACATAGGAAATCCAATTTCAAGCAAGCGCAGGTAAAAGAAACCGCCGCTGGGTTGGGCCCGAGCGGCGTGGGGATGATGCAGCCCGAGGGGCGCCCCCAACAAGGTAAGTAAAGAGCATAACCAAAATGGATACATGCCGCAGGGACGGACCCACGCGGCCTGGGAATGGTGCAGCCCTGTGGGCGCTCCCAGCTGAAAGTAGAACTCTGGAAGATGTCACCTGGTGCTGTTGAAGATGAAGTGATGCTGAGGAAGGGAGCGATGCACGGTGAAGACGTCGGCCCTCATGAGCCCCCAGGCCCAGGGGCCTCAGGAGGCTCCGGTGGCACGTGCAGGTCTTCGGGGACCATCGCCACCTCCGCCAGGACCGCGTCATGCCTGCCCTCCTGAGCCTCCAGAATGCTCCTCAACAGGCGCTGATGTGCGGCGACCGCGCTCGACAGGCCGAAGGGCATGCAAACGTAGCTGTGAGGTGGTCCCTCGCAGCGCCCTACGGCCAAAGGCCATAGGTGCTCCTAGGATGCAACTCGGTTGAGCCCTGGTACATCGACGCAGGCGCGCAGTCCTCCATCCTCGCCTAGGTGTGGGGCCATGGAAGGTAAGCGGCGGCTTCCTCGCATGACTATGGACTCTTGTAGCTCATGGGTGTTCCTTGCGATGAACTCCTGAGGGTTTGGTCTCCTTTGACTTGTACCTTCCTGAGGGAAGCGTGCTTGAAAGCACCCCTCCAAGTGGTGCCCGAGTGCCTCCCCCGCGACCTTGGCAAGGTCGGCGGCTCTCCAAGAGAGAGCCCTCGAGCCCTGCCTGAGGAGGGCGCCAGGCTCGAGGGCTCTCTCTTGGAGAGGGCGGCGCTCCCTGATCGGGCGCGAGTCCTGGCGCGATACCTCCGGAGGTGCTTGCCTCCTTGCAGCTCGGGCCATGTGAGGTCCTCTTCTTCTTGAGGGTCGCCTCAGGAGGCCTCCCGCTCCAATGATCTGGGTCTTTGATTGCTGCGGCTTGGAACGCACGCTCAAGCGAGCACACTGCGTCCCTTTCTTCACAGGGTACGGTGATGACTCCACCGCTTCCTAGCATCTTGAGGACATTGTAACCATGGTGAGTGACGGCCATAAACTTGACTAGGGCTGGGTACCCAAGGATGGCATTGTACGGCAGGCGGATGTGAGCGACGTCGAAGTCGATGAGCTCGGTGCGGTAGTTGTTGCGTTGCCCGAAGGTGACCGGAAGGTGAACCTGCCCAATTGGAATAGTGGAACCATCGGTGACTCCTGAGAAAGGCTTGGTCGGCTGAAGCTGGTCGTACGGCACTTGGGGATTGCCGAACGTCTTGACGGACAGGACGTTGAGTCCTTCCCCGCCATCGATGAGGGTCCTGGTGACCTGCACGTTGCTGATGATAAGGGAGCAAAGCATCGGGAGGACTCCGGCCGTTGCCGCACACTTGAGCTGGTCCACGGAACTGAATGTGATCGCGCACGAAGACCACCTGAGAGGGCGCGTGGCCTCAAGCTTGGAAAGGACTGCATTCACCTCGCGGGCAAACTGCTTGAAGATGCGCTATGAGGCTGGGGCTTGGGCGCCACCCAAGATGCAAGCGATTGCACGCAGCTCTTGGAAGCCCCCAGCACCATCGTCTTGGTGTTGGTCTTCGTTCCTCCTTGGTGGAGGCGGCAGAGGAGGGAGGCCTGCGTTGCCGTGAGGTGGCCCTCACGAGGCTGGTCCCTCCAGGCTCCCTCGCGAGGCTGGTCCTGCCAGTGGTCCTCGCGAGGGCAGTCACGCCATCCCCGGCGAAGGCCACGGTCTTCCCATCGTCCGCCACCTCTTCCTCCTCCTCGGCCATAGCCCCTGTCGTTGCGCTCTGGGCATCGATCGATTTGCCCATCTCGCATAGCTCTGAGCTCTTGACATTCGTTGGTGCTGTGGGTGTGCAGGTCGTGGTACACGCAATATCGTCCGCCCTTGGATGACTCAGGCTGATCCCTGCCTCGCTTGGTGTCTGGTTCAACTGCTAGCACGGTAGCCCCCTTGCGCTTCACGTCTTTGGCCTTGGGCTTCTTTTCTTCCGGGTCAGCTGTCGGGAGCTCGAGGAGGGAGAGACGCCCTTCCTCAGCCCTGGTGCACTTGGTCGCCAAGTTGAACAGCTCCAGGGATGTGCACAGGTCTTCATGGATTGCTAGCTCTTCCTTCATCTTGACATCGCGCACGCCGTCGGAGAAGGCTGAGATGATAGCTTCTTCAGTTACCTTGGGGATCTTGAGGCGAGCGTAGTTGAAGCGCTGGATGTACTTCTGCAGGGTTTCCCCTGGCTGTTGCTTGATGCGGCGCAGGTCGCTCACGGCTGGGGGCCGGTCCCGAGTGCCCTGGAAGTTTGGCGATGAAGCGGGTGCGCATCTCGCTCCAGGAGGAGATCGTGCCGGGAGCCAGGTTCAGGAGCCAGGTGCGGGCGCCGTCCTTGAGCGCCATGTGGAACCAATTCGCCATGACCTTTTCGTCTCCATTGGCGGCTACGATGCCCAGCTCGTAGAGCTGCAGAAACTCTGTGGGGTCCGCTGTGCCATCGTAGCGGGGAGTGAGGTCAGGCTTGAACTTGCCTGGCCATGTGACGCCGCGCAGTTCGGGGGTGAAGGCGAGGTAGCCCACCGTGGCCACCGGCACCCTTTGCTGGTGCTGGACTTGTTCTTGCGGGTCACCACGCGCCGCCACTGGGAGCAGCGCGGGGTCTCGTCGTGGGGGCGCTAGGGCGCGATCTTGGCGTGCCGGCGCTGGGAGCGCGCGAGCACCTTCCCGGGGACGTGGGATCTCTTGGCAGCTCCCTTCTTGCTGCGCAGGCGCCGGACGTGGAGGGTCCCGCCCTGGGGCTGCGCGCCTTGGAGCCAAGGCACCTTCTTGGGGAGCAGGCGACGGAGGCGCCTCCTGATCCTCGCCCCTTTGAAAGCACAAGTGCTCCCTAGGTGGTTTTGATAATTGATGACAACATATCTCTTGTTGGACTAACATTTCTATCTAGCATGTTTCAGATAAGTTCAACAATGGAGTGGCATGGACTAAAGGTTGTGGGAACTCCTTCAAGATGCTAAGGACAAAGGATTGGCTAAAGCTTCAAGCTCAAGACTCTTCATTTTACATTTTAGTGATCCAAGATCACATTGAGTCCATAGGAAAAGCCAATACTATCAAGGAGGGATGAGGTGTTGCTTAATGAGCCTCTTGCTTCATGTGCTTAATGATATGCTCCAAAATCCTCAGCTACTTTCCTACTTCCACATATGACCTAAACCCAAAGCCAAACTCGGACCTACCGATTATTCCTATCCGGTGCCACCGAGTTTCACCTGTCATAGCCACTGCCAGAAACCCTAATCAGTTCGGTCTCACCGATGGGATCTCGGTCTCACCGAGATGGGCTTGCAAACTCTCTGTTAGCTATTGCAATATTTTCAGTCCCACCGAGATATGCAATCGGCCCCACCGAGTTTGCTTGGCCAACTCTCTGCTTCACTTATTACCCAAATCGGTCCCACCAAGTTTGAGTAATCGGTCAAACCGAGTTTTGGATTTACCCTAACCCTAGCACATCGGTCCCACCGAGTTGATCCAGTCGGTCCCACCGAAAATCTCTAACGGTCACTAGGTTTCCTATTTCGGTCTGACCGAGTTTGTTGATTCGGTCCCACCGAGATTGGTAAATCGTGTGTAACGGTTGGATTTTGTGTGGAGGCTATATATACCCCTCCACCTCCTCTTCATTCGTAGAGAGAGCCATCAGACTAAGCCTACACTTCCAGCATCCTATTTCTGAGAGAGAACTACCTACTCATGTGTTGAGGCCAAGATATTCCATTCCTACCATATGAATCTTGATCTCTAGCTTTCCCCAAGTTGCTTTCCACTCAAACCTTCTTTCCACCAGATCCAAATCCTATGAGAGAGAGTTGAGTGTTGGGGAGACTATCATTTGAAGCACAAGAGCAAGGAGTTCATTACCTACACACCATTTGTTACTTCTTGGAGAGTGGTGTCTCCTAGATTGGCTAGGTGTTACTTGGGAGCCTCCGACAAGATTGTGGAGTTGAACCAAGGAGTTTGTAAGGGCAAGGAGATCGCCTACTTCGTGAAGATCTACCGCTAGTGAGGCAAGTCCTTCGTGGGCGATGGCGATGGTGGGATAGACAAGGTGGCTTCTTCGTGGACCCTTCGTGGGTGGTTGCTTCTTCGTGGACCCTTCGTGGGTGGAGCCCTCCGTGGACTCGTGCAACCATTACCCTTCATGGGTGGAGCCCTCCGTGCACTCGCGCAACCGTTACCCTTCGTGGGTTGAAGTCTCCATCAACGTGGATGTAGGATAGCACCACCTATCCGAACCACGGGAAAAACATCCGTGTCTCTAATTGTGTTTGAATTCTCCAAACCCTTCCCCTTACATTCTTGCAAGTTGCAGGCTTTACATTCCGCTGCTCATATACTCTTTGCATGCTTGCTTGATATGTATTGTGTATGTTGAAATTGTGCCTAAAACTCCACTCAAACCAAAAAGGCCTAAAAATTGCAACTTTAGCACTAAGTGTCTAATCACCCCCCTCTAGACACATCTACTTCTAGATCCTACAAGTGGTATCAGAGCTTTGGTCTCCATTGCCTTGGTTTAATCACCATTGGAGGAAGATGGATATGTCTACCTTAGGGAGTCTTAGACATAGAGTGCCTATTCTTGATGGAGAGTATTTTCATGAGTGGAAAAATGAGATGCTTGTAATTTTCAATCAATATCATTTGAACAAGTATATTGCTAGCCCTTGTGCACCTCATATTGATCCTTTGCATCCTACCCTAGATGAAGATATTGACATGATTCACAATCTTAGAACTATTGAGCTCATCATTAGAGGATTGCCCAAAAATTTGATTGCTAGTTTGCCTACTCTTAATTGTGCCTATACTATATGGAAATTTCTTGAGGAACGATTTCCCGATCATTCCTTGAAAACTTTGGATGAAATTCTCCATAAATCTATTGCCTTGAGTAAGATGAACTCTAGTGATCCTAGTTTTGGTAATTGTCTATTTGAACTTACCAATCTTAAGCATGCTAAAGGAGATGTTGGAATCATTAGTGATATCATATTCGAAGCTATAAGAATTCATAAAAGTGACCACTTTGATGATCATTTATCTAATGAATTACCCTCTCTAGGAAATGATGAGTCACAAGATCATGATGAACATGGATACTATGATGATGATGATGAGTGACTTCGATCTTGATGATGCAATGAGACATTTTGGTCTTATGGCAAATCTTCGGGGATATGAATCAGGAGGAAAGGAATGGGTTCTTGATAGTGGATATACTGATCATATGACCGGAGATGAAGAGATGTTTCGTGAGCTTGCTGAAAATGACGGCCCTCGAAAATATGTCACCTTTGGTGATAATTCAAAGGGTAAAGTGGTTGGCCTTGGTAAGGTGGCCATCTCACATGATAGTTCCATTCAAAATGTCATGCTCGTTGAATCTCTCGGCTACAACTTACTTTAAGTATCTAGACTTGCTGATTTCGGTTTGAATGTCCTATTTACTGAGGTAGATTGCCAAGTATTTCGTCGAGACAATCATAAAATGGTCTTTACCGGTATGCGTAGAGGTGATCTTTACATTGTCGATTTCTCTAAAAAGGCACAACCTAAAACTTGCTTTGTTGCTAAATCCTCAAAAGGTTGGTTGTGGCATAGACGACTAGGTCACGTTGGCATGAGAAACCTTGACAAGCTTATTAAAGGAAATCATATCCTTGGAGTTAACGATGTCATATTTGATAAGGATAGACTTTGCAGTGCTTGTCAAGCAGGTAAACAGGTTGGAGGAAAGCATCCCGTGAAGAACATCATGACCACAAGAAGGCCACTCGAGCTACTTCATATGGATCTTTTTGCTCCCAACGCCTACAAGAGTCTCGGTGGAAATTCTTTTGGTCTAGTTATAGTTGATGATTTTTCAAGATTTACGTGGGTGTTCTTTCTTAATGACAAGTCGCGGGTCCAGAAGATCTTCAGAAACTTCGCTAGGAAGGCCCAAAATCAGTTTGACGTGAAGATCAAGAAGGTTCGGAGTGACAACGGAACGGAGTTCAAGAACGCAAATGTGGACACCTTTCTTGACGAAGAAGGGATTTCACATGAGTTCTCGGCTACGTACACACCTCAACAAAATGGAGTTGTTGAGAGGAAGAACCGGACGCTCATCGAAATGGCAATAACGATGCTTGATGAATACAAGACGCCGAAGCACTTTTGGGCAGAAGCGGTTGAGACAGCTTGTCACGCAACAAATCGCTTATATCTTCACAAGCTACTCGGCAAGATGGCATACGAGCTTCTCACCGGTAACAAACCCCAAGTTGGATACTTTCGAGTATTCGGCTCAAAGTGCTACATTCTTGATAAGCATCGTCGTTCAAAGTTTGCTCCTAAATCTCATGAAGGTTTTCTACTTGGTTATGGCTCAAACTCTCACACTTACCGTGTCTACAACAATTTCACCCGAAAGGTTGAAGAGACGGTAGATGTGAAGTTTGATGAATCTAATGGCTCGCAAGTAGAGCAATTGCCAATTGATGTAGGAGACAAAGACCCTTCAGAAGCAATCCAAGACTTGTCCATTGGCAAAATTCGTCCAACGGAGGTGAAGGAGAGTACTTCATCCGTCCAAGTGGAAGCTTCTACTTCACGACAAGGTGAACCAAGAATCGACACGGAAGCATCCACAAGTGGGGCACACCAAGATGAAGAAGACAAGGAAATGCATCAAGACGAACATCAACAACCTCTTTCTCCACCACGACAAGAGAACGACGACGTCAACAATGAAGAAGGCCAAGAAGAAGAACAAGATGAAGAAGATGTTCAACGAAGACCCAAGCAAAAGCTCTCACGAGTTCGAGCCAGAATTGCCAAAGATCATCCCGTCGAGCAAATCCTCAATGATATACCAACCGGGAGAATCACTCGCTCAAAAACTCGTTTAGCTAACTTTTGTGAAAACTATTCATTCATCTCTAGCATTGAACCTATGAAGGTTGAAGAAGCATTGGAAGATCCGGATTGGATAAACGCTATGCATGAAGAGCTACACAATTTTGAGAGAAACCAAGTTTGGACATTGGTTGAGAAGCCCGACAACAACCACGACATCATTGGTACCAAATGGGTGTTTCGCCACAAGCACGATGAAGATGGACAAGTGGTTCGCAACAAAGCACGTCTCGTCGCCCAAGGGTACACACAAGTTGAAGGTATGGACTATGGTGAGACATATGCTCCTGTTGCTAGACTTGAGTCCATTCGCATCTTACTTGCCTATGCTAATCACCATAATATCACCTTGTACCAAATGGACATTAAAAGTGCTTTTCTAAATGGTGAAATAGAGGAGGAAGTTTGTGTCAAACAACCTCCCGGCTTTATCAATCCTAAGAAACCAAATCATGTTTACAAACTTCACAAAGCTCTTTATGGTCTTAAACAAGTTCCTAGAGCATGGTATAAATGCTTGACCAAGTTCCTTATTACAAGTGGTTTTGAAATTGGTAAAATTGATTCTACTCTTTTTACTAAAAGGGTTAACGGAGAACTATTTGTATGCCAAATTTATGTCGATGATATCATATTTGGTTCAACTAACCCTCTCTTTAGTGAAAAGTTTGGAAAGCTAATGTCAGAGAAGTTTGAGATGTCTATGATGAGTGAACTCAAATTCTTTCTCGGTTTGCAAATCAAGCAAACTAAGGAAGGTACATTTGTATCTCAAACGAAGTACACCAAGGACTTATTCAAGAAGTTCAATATGCAAGAATGCAAAGGTATGTCTACACCCATGCCTACTAGTGGACATAATGATTTGACCAAAGATGGTGAACCGGTTGATCAAAAGGTTTATCACTCTATGATTGGTTCATTGTTATACCTATGTGCTTCACGTCCCGATATTATGCTAAGTGTGTGCATGTGTGCACGATATCAAGCTGCTCCTAAAGAATGTCATCTTAAGGCTGTGAAAAGGATAGTGAGATATTTAATCCATACACCAAATTTTGGCATTTGGTATCCTAAGAGGTCTTCTTTTGATCTTGTTGGCTATTCCGACTCAGATTATGCCGGAGATAAGGTTGATAGAAAGTCCACTTCGGGTACTTGTCAATTTCTTGGTAGATCTCTTGTGTCTTGGTCTTCCAAGAAACAAAACTCGGTATCCTTATCCACCGCTGAAGCGGAATACATTGCCGTTGGTTCATGTTGTGCTCAATTACTTTGGATGACCCAAACTCTTAAAGATTATGGGATTTATGTGAAACATGTTCCACTGCTTTGTGACAATGAAAGTGCTATCAAAATTGGTCATAATCCTGTACAACATTCTCGAACTAAGCATATTGAAGTTCGTCATCATTTCATTCAAGATCATGTTGCTAAGCGTGACATTAATCTTAAGCACGTTCGCACCGATAAGCAATTAGCGGATATATTTACTAAACCTCTTGATGAGAAAGTATTTTGCAGGTTGAGAGGTGAATTGAACATCATTGATGCTTCGAACTTGGAGTAGAAACTCCATTGGATACATGCAAGACATGAGCTTATGACTAATCCATGATATATCTCTTATGATGACTATCTTATGTCTTGGATATATTTGTACCTTGCATGTTGTCTAACCCATGTAGGTGCTTGGTTGAATCTAATTGCATGAGATTGCGACTCACTCACATCTTGAGCAATCTCTACATCACCAAGTCTCTACACAATGGCGGTTGAAGACAAGGAAGCACAAAACCATTCAAACATATCCTTTGACAAATTCTATGTTGAGCTTCATGATTGTCATTTTTGGATACACAAGTGCTCTTCCTTGCAAGAACTAACCCATGTAGGTAGATGAACTCAAACTCCAAGTGGTACTCTCAACTCTTGATGAGCTACATCAACCTTGAGCACCCACACAAGTTCAACTACATGAGCAAGAACCACACCACCACCCAAGGTATGTTATTCCATCTTAGAGAAGCTTTACTCCAAGACATGAGTCAAAGCAACTCAACAAGATGTGAATACATCAAGATGCTTAAACGAAAAATGGTAACCCCATTTTGAGCTTAAACGATGAGTATGACCGATGATCAAGTGTTCTCACTTGACTCCTATGTCAATATACTCTAACATAGGTGACTATGTCACCGCCCAACTCTAGATGAAGTTCTCTTGTGTTCTTTTTGTGTGTATCTCATGCATGTTTAGTTTCTTTCTCTTTTTCAAAAACAAAAAAAACTCCATCTAGATTTTTCAGTCTCTTCTCTTTTCTTTCTATTTATGTTCTGCATTTTCTGCATTTAATTCCTTGCAAATCCTTCAGGTAATTCATTGCAACTCTTTGTGAGATCCTACATGTCTAGTGAGCTGAGGTGACAAGTGTTTTTCTCTCTGTGAACTCGGTTTCACCGACTTGTAATTTTCGGTCCAACCGAATCTTTTTGGTGCCACCGAAACATACCACTCGGTGCCACCGACTTCGCAACAGGAAAAACAGTTTGCCACTTGTTCTATATTTCTTCTGATCCAGCTCTACTCAATGAATCTTGTCCTCTTCAAGCATCACATATTTATCCATTGCTTTGTGCTGAGTCTCAAGGACCAAACCTATACGACGGATTCCAGAAAGCCCTTCTTGGAAATTGAGGTCAAAGGGGGAGAGAGAGATCACATCAAAGCTTGTAGGAGAGACAGATCACATCAAGGGAGAGAAAAAGTCTCAAGAACTAAAGAACTAAACCTACAAGAGAGAAAGTATTAAGGGGGAGAAAGAGATTTCCAGGGGGAGAGAATACTCAAGGATCCCAGATACTTGATGTTCAAGAGGAGAGATGTCACATGCCTTTTTGGGGGAAAGACATGTATTTGCATTAAGTTCTATCCATTTGTATCTTTCAGCTCTGATTTTCTGTTCCCTATCTTCTCCCAATATCCTATGTAAGATTCAGGGGGAGCAAGACACCTAAGGGAAAGAAATAAGTCAAATTCATTGCATATCTTTACTCTTGGGGACATGTTGAATCCAATGTGGTACCTTGTACTCAGTCTCTACATGTCATCCCAGTCTTGGCATTCTTGTGGTTTCTTTTGTGTGCTCTGGCTAGTGGATGTACCTGTGTTATCTAACTTTGTTTGTGCAGGTTCATTCCATCCTAAGCCAACTCAAGACCACAAGGTAAGTATATGCATCAAAATCATGAGTATGAGGAGTTCTTGCTTATGTACATACTGTTTGCAAGAAGGACTCATGAGCATGAAGGTATTTTCCTTGATAATCTTTTGCTCTGATGCATATGGCCAAGATACATGTAACACATTGCCTACTCTGTCATGGTTATGCTCTCGCATGCCTCTATATTTCATATTTACATGAGTGCATACATGTAGGGGGAGCCTATGCTTGTTACATGTCCTTCCAAAGCTTTACTTGCTGTTCTTTATATCTTTATCTAAAGCTTTGATGTATGTTGCCATCAATTACCAAAAAGGGGGAGATTGAAAGCACAAGTGCTCCCTAGGTGGTTTTTATAATTGATGACAACATATCTCTTGTTGGACTAACATTTCTATCTAGCATGTTTCAGATAAGTTCAACAATGGAGTGGCATGGACTAAAGGTTGTGGGAACTCCTTCAAGATGCTAAGGACAAAGGATTGGCTAAAGCTTCAAGCTCAAGACTCTTCATTTTACATTTTAGTGATCCAAGATCACATTGAGTCCATAGGAAAAGCCAATACTATCAAGGAGGGATGAGGTGTTGCTTAATGAGCCTCTTGCTTCATGTGCTTAATGATATGCTCCAAAATCCTCAGCTACTTTCCTACTTCCACATATGACCTAAACCCAAAGCCAAACTCGGACCTACCGATTATTCCTATCCGGTGCCACCGAGTTTCACCTGTCATAGCCACTGCCAGAAACCCTAATTAGTTCGGTCTCACCGATGGGATCTCGGTCTCACCGAGATGGGCTTGCAAACTCTCTGTTACCTATTGCAATATTTTCGGTCCCACCGAGATATGCAATCGGCCCCACCGAGTTTGCTTGGCCAACTCTCTGTTTCACTTATTACCCAAATCGGTCCCACCAAGTTTGAGTAATCAGTCAAACTGAGTTTTGGATTTACCCTAACCCTAGCACATCGGTCCCACCGAGTTGATCCAGTCGGTCCCACCGAAAATCTCTAACGGTCACTAGGTTTCCTATTTCGGTCTGACCGAGTTTGTTGATTCGGTCCCACCGAGATTGGTAAATCGTGTGTAACGGTTGGATTTTGTGTGGAGGCTATATATACCCCTCCACCTCCTCTTCATTCGTAGAGAGAGCCATCAGACTAAGCCTACACTTCCAGCATCCTATTTCTGAGAGAGAACTACCTACTCATGTGTTGAGGCCAAGATATTCCATTCCTACCATATGAATCTTGATCTCTAGCTTTCCCCAAGTTGCTTTCCACTCAAACCTTCTTTCCACCAGATCCAAATCCTATGAGAGAGAGTTGAGTGTTGGGGAGACTATCATTTGAAGCACAAGAGCAAGGAGTTCATTACCTACACACCATTTGTTACTTCTTGGAGAGTGGTGTCTCCTAGATTGGCTAGGTGTTACTTGGGAGCCTCCGACAAGATTGTGGAGTTGAACCAAGGAGTTTGTAAGGGCAAGGAGATCGCCTACTTCATGAAGATCTACCGCTAGTGAGGCAAGTCCTTCGTGGGCGATGGCCATGGTGGGATAGACAAGGTTGCTTCTTCGTGGACCCTTCGTGGGTGGTTGCTTCTTCGTGGACCCTTCGTGGGTGGAGCCCTCCGTGGACTCGCGCAACCATTACCCTTCGTGGGTGGAGCCCTCCGTGGACTCGCGCAACCGTTACCCTTCGTGGGTTGAAGTCTCCATCAACGTGGATGTAGGATAGCACCACATATCCGAACCACGGGAAAAACATCCGTGTCTCCAATTGCGTTTGAATTCTCCAAACCCTTCCCCTTACATTCTTGCAAGTTGCAGGCTTTACATTCCGCTGCTCATATACTCTTTGCATGCTTGCTTGATATGTATTGTGTATGTTGAAATTGTGCCTAAAACTCCACTCAAACCAAAAAGGCCTAAAAATTGCAACTTTAGCACTAAGTGTCTAATCACCCCCCCCCCTCTAGACACATCTACTTCTAGATCCTACACCCTTGCACGGGATGGAGGGCGAAGCAGCGAGAAGGACCGCAAGGGGGAGCCCCCTGCGGCGTTGACGAGCTCGGTGATGCGGGCGAGCCAGTCGTCGTAGAGGTCATCGACGGGGCGATAGTGGAGGAGCTCCTGCGCCAAGAGCAGTGAGGCGTGCGCATCCATGGGTGCGCGATGGGCGTGGGACAACGAGCCAGCTGGAGTCAACGATGGGGTGGCGGTGCGGCCATCCCGTCGCACCGAGGGACGCTGGGACGAGGCTTGCTGCTCGTTCCCCGCCGGGCCGGTGGCGGCGTTGGCGGCGGGTGACGGGGAACGACGTGGGGGGCCGCCGACGGGCGCTGTCTGGGCGACGTGAGTGGCGCGAGCAGCCCGGCGCTCGGCGCGAGCCCGGCGAGCGTCAGCCATGGACACGACGGAAGATCACACGCGAACAGCGGAAGAAAGATTCCGGCGCACCCCTACCTGGCACGCAAATGTCGGATTTCGGGTTCCGGCAGACCCTTGAGGTTCGAACACTGGGGTGCGCACGGAGATCTCTCCCCTACTGATCTATGTCCAATCCTCTCGTGCGAACTAAGATGAAAATGATGAACAACACAAGGTTCGGGCCACCGTTGTGGTGTAATACCCTACTCCAATGTGTGGTATGGTGGATTGCCTCAGGGGCTGATGATGAATAGTACAAGGGAAGAACAGCCTCGCGAGAGGTGTTCTTGTGTTGGTGCGATGAACTGCTAGGGTGAGTTCCGTCGCCTCTCTCTCTCTCTCTCTCTCTCTGCTAGGGTTCTACCAGATCTCTCGATGTTCTCTGGGTGTCTAGATGTCTCTACTCTATGGTGGCTAGCTCTATTTATAGAGGCCCTGGGCCTCTCCCCGAATAATTGAGCAGGAAGGGCGCCAACAATTGGCCATTTTGAGGGGGAACATCTAGTACAAGTTATGCAGACCAAAGGTGGTCTTCGGCTGCCAAAAGCACTGGTGATGACACCGTCTTGGGCTCCACGGTGACCTCTGTCCTGCCGTTCTGCTGGTCTTGGTCTTGTTGCACCGGAATGGCAACCTTTGCCTGATACCTTGGCCTGTGCTTGCCCCCTTTGCACCAAAGGGGAAACAAGGACCCTGCGCAGGCTGGCGCCCGCCTGGCCTTGATCGTCATGGCTTGCATCACGGGATCCTTGCGAGGTACCCCTGCCTTGATCTCTCCGCCTCCTCGTGAGCCTGCCTGATGAGGCTGCTCTTGAGGAAGCTTCCTGTCATCCGCCCCACGAGGCTTGGCCCCTCGCGAGGGTCTTGAGCTTGAGCTGATGAAGATGGGCCGCGTTGGGCCCCCACTCGAGCCACGCCGCAGGCCGCAGGCAGGCAAGTCTAGGGACCCCCGTTCCCAGAACGCCGACAAAAATTATGCTTGGACGAATCATGCAACTTACAATACATTCGTCCCTGGACAGATGGCTCAACATGGCGATCAAGAATTCTAATATAATTATTACTCAACAACAAATTAAATATTTGATCACACATGCTTGAATTGAAGGTAAACTTTTTATTCTCTATCCGATCTTGTTGTGAGAATGGCTTTGGAGTTAAGCAAACGAATGGTTCACATTTTGCATCACCCCATTCGGCTATGCATTGTGTTTTGCACTCTATCTCCAATCTCTTTGGATAAGAAACTATACTGGCATCGGTTTGCTCAGAGGATTTTAACCTTGGCTTTAAATTTCTGAAACGAAAATAGTTAGAACATACATGTCTCAATTGAGACCAAGTGTAAGCCAAGTAAGAAATAAGCAAAGCTACCCAATTAGATATGAACTTTAAATAAAGCAATGGGAAAAGTTTTGGCTGCAGTAATAAGTCACTATCGGTCTCTTTGAATGGTACAATATATTGACCGATATGCTTAGTAACAATTTTATTGCTAACAAGTAAATTTCCCTTCTTCATTGGTCTTTGAAAATTACTTATTAGAATTTTTCTAATAGATGCATCAACAATAAAGTTGTGACCAAATCTGAAAATAGGTAAATTACTTGCTAGGCATACCTCTTCAAATATGTTGGGAGAGCATGATGATTGCATATGATGAATAATATTGTGCTTTGCTTTTGGATGACTTCCCAACACCATGTCACAATTTTCTGCTTGATTTCATGCATCACAAATTTGAAGATCTTCGTCAACCGAACTTGGTTCTGCTACTTGCTCTTGTCCTTGAAGCTTGTCAATTTCTATGGCACGAAACTCATAGGGCAGGAAGTAGGTTCCATTAACTTCAAAAAAATCAAACATGGTTGTTTTGCTATGCTTGCCAGGCCCTTTCTCAATAATGCTTGCCTCTTTGGATTTGATGGATTCAGAATATATACTACTTGATTCGGCTTTTTCAACCGAAGCACTTTTAGTTTTCGAATCATCATTCTTTTTGCCGGTTATATCAATTGGCAAGGCTTCTTTTCTTTGAGCCAATTCCCTATCAATTCTCTCTTGGCGAAGTACCTGCACCCTATCGCGCAAAGCTTTAACTCCCCTCTCAATTCCAGCCTGCTCTAGATTAGTTTTCCTCCCAATGTTTTTAGAATCTTTCGGCAATGAAGTGTTAGTGTTGCCGAAATTTTGCAATTGTGTAGGGGGTGTATAATATGCTGCGGTACTAGGTGGAGGTGTATGCACTGATGTATAACCGTATGCTCTTTCGCCAATTCTATCAATGCATGTAGTTTCATCTTCTTGCAAAACTCTAGCCTTTATTGCAGCATAATCAGGAAACAACCCCTTTTCATATTGTTCAAGGCAAAGAGCACTAATTTTCTTGTTTTGTGCCAAGCTCTTTTTTAAACGCACCCACAAGCGCTTCTGGAAGGGATTGCTCCACAATACTTTCAGATTCTTTCAGCAATGATTCATGAGTGTTGCCGAAATTCTCGAATTGCGTAGAGTATGCATTATATGCTACAATGTTTGATGACTGCACATGTGTTCCTGTAAAATTTTCACTTATTCGGCTATGACCATGAAGATGCGGGGCCGAATTATGAACATCTACAATTGCATACGGTCATAATTCGGCCCTTGCGCAATTGGCCGTAGAGATTTCTTTGCATCGGCCCTTGCGCATAATTAGATGCATGATTAATAAAACAAGGGCTAGCCGATACATTATGCTCATTACGTGATCCAGCAACAACATATGGATTATTTGCATCTACAAAGGGGAATTGGGTATTCATGTTACCTTTGTAGATTGCAACAACTTGATGACAATCTCTTCGTAGCAAGAATGGCTGGAGACCGCTCAAAGCTTCGTCCCCAGCGGAGTCGCCAAAAAGTGTGTTCACACACGAACACATCACTGTGTACCTCCAACGCCGGGGGTGATGCACCGCATGTCACGTCGAAGGAGACCCGCTGGAAGCGTGGTACGCAAGCAATCCGGCGGGCGCTTTTGTAGACTCGAAACCCCACGCGCCCGGGAGGGACCCCGTCTAGACGCGCGGCGGCTATGGGCTGCCCTAGGTTGGCCTGACCACCCCTAGAGGCTCAAGGTTTGCCACACTGGAATGAAGAAGAACGAATGAAGAACGAGGAAGAAGAAGAACAAGGGAGAAAGAAAAGTAAAGGTAAAGATGTAGATAGATTTGTTCGATTGTGTGTTGTTTCAATCGGCCGTCACCCCCAACATATACAAGAGGCGGCTGGACTTCCCGTACAAGCAAAGAATTTATCTAGGCTTTCCTTACAAGAAAATTACATCAATTCACGTCCAAAACCCTAGTCAAATTCGGACTGGCTTTATCCGAACTTTCCAAAACTGTTCGGTTTAAACTGGCTGTACTTTGAGGTCCTTTTGTCGTGACAAACGACCTCGGTAGGAAAAGACCCCAAAAGAAGTCTTGACCATTTCGACGAGACGAACAACTTTCATGTTGAACGTTTTTTCATCGGAGATCATCTCGAGGGTCAAATCGCTCGTGCAAGACAGCTAATTATTAATGCAGCACATCAGACATACCACATATGTGTCTGGTTTTGGGCGTCATATTTTTGCTCACTGGAGGGTCACGCTGTGCGGGCTCTAACTTTTTCATATGACCTCCGATTGAGACGATATTTATATCAAAATCGGTCGTTTCGACGAGACGAAGACAATTCATGTAGATCAGTTTTCAATATGGGGCAGTTTTGGGGGCGTAATCAGCCGAATAGTGTTCTGAATACAAAATCTAAGTACTTCGAACACAACTTCGGCCTTAGAGATGAGACCGGATGACTATGGACCAAATATCAAAGTTTTTCCTTTTGACGATACGGAACTTTCTCACTTTGAGCACTTCTCCATTTGTGTCCATCTTAATTAAGTTCTTCGCCGTGCCAAAATTTGGTGTCGACAGTCGTACAAGAAATATATCATATGCAAGATGCAAACAACATCACACTACCAAGTTAAAGGTCTCTCGTCATTAGTTCCATTGCATATTCACAGCATTGCATATTCACAGCTTATGATGTGTAAACTAAGGAGAAGGCATTTCAACAAATTAGAAGCAATGAAAGCTAGACACCATATGAAAGAAGAAACGAATATCACTCTACCAAGTTAAAACTGTCTCGTCATAAGTACCATTTCAACAAATTTTTAGTACAATCTAGAAAAGAATGCGAGATGTAACCTACACTTCAAAAAAAAGACACATCTGTGACATTTTGGGCCGAACAAAAAAAAATTTTGTCATACTTATGACACTTCTATGACGATAATTGTGACAAAACCCGGTATCAACATAGATGTGGTGGGATCCTACTTCTATAACAAAAAATCATGACAGGAAATGGGCTTTTCGTCCTGGGCAGGCCGGAGATGCAGCTTCATGACATTCTCTAGGCCGTCCATGATGGAAAAAACCGTGGTAGAAGCGAGGGCGAGGAAAATATCGGGGAGTTCCCGGTTATGGTGGGTGGTCGGGGGCCGAGCGATGCGCGTTTCTCTCGTACGTACGGGCGTGTGTGCGAGGCGTTGGGCTCTAACTAAACCCGAGCGAGGCATTGGGCTCTAACTGAACCCGAGCGATTGCACTACAGGCTACACGTTACTGAACCCGAGAGATCGATCGATCCCTTGCTGTTAACTGAACCCGAGTGATTCCTTCGTTACTGCTGCTAACTGAAGCCGATCGATGCTGCCTCTGGATGAACAGTGAGCGTTGTTGGGGGCTTTGGATGAAAAGTTCCCAGTGGGGGGTTGGATGAACAGGACCCCATGGTAGTAGAGGCCGTTGCCGCTGGATGAACAGTACCCCGATCGATCGAGCCGGTGGATGAACAGGACCCCGTGGAGGGCTGGATGAACAGGACCCCGTGGAGGGCTGGATGAAAAGTAGCTGGTGGAGGGCTGGTTGAACAGTAGCTGGTGGAGGGCTGGTTGAATAGTAGCTGGTGGAGGGCTGGATGAGCAGTAGCCCGTGGAGGGGTGGTTGAACAGGACCCCGTGGAGAGGGCTGGTTGAACAGTAGCCGGTGGAGGAGCGCACGGTGGAGGCTGGATGAACAAGAGCCCGTGGATGAACAGTCGCATGTGGAGGCTGGAGGAGGTCGACGGTGAATGAACAGTAGCCCGTGGAGGTTGGAGGAGGTCGACGGTGGAGATGAACAGTATCCCGTGGAGTCTCGTTTTGCGGTACGCCACACCCCTCCCGATGAACAGGACCCCCGTTTCGACCGTAGCGCTCCAACACAAGTCTGTTTCCTCCGTTTTGCTGTACACCACACCCCTCCAGATCAACAGGACCCCGTTTCCACCATAGGAGGTCCGTTTCCTCCGTTTTGCAGTACGCCAGACCCCTCCCGATGAACAGGATCCTGTTTCCACCGTGGCCGATCGAACACAAGGCTGTTTCCTCCGTTCTGCGGTACGCTAGGCCTCGTTTCTATCGGCTATTCCATCCAAGCAGGTTGGCTCCCGATGAATAGCATGCGTTCCGTTGCCTCCCGATGAACATGATGCATTCCGTCGCCTCCCCATGAACATGATGAGGATGCAGTTTCTCTGTTCCATCCCAGCCACAGCCATGTACATGAGCCCTGGCCGTACGTATGCGCGAGTAGGCGTTCGAGACCCCGCTCGTATGTATGTACATGGCCGTATTTACTTTCTTGCACCCTGGCTGTTGTACGCACGTGTACATGCTACGTGCGCACCTCTACTACGACACATGCGCGCCTCTACTACCACACGTGCGTGTGTCTACATCGACCAGTATGTACGTACACGTTCGCGACCAGAATGACAATGCTAAATACGATTTGACCGGGTGGGTCCCGACTGTCAGACACTTCCTTGTGTGCGAAGATGTAGCTGGTGGGTCCTAGTAGTCAGGGGAAAACGTTTTTTTGTGAAATACGGTGGCCCCTCCGGTGGGTCCCTGCAGTCTGGTGGAGGAATCATTATTTTCTACGTAATAAGGATGCACTTCCTTGCTACAGACGTGGACCCAGCTGTCAGACCCTCCACGTACAATACTCTTCTGACGGAAGTCGTTCCTTGACCATGTTGACCATGCCGCGCCAAGAGCACCAGGGCGGTGGATGACGGCGAGGCCTAGGAAGGGGATGACGCGGAGCCAGGGAAGACGCGGCAGTGGATGCCCACGCGGAGAGGAGTACGAGGGTTCACTGGTTCGGCTTCGATGAGAGGCTGTCGTCGCCATAGAATAACAGGGGGTGTGGGTGAGTGGAGGGATGGCCTGGCTAGCGGTGGGTGTAGTAGGGGCGGTGATGCCTCCACGACAGCACAGCCGGCCACGGGAGGCAGGAGCAGGAGGCACGACCGGCGCAACTTTGGGCGGTTGGAGCGAGAAGACTAGAGGTTGAAGAAGCACTGCGGCCGTTGGATGGACATCGTACGGTCACTGGCGCTAGAAACGTTCATATTGACTAAGTTGACAAAGCCCTCCGTCCCCATCAACTTAGTAGGCCCAAGTCATCCTCCCACTATGCTGGGTCCCAGCTAGCAGGGGGTATTCATTTTTTTGTGCGTAATAAGGAGGCACTTCCTTGCGTGCGAAGATATAGCTGGTGGGTCCGACCTGTCAGCGAGGGGAACATTTTTTTTTCACGAATACAGAGGCCCTTCCGGTGGGTCCCAGATGTCAGTTGGAGGAATCATCATTTTGCGTGTAATAAGGAGGCATTTCCTTATGTGCGGCCGAGGACCCAACTATCGACGTCCGATGAATATCGTTCGTTGACCACGTTGACCACGCCGCGACGAGAGCACTAGGGCGGTGGACGACGGCGAGGCCTAGGAAGGGAACGACACGGGGCCGGGGTAGACTCGGTAGTGGTTGCCCACACGGTGGGGAGTACGAGGGTTTACTGGTCCGGCTGCCGTCGCCGGAAAATAACAGGAGGTGTGGGTGAGTAGAGGAATGGCCTGGCCAGCAATGGAGTAGGGTGGAGCAGTG